>NC_139218.1:235781526-236381526 GCF_055691185.1 Crinia signifera
AGCTACTACCTGTAGTGCACTAATAAGATCATTTATTTATTTAAGTTTGGTAAATATACTGTAGAAGGAATAGAAAAAAAAGTTTTGTGCGGTAACCCCAAGTTATAATTGTATAATATAACCAATACAGCAGGGTTGCCGACTTTAAAATGCTCCTCTCCGGGAGAAGCCCGGAGAGGAGACTTTCATTACCCGTTCGGGGGGCGGGGCTTGACTGTTACGTCATTAAGCCCCACCCCCATTTCGGGTAATAGACAAAATCACTGATCTCCATGGAGGGGGTCGGGGCTAAAATGACACGAGTGTGTCATTTTAGCTCCGCCCCCTCCTGAGACCCGCGGATTGCTGCATTTAAATGCTGCGATCGGGGGGCTCAGTGGGGGTCCCCCTGATTCCGGGAGGGTTTCCCACCCTTCCGGGGGGCCGGGAGGGGGGACCCGATTTTCGGGAGACTCCCGGCAATTCCGGGAGGGTCGGCAACCCTGCAATACAGTATGTGTTTATTGTTTGCATTCTTTATGCCTATGTTCCTATTAAATACTATTTTTCAGTAGATGTTTATCATTATCATGATGCTTTATTATTTTATTATGTGATCCATAGTAGTTGTTTGAATGGTGTTATTAAAAAAATTATCCAGTACATCTTTTTTAAATCTTAGTAGCACACTTCAGTTATTGTAGTACAGAAGCTCTTTATTTTTATGGTCTAAGCACTAGTCTTACCACATGGGGAGAGGAAGGACAACTAGAACCACATTAATTAAATGTAATAATATATCTGTCAATCTATCTAATATTCGAGGTAAGGTTATCCTCAAGCAGCCGCTATCATCTGAAATTGATAGACATTTGTTATTAATTTATGTTTATAACCATGTAATTTTTATATAGTTCGCACACATGTTTCACAGTGCTTTACAGAGAATGTTTACATCAGCCACTGTCTCAGTGGAGCTTATATCTATATTCCCTACCCACATGTACATAGATGCACGTACACACACACATACTAGGATTCATTTTGATGGGAGCCAATTAAAGTACCAGTATATTTTTGGACAGTGTGAGGATACCGGGGTACCTGGAGGAAACCCACACCACACGGGGAGAAAATACAAACTCTGTAAAGTTAGGGTCATGGTGGGCATTGGACCCATGCGCTCATAGCTGTGAGGCTGTAATGCTAATCAATAAACCATCCATACTGCCCTGCCATTTTTAGTTGGTTGTTATGTATAGTTTTCTTATGCTATGCATTTTATTTAATCATTTAACTGTAAGAGATCAAACTGATTATCACAAAGTGCTGCATAATAAGATACTGCAGCCACACGAGATATACTCCCAACTAGGAATATAAATAAGTCTATGGTCCTGCTGGCCTCCTGCGGGCTAAGGCTTCGTCAATAACAGCCACGTTTGTGGGGCCGGTGCTGCCTGGACTTTAGTGTGACAAGGTGGCCCGCAGGAAATAGAACACATGGCAAAAAGGGTGAGGTGGCGATCACACCCAGTCTACCAAAATGCAGGGAAATAGACCCCACAGGTGCAACAATGCACTAAGGTGGTAAATAACAAACAAACCCCTGAATACTCACACAGGGAAGGAATGACGCCTAACTGGACAAACCTGACCCCCAGTGCAAGCTGCTGCAGCAATGCAGAGATGGTACAGTCAAATACAGTCAAATATAAATAAAAGGAGTGCTGCAGGGAGAACTCCTGACTTATCTGAGAAGATGATGATAGACAAGCCCAGGGGTTCTGACAGATAGAATGATGGGCTGACAGACAGGCAAGCAAGACTGCAGCACTGGAACCAGGAACA
The DNA here is from genome assembly GCF_055691185.1 of Crinia signifera. Lineage (NCBI taxonomy): Eukaryota > Metazoa > Chordata > Amphibia > Anura > Myobatrachidae > Crinia > Crinia signifera. The sequence goes on from NC_139218.1 coordinate 235,783,357, forward strand.
CGCTAGCTGAGGCTCTGGAAGCACACAGGATGCTGGATACAAGGGCTGAGACCAGGAACACTCTGGAGCAGGAACCTAGACAAAACAGACTTGCACTGAGAACTAGGAACTATGATACCCCTTTCACACTTGCAAGCCAGGTCGCAAGACGGGTTCTAAGTTCCTGGTGTGACCCGGATTGCAAGTGCTTTCACACTGTCCACCCGACCTGGAATAAAGTTGGGTGGCATCATCTGGAGGCTTGGCCGGGGCGGCGCTGGGAGATGTAAGTGGCGCATTTCCACTGCAATGAACGGGATCTAGGTCACGGTGACCTGGAATACCCGTACACACTCACCGCATCCCATGTCGATTCTGGAATCTACCCAGGTCAGGACCTGGGTAGAAATCCCGGAATGCTGGACACAGGATGCAGTGACAAGACCCTTTCACACTGAGATAAATCCTGGGTTGGTGCACTTTCATGTCCAAAAACCCGGGATATTTTTGCAAGTGTGAAAGGGGTATAACTGGCAGAGTAGTGCTGGCTAGAATGCCTTATGAAGGCCTCAGGTGATAAACACAGCTGTGACAGATCCAGCCCAACTCCCAGGCTCGGAAAACGAGGACAGACTTGTGCATAAATTAGTTCACAGGAGACTGGGCCGCAATGGCACAGACCCACCACTGGAGGCCACCAGAGAGTCAAATACCAACCACAGACAAACAGAACACAGAACTGACATAACAGAAATGAGCCATTAAAAATGGCTCCTAACAGTACCCCCCCCCCCCCCCCCCCCTTGAGGATGGGTCAAGAGACCCCAATACCAGGTTCTCCACGGCATGGATACTTCAAAAACCCTGGCTACTAGCAATAACAAACATGAAAACCAGAAACAAGCTGTGCCCCGCCCCCCAAAGGTGACCACTAGACACAACAAGACTAGAAGAAGTGAATAGTGACAAGCAGGGCAAAGGCAAAAGGTCAGTGCTTATTATTCTTTTTTCTTCTCTTAGAATGTCTAGTAAGAGAAGATGTCCCTGGTTTGAAAATGGCTTTTTCATAAGCCATGCGGCCTGTAAAAACTGGAATACCATCAATCTCAGACACGGATTCTGAATCAGAAACTGAGAATGAATCAAACATGGATTCCATTGCTATAGAAGCTAATATTCCAGGAACATTCCTGTAAGAGGGAGACAAAAGCGCACACCCAGCGGCAATAGCCATGGGCTGGGCCTTTTGCACTGACTGGCTTGAGTGCTTCACTGGGGTAATGGCACCAGTGATCCCACTTGAGGCACTCAAGGCTGTGACTTTAGAGACCCCCTTAGTGCTTATGGCCTTCTGAATCTTCAAGGGCACTGACCCATTCTGAGACAGTGGCCGGCGGGACCTCGGCAGAGGCAGTGGCCTTCGGGACCTCGGCAGAGGCATCAACCTTTAAACCCCCCCACTTGGGGCTACGAACTGAGACTGTGGGCCCACAATTGGGGCTACAAACTGAGACTGTTGGCCCCCACTTGGGGCTACAGACTGAGACTGTGGGCCACCACTCGGGGCTACAAACTGAAACTTTGGACCCCACTCGGGCTACAAACTGAGACTTTGGACCCCTACCAGGGGCTGCGGCCTCTGGACCCCCACTCTGAGCTGCGGCCTTTGAGTCGCCTGGTAGGCCCCGAGCACCGGACTCGCCTGGCATATAACTCGCTCGGCGGAACCCCGGCAATGGAGTCGACCAGCAGGCCACCGGCAATGGAGTCGCCCAGCGGGCCACTGGCAATGGAGTCGCCCAACGGGTCCCTATAAATGGAGTCGCCCAGCGGGCCCCCGGCAATGGAGTCGCTCACAGGGACCGGAACATTGGCTACCAATCCGGAAACCCCAACATTGGAGGCAACTCCAGGACCCTCAACATCGGAGGCAATGCTACCAAACATCACCCCTGTCAATCTAATGGAAAAAAGACGTGCAGTGCACGGGGGCAGATGTAACATGTGCAGAGAGAGTTAGATTTGGGTGGGGTTTGTACTTCAAACTGAAATCTATATTGCAGTGTAAAAGTAAAGCAGCCAGTATTTACTCTGCACAGAAACAAAATATCACCCAAATCCAACTCTCTCTGCACATATTACATCTACCCCCCCCCCCCCTGCAGTGCAAATGGTTTTGTCCATTAGATAGAATTTGCCTTTGTTAGTGAACCGGAATCAGTCTCTAAGTCCATTGTACATTGGGGGGGGGGGGGTATTCAATCCTGGGTCACGCCTGTCAGGCCTGCCCAACAGTTGTGCCTGGTCCCGTTCTCGGTCTGCTCCACTGCATCCCAGCAGGATGAGATTTAGTGTCCCACCTGTCGAGTGCCAAAAAGGGGGTGTGGCTCAGAGAAACCAAGAAACGGCTGTGGATTGTCGAGGTCTGGCCGTGAGCTCGACAATCCATAGCCATTTTTTACAAAACGAGTCTGACTCATTTTAAAGTTGGGCTTGTTTTGCCGAGATGCCTGTTCAATGCTGTCGGGAAAGACAACATTGAATAGGTGGCTGCCGCTATTTCCCCCATAGGGGCAGGGAATTGAATACCTGCATCTGTAAAACAATGAAGCTTTTTGGCAGATTATCTGTGACTACTTAACAGAGTTATGGGTGACATTATTTGACCTGTTAATGTCTGGATCAATGGGGACTCCATCCAAAACAACATCAAAGATCACTATTAACATAGGTAGGAGGAAGCTTTCAAATCTGGATTTAAATTTATTACATGGAAGGCTGGAGCTGAATTACATTAATTGCCTACTGTATGTAGTTTTCTTTATAGTAAACTCATTGGTTAGCACCAGGTAACTCTGTATGTATGTTGAAAGAAAGCCAGGTTTACTCAAATAAGAGCATTTTTTTTTTTTTTTATTATGGTTTACATGAGTAGAGGAATGGAACAAGTTATATAAAGTTCAAATCCTCTAATAGATCCACTACCTTAGTGAAATCAATAAGCTTTAATAAAATCAATGAGCCTTTTATTGATTTAATGATCTGATTAAATTTGTGTAATATTTTTGATATAGTGTTTTAACCAAAGCATATCTGTCCATTCGGTTTTATTATTTCAACAAGTAATCCCAGAGGAAGAAACCTTGCGTTTAAATAGAAAGGTGTCTCATTGTGTTTCTAAGTTACAGATTTCTTTAGCAGCTTTAGATTTCTTGACACAAAATTGAGAATAAATGTACCTCAAATAATGACTTTATGGGCTTATCATCAATACAAACCCAAACTATTATCTGAAAAATGTATTTCAAAGAATATAGATTCTTGAAGGAATTATGATTTTAAAGAAAGCAATCATCTAGGTGCCAGTGGATAGGATAAGGGGAATGATGGTCAAATACTAAAATAAGGTATTCTACTGAGTGACTAAACCAAGATGTATAAGATATTCCCTCTGAAGTTATTAGGCAAGAGTAATGTTTTTGAAAGACGTTTTGGGTGTGGTCTTTTTCTGAGAATTGCACAGTGCATTGTGGGTCAAATAGCCTTCTTTAAGAGAGTATTTTATCACCATTTATTGGTGATGGTTGTATGAGGGAGGAAGGATAGGGTGTGAATTTGATCTATCTATTTTAGGAGTGATGATTGAAAATGTTATCTAGGCTGATATGACCTTTCACAACCTGTCTGTTATGTTGAAATAGCTTATTTAGGAAAGGAGCCTGACTTTGACTAGGGTGTATAGGCAAAAGAAAACAATCACAAGGGCATTTAAGGCACCAGTGTCTACCCATTGGTTCAGCATGAGTGGTCTAGTGGAAAAAAGAAGTTTACTGTTAATCAAAATAGCTATACAATAAATGTTCTTTATCATCCGATGAAACAAAAAAGGTGTACAGCAGAATGAAGACCAGTATGTTCTAACTTGCAGAAAGGCTATGTCAATCTTTTCTCTTCAAAGTAAACTCTATACTATCATATGCTTTGTTTTAAATATAAGTTAAAACCATTAACATCGATAGACAGTATTTTTAAAGCTATTAGGTAATATTATTTTTTACCAAAAGTCCAAGTCAGAAATGAAATAAAACTATAATGTTGCAGAGTTGAAGATACAAACAAATACTCTGAGAAAAATGAACGCAAATACATTATGGATTACATTAAACATAAAGGAGGAATGAGACACAGAATAACACATGAAGTACAGTAAATCAAAGATAAGAATAATAAATGAATGGATAAAGTAGGAAGTAGTCAATAAGGTTATGTCAGCTAAGGAGAGTGGAGGTTTAGGATGGAGAATAAAAATCGGGTCTTATACATATATTTTTTAGAGAAGGAGACAGAGAACATCTATTTGTACAAACAGCCATAACTGAAGTCAAAATGAAGCTAACTACTGTAATGACAATAACAGAAATGACACTGAGCAAATTTAGTTGGCACAGCAGTTGTACCAGTAAAAAGAGATCTGATGACATTGAAGAGGATATACTTGGTGAAATAAAAAGGCTATATACAGTATCTAGTGTACTAAACATCTTGAGCAACTCAAAGCTGAAGCAGCCTCAAGTGTGTCCTCCCTCGGTGTTGCTGCATTCACGTTAAACAGCTCTTCCAGGCACTGAGAATCTTTTCATGTATTGACCTATTATGTAACGAAGGACACATCTGTAGATAGCATCTCCACTTAAACAAGTTTCCTAAAGTGTTTTAAGAGACAGATACATCCCGGAGTTTACACTTACATCAGGTACAGACACAGTATCTATTTTAAGCTTAATGTTTTGGTGAATATGCTCCAGTATGAGCTCCTGTTAAATTTACAAATTTTTTGTACTAAGTCTATCTATGCATGTATTCTCTTGGTGCTAGAAAACCATCTCTGGCCATCTTTGATTCTGTACTTAGGTTAGTTCCTCAAGTATTTCTAACTCTGATATGAATTTGAACAACTGTAATGTAAGGAGAAGATGTTGCAATTGTGGCACAGGAGTCTAGTTATTTTTTAAAGCTCCATCTTTTCCTGTAGAATGACAGATGAAATATAGTAGCTTTACTGATACATTTTCAAAGTATACTGATGGAGCGTTTCAATTGGTTATCTTGGTTGTCTTGGAGCTTGTTCTTGGTTCAAATTTGATTTGTTCCTCAGCTTAGTATGTTTTCTTGAAGTCCTTTTTTTCTGTGTTAAAGGTGGAAATATATCTTTCTATCTTCACAGCAATACAGGTCTTATATTTTTGGTCATCAGACATGTAACAATGGGGTAGATGTATGAAGCAGTGATAAGAAAGGAGAAGTGATTAAGTGCCTGGTACTTTACCTCCGGCCAATCAGCACCTAACTGTCCCTTTTTAAACCCAGTCTGTAACTTAACAGTCAGGAGCTGATTGGCCGGTGATAAAGTACCAGGCACTTTATCACTTCTCCTCCCTTATCACTGCTTCATACATCTACCCCTGAATTCTTTATTTTTAATATGTAATTATCAACTGCTTCTATTTTTTCCATGTACGTATTTACCAGGTCGGTTATTTCCCCCATGAGGCGGACTAGTCTCAAGCTAGAGCTGGTTGGCTGGGTAAAAGAAATGGACTTCTCTATATTATTGTTTTCAGAATTGATCCAGAATATGAATTTGTACTGCATTGTGACATATGCCGGATGTTGATGAATTTAAATATATACTATAAGAAGGCACATCAAACAATAATTACAACAATACAGTAGTGGACATTGTTACATTCACATTGTAAGGACATTTATTGATACAATAGTGATGATAAACTAAAAAGCACATTAATAACAATATTCAAGCCCTTTTGAAGTGTACATATAAAGGCAGAGGTGTCACCTAGTGTGATGACATCCAGTTCACAACTGAAAGCGACCATACAGAGGCAAGGCCTTATAGATGATAGGCTGGCCCGGAGCCTCTGGCTGCACTGCAGGCTGATTGTACAGTGACAGGAGCTGAGCTCTGCTGATAATGTCACAGGGCAGATCCCTGTCACTGCAGAGGAGCTAGCATTTTGATGTCACCCGGTTGCTGTCCACACCACCCTCAACCCTTACCCCATAGTGACACTTGTGATAAAGGAAAAATTGAAATGCACAAAAAATATGATATTTCACTCAATATGATTTTTTTTATTATTATTGATCTTTAGCTTGAAAAACTATTTTAAGGATCCTTTGTTGATTCCAATGCTGGTATACCAAATCTGACAGCAGATCCCCGGTGTTGTTACGCTTTGCAGTAAAGAGCTCTTTATAGATGAATCCTGTGTAAAGTTATCTAGTATTGGCTTCCATATTGGGGACTTGACCATAGAAACATTGCAAGCTGTAGGTATTGCTTTATACGATATACAGTAACCTATCCGTGGAAGTTTGTATCCTAATGATAGTAACATTTCTAAAGCAAATAGTTATTTTTGCACTGTCCATATTGTGCTGTAAAAGCCTTGCTGTTGTATCCTTATACACTATGAATAAAGTATGTACTGGATGCCAAGCTGTAAAGTCGATAGATAAAATGTGCTCTCTTTCACCTTGCCTAGGATGTTTTTTTTTTTCTCTGATATTAAACATATTCTTTTTGATTGCATCTCATACTCTGTGCTGTTCTCTGCTCAGGCGAAACATGTCAAACCAGGAGTAAACATATGAGTCATAATCATTCTCTCAAATACATTGTTGTTATTTAATATGTCACATGATATCAAGGGTTACATAAATAGGTCTATAGAAATACTAAAACCAGCTCATTCTAATTTCCTATACTGTAGCCATCCTATTTTTATTTTTTTACTTTATTAATCATATCATATTTAATCATAAAAAACCTCAGATGTAATAAATAATTTAATGTATTTGTTCAAAACCATCAAATCCAGGTTAACAGTATTGGAATGATTGACAATTATTAGTCAAATCTATATATACTTTACCACTTACCGGTGTCCTAATACATTTCCTGTCATTTCAAAGAGGAAATCAGTTCTGCATATGCCCCCCCCCCCCCCCCCCCCAGCTACCACATACAGTAGTGGTTTGTGACCACTTAAATCACATGCCCATTTTGCAGCCTTATTTGACAATAAAATGTGCGAATAAGGGAACTAAAGTAACCCTCTGAGCACTGATTCGCTGCTTAGGGATCTATTGCCATTTTGGGTTTGTTGGGGGTTATTCTATAATCAAGACATATGAATACTATGGTGGTTAGAGGGTAATGCTGCAATGAAGGCCTCTGGACTCAGGGTATGGATTTGATGCCCCTGGGGTCAACCAATGGCTGATCTAGAGCTCCATATACGAGGAAGTACTAGCTGAGAGATCAGCCCCTGTGAGGAGGGGAGGTTGAGCACAGCTGAAGTAGGTGTGTCTTACAGGGTGACCTTGTTGCCCCCCCCCCCCCCCTCTCCCTGGATCCACCACTGAGGAAAACCGCTTACTGCAACTGGTAGGAACTGTCACTGTTGGAATCTATTGCTGTTGGGTGTCCACAAGTGTGGATGTATGGGGGGGGGGGGGGGGGGGGGCAGGGGTAATGCTTCAATGAGGACATATGGGGCACAGGGCTCAAATTTGCAAGGGTCTGCTCCAGTTTACCCAACAAGAATAAATATATTTTCCCCATCTTGGCTCTTTGAGCCATTTTATTATGTTTGTAATGATTGCATGCTTCTATGTCTGTGTCACAATACATGATGTGAGGTGCATGCTCATGTTATTGATGCTTCATACTGTATGTTTATTTTCTGTGATTTTAGGAATTATTTAATAGTCTACCCAGTGCTCAAAGTGGGGCAGTATTTGGCAGCATGACAATTGCTACTTCCCGCTTCCCTCTTAGAGCACAGTATCACTGGTGAGAGAGGGAAGCATACAGGAAGTGTAGAAGGAAGCAGGGCGTTAAAGGTTTAGTGGATGAGAGAGGGAAGCAGGCAGTGAAAGGTGCAGAGGGTGATATAAGTTAGTAGGCAGTGAGAGGTGCAGTGGATGAGAGAGGGAAGAAGGCAGTGAGAGGCGTAGTGGCTGAGAGAGGGAAGCAGCCAGGGAGTAGGGGAGGTAAGCAGGCAGTGAGAGGTGCAGAGGGTGATATAAGTTAGTAGGCAGTGAGAGGTGCAGTGAATGAAAGAGGGAAGCAGGCAGTGAGAGGCATAGTGGCTGAGAGAGGGAAGCAGCCAGGGAGTGGGGGAGGGAAGCAGGCAGTGAGAGTTGTAGGAGAGGAGAGAGGGAAGCAAGCAGTGAGAAGTTCAGGGGTGTAGAGGGATGAAGGTGCTGAAAGGTAGCTGGCAAAAAAAAAATGCAGGTGCAAATTAAGGAGAAAGATGCAGGTGGCCAGCCACAAATGAGAGCATGTGGCAAGTGGGAGGGTTACTTAGGAGGGGTGTTTGATTCATATTTCCGTACCCACACTTCTACATTCCTACTTAGATTCTATTCATTACTATTTACCAGCTTGATTTGAGAAACTTCTACAATCTTGAACAGAACGAGTAGCGCTGCTTTTACCATTCTGTACAATCACTGACAGAAGAGATTGGCTGTTTTTCCTTCCACCTCTGATAGCAACATGCGTAAAGGAAGGGAGTTCCTCTTTCGTGCAGAATATATTTTCTAGTCATGAAGTTCTTAAATACTTTATGTCATGTATGATATTTATTACATTTAAAAGCTAAATCCATGTTTTAAATATTCAGTATATGTTACCCTTACACCCATCACCATGTTTTAAATTACAGTTCTGATCAATCTTCAATATTTCATTATCTACTGCCTCAGTGCAGCATATATTAGCATGGTCTAAAGACACCAGCATAGCTTACTGTGTGTTATCATGTTCTGTGCTCATCCCCTTGCTCCAATGTCATGGCTGCTTCCATGCTTCATTACTGCCGGAATATATAACTGTTACATTCCGCCATATTCATCTTGGCATGTGTTATCATTTGTCAGGGGATGAGTGTTACAGTATGTACATTTTGTATTAGTACATGACAATACATACAGTACTGTATAGAGTGTCGTTTTTTTTTTCCTATCTGAATTTAGTGCTTTTCTAGAATATCGACTACAATATATCATGTTTATAATAAGCTTTTTTTTTCATTCTTTTTTACTTTTTAAGTATCTACCCTGCTTCATTGTATATGTTAATTATCCAAAAATGTATTTTGCGCCCAATAACTCAATTGAAAAAAAATGGACATAAAGGCATTGTTCCAACTAGATTAGATTATGGGAGTATCCGATTGCTATAGCTAGGATAGCGGTTGAGGGAAGAAAGGTTAGGGTTAGGCTGCGCACGGATGGATAGGCACTAACGGGTAGGGTTAAGCTGGCCATAGAATAGAGCAGGGGTTCCCAATCTTTTTTTAATCACGGCACCCTAGAGTATAAGAATCTTTTTCGCGGCACCCCTAGGACAAATTTATTTTAATTATATAGGATTTATATGCTATTCTTAGGGTCAGTTACGTGGAAAAGGGCAGGAATTGCTTCTGTTTGTACACATTTTATGATTAGCAGCCACCAGCACTGGTTTTGCTTATAAATAATTAACCATTAATAATTTTAGTTGGTCCTGGACTACCAACCCAGGGCACCCCTGCATGTGTCCCGAGGCACCCCAGGGAGCCACGGCGCACAGTTTGGGAACCACTGGAATAGAGTGATTTGGCCTCTTTTTATCAGATTCAAACAGATCGGGCCGATAAATTGGATGAAAAGTTGCCAAATTGCAGGTGTTTGACATCTAACTGGATCTGATGCATAGTCCCGTGCTCATCAGATTGGATCCAGAAATTTAACTTGGTGCTCCAAGTGATAAATCGCAATCAGACCCATCAACTACACATCGCGGGTGCTTTTTAGAACATGCAATGTATCCCTTCCGATTCCCTTGAACTTCTCCGGCAGCTCACATAAAATCCTGTTTAGGATTCGCTGCACATTCGCCACTGCCCGCCGCGTTCCGGAGCCTCGCCGGCTCCAGTATTCAACAAGTCAGGGGCTCACTGCTCCTGACAGGCGAATTTTAACTCCTGCGGTGATGCCGCAGGGAGCCTGAGGACAGCGGCAGGCAGGGAGATGGAAGTCTCCCTGCCTGCCCCAGAACGTTTGTGGGGGGGAGGTGGGCTCCCCGGGAGCCACACAGCACAGGCTGCCCCCCGGGATAGCCAACAGGGGACCGGGTATTCACTACACCCCATCGTGCATATGTAATGATCGGGTGCAGTGAATATATGAATATCTAATGAGCGGCTCGGCTCCCGGCCCCCTGCTGGCTGCAAAGTGTAAAAAAAAATCTATATATATTTTTTAAAATTATATATATTCATGTGCTTACAGCACATGAATAAAAATAGCATGCCCCTACTCAGAATAAAATTCCTGATTTTTTTCCACCAAATGTAAAAAACAAAACACTTTATTTTAAAAGTTCACATTCCACTTCACCATAAAAAGATAGCGATTGCTGCTCGGTGAATCATGGCGATAAAAAGCTTGAAATGTATTCGCCATCTGGTCATTGAATAGGGTGATTCACCGTTTTATTCAAAAAATCGCCGTACAGCACAAAAATAGCACAAAATCGCCATAAAACATGGCGAATCAGCCTCATTGAATACTGCCCTTAGACTGCCGGTAGGGAGGGATGGGGATAGGGCGGAAAGGGTTAGTACATTTATGCTGTATTTTATCAACATACCCTGTAAGTTACCTTGTAATTTGTTTTTTTGTTTGCTATGTACGGCGCTGCCGACACTTTGTGGCGCCTTATAAATAAACAAACTACTACTATATTTTGCCAGCTCTGACGGGATTCTGTTCAGTGTGATGCCTCTGTCAGCCTTCTGACCGCCTGCATCTTATTTGCTAATTACGCATACTGAATCCATGTCAAACACACGCGCACACACATGCACGCACAAACACACACACACACAGTTATGTACTGTTATGCATTTAGTGAATGCTTTGCCTGTTTGCTCATCTGGTATTGTTATTTTTTAAATTTACTTATAAATAAATAAATGTACAATATTTCCACTGAATGATACGGTCTACTCTAGTGCAAACGAGCCAAGCTCCTATATGCAATTATAGTTTTCCAGCAGACATTGCCTAGCCCTCCCATTAACAATTAATGCCATATAAACCTAGCTTTTTTTGTTTTCACCACTGCTGTAGCAACAGTGCCCTGGGAATGCCTGTCCATACAGCGATGGATGGACTGCGTGTCCCTCTCGTTGAATACTTAATTAGGTCTAATTATAAAAGCTGCACTTATTAATCTTTACAGTGTTTCCCCCCTCTGGAAGTTAATTAGTGCAGAAGTTCTATTTACATCACCTTCCTCATTTCCATGAGAATAATAAGGCAGTGAGGGACATTTTTTCTGACAGGTCTGCAGGCTTAACTCTGAATAAGAGTCTATAATGTATTACCCCTGCACTGAAAGCCCCCTAGCAGCAGCCAATGTAATGTTTCTACTTAACAGCTAGGCACATAAGCAGCTACAGTATCTTTGCAGTTAAACAAGCAGGCACACACACACACACACACACACACACACACACACAGCGCACTGTTATCAGCAGAGGAGGAAGCAATCACCGTTTCCTCCCACGTTTCTATGTCACAGTTCAGTAATGTGACAGCCTTCATGTGAAACAGTCATTCTGAAATAACATTCACTGCTTGCCAGTCCCAATATTTTATCTACCATAACCTTTTAATTATTCTAATTGACCCTAGTAACATGGAGTACTGACGCTCCAACGTTTTGTTTTATGTAATTCTACTGCTGTAAATGCTCTCTTTGGTTCATGTTTATTTATTTATTTATTTATTTATTTTGTGAGCAACCAATAAATTGATACCTTACTGGAAACAAAGTGTAGTAAATATCTGTACTTAGACCTTTATGACCCCTTGTCCATTTAAATGATTTTTTTTTTTTAAATGTTGTTTATAGACTGTATTGTGATGATGGTTAGCATTCAAATCTTCATTTGTGTACTTTACCAGTGTCATCATTGAGATATACACCTGGAACATGCAATAGGTCACCCAGGGTTAGACACCATTTTCTTGATAGTATTCTCGTACCCCTTTCACACTGCACCTTAAACCTGTGTTATTGCTGAGTTGTTACCGGGTAGAGGTGCGGTTTCTAAGCACCAAACCAATTTAGTCCAGGTTATACAAAGGTTAAACCCGGGTCCCCCTTTGTATAATGAGCGACCTGGGTTTATTGTGAAAGTACCGGACCCGGGTCAGAGCCAGGATGAATATCTCGGGTCTGACCCTGCATATGCGATGTGAAAGTGGGATTACAGGTTGAGTATCCCTTATCCAAATTATTCCGAAAACCATTATTCCAGAAAGTTAAAAAAAAAAAAAAAAAAAAAATTATTTTTGCTAAAAGCACTACTGGGACATCTGTAACAGCATTACTGGGGACATTATATGTAACTGCCGCTACTGAGGACATGATATGTAACTGGCACTACTGAGGACATGATATGTAACTGGCACTAAATATGTGCAAGAAAATGATTGCTTGACATTCAAATTCAGTATCTGAGATTGTACACAAACTTTGTTTCATGTTTTGAAACCTTGTTTCATGCACAAATAAAATATATTTGTGTGTTTCATATAATGCATGTACAACATAGATGCAAGATACCTCAAGATACCTCAAGATACAAGTGCCGCTTAATTCCTCTTATCAAATGGTGAAAGCAGCAGTTCATTGTACAAAAATGGTTTATTAACTTAAATAAAGCATTTTTTTTTTTCTATCAGGAAAGACATATATATATATATATATATATATATATATATATATATAGTGATAAGAAATCACATACACTGGATAAAGATGAAGTTTTGGGGCGGTATTCAATGAGGCTGATTCGCCATGTTTTTATGGCGATTTTGTGCTGTAAGGCAAATTTTTGACTAAAACGGTGAATCACCCTATTCAATGACCAGATGGCGAATACATTTCAAGGTTTTTTTCGCCATGATTCACCGAGTAGCAATCGCTATCTTTTTATGGAGAAGTGGAATGTGAACTTTTAAAATAAAGTGTTTTGTTTTTTACATTTGGTGTAAAAAAATCAGGAATTTTATTCTGAGGAGGGGCATGCTATTTTTATTTATGTGCTGTAAGCACATAAATATATATTTAATTTAAAAAAATCTCTATATATATTTTTTTACACAGACCAGCCAGCAGGGGGCCGGAGCCGAGCCGCTCATTAGATATTCATATATTCACTGCACCCGATCATTACCTATGCATGATCGGGTGTAGTGAATATACCCGGTCCCCTGCTGGCACCCCCGGGGGCAGAATGTGGTGCCTGGCACCCGGGGAGCCCACCTCCCCCCCCCCCCCCCCACAAACGTTCTGGGGCAGGCAGGGAGACTTCCATCTCCCTGCCTGCCGCCGTCCTCGGGCTCCCTGCGGCATCGCCGCAGGAGTTCAAATTCGCCAGTCAGGGGCAGCGAGCCCCTGACTCGTTGAATACTGGAGCCGGCGAGGCTCCGGAACGCGGCGAGCAGTGGCAAATGTGCAGCAAATCCTAAACAGGATTCGCTGCACATCGCCAAAATGCTCATTGAATACTGCCCTTGGTCTTTATTTTGTAGCAGGCAAAACAGCTTACCAGGTAATCAGCATGAGCAAGTATGGTTACAGCATTGCAGCATACAGATGTAAAAGCATAGTACAAACTCTTATTCGGAAGCCATAGGTGCTGCTTAATGAGCCCAACTTTGATCACATCAGTTTTTCTTGCTTCTGCTGCTCTAAATCCTGGACTGGATCTTCCACATTTCTTTCACTGTAATGCTAAAGTAATGATTGTACATTGGTGGAGTGTCACCGCTAGTTATAAAATAGCTCCTTTCACAGTTATCCTGCATCTCAGGCTTATATGATGAATTCATAGAGACTTTTATCATTATGTCAGCTCCGGTAATGATTTTACAGGGATTTTTACAGCTCTTTCAGAGCGAGCACATCTTTTTAAATGGAGGAGGAATATTCAGTAACGCAAGTAAAGATGCTCTGAGATAGGTATAAAATAATAATGGTTTATTTAAATAAATATATACATAGCAAGAGACTCGGTGCTCCTTTGCTTTCACTATGCTTAAATTGTTACCCCAAGGAACTACTTTGTAATGCAAATGCTATCTTTTGTCTTCTTCGTGGTTTTACATAACTGACATTCACTACAGCAGAATTATATTCCAAGTGTCACATCAGTACTGTGCTTATATCATTGTCACAGGACTGCAGGGGAAGGGATAATCATACATGAATGTGTTACTGTAATGTCAGGCAAGAGAAATAACTAGCTAGCACCACGCTTCTCATGGCAAAGTATACACACCACATTAGTGATGATACTTTTTAGGAAGAATTGTTTCCTACAGTAGCTTTGCTCGTCTCACACACAATTACTGCACTCGACTGGGGAAAAACAAGTAAGAAAAACAAAAACAAAGTAAGAAATGTATATTTGAATAAAAAAAAAAAAAAAGTATTTTTTTTCTGTCTTGACAAATGGAAATCTCCAGAAGAGGAGCAGCAGCACAGTTTAAAATTCAAACAGGGAAGGTACAGCATCTGCCACCACTGGCAGTTGGTTTTTCTCCACTATTTGAATTTTGAATTGTGCTGCAGACTCACCTCTGAGTTACGAGATGGCAGCAATTATACCCCTTTCACAGAAAGAATCAAGTTACTGGGTTAAAGCTTTTCAACCCGGTGATTTGCTCAAGGACCTGGGTTTTTCAGTGGTGTGAAAGGGTCAACACGGTTCTTAAATCCCAGCACTCCGACCCTGCTCTTAACCAGGATCCCGTGTTGACCCTTTCACACCACTGAAAAACCCAGGTTTTTCAGCAAATTACCGGGTGGAAAAGCTTTAACCTGATAATTTGCGGATGGTGTGAATGGGGTCTGGCTGCACCTGACAAATTGACGGTAATTGCCGGGTGGCCGGTGTGAAAGGGGTATTAGATGACAGCAGTGGTGAAAGATGGGAATGCTATAAATGAAGAGCAATAATGATCTGATTCTATTTCTATGATTCTGTCTTAACCAGTAAATTAAAAATGACTATAATATTCAGCCCAATAACCCATGCTCCATGTTTTCAATTATCATGATATATAGGCCACTCCACATCTTTATTAAGTAATATTCAATAACCTACGATGGGGGTCACGGAGCCACAGTGACTTATGGCTCTCAGTACTAATTAATATGAGCAGCTAACTATTGTTATTTAGCTTTTATTGCTGTGATATTTTGCTGAGTGACATTTTCGTATCCTATAACTCTGTTTAATCACAGCCCTCAGCACACCCACTTATTAGAACAGCATTAATGAGACGGAGCACTAACTGGAACTGTGCTCCGTTCCTGTTGTTGTGTTGCAATTGAAATTAAGTGTTTTATGGCATAAAGTATATATGATGCTGCTGGTACCTTCCCAGAGACCTTCTCCTTTCCTCTGTCTGTCTGTCTCCATCCACATTGTGTTCTGCCATGCAGGGCTGACCTGCTCAGGAAGCATGTATAACAAGATTAGTCTAGTCATGCCTCTTGCACTTAAATCATCACACTAGCTTCTGAGCGATTGCTGCAGTTTTGAGGGGGAAATGATGTCTGCTATTACACCCCATTCCCCCCAGCCTCTGATGTACACTCACATATGCACTCCATTTTTCCTCTCCTTCAATCATTTATGCCCTGCTGCTTCTGTTACATCTGCCACAGTGCAGCATGGATGTGACGGAGTAGAAATCCCCATAGCAGTCCCTTGGCAGGGTAAAGCAGTATGTGTGATATTTATGTAACCAGTCTGAGTGAGAAGGAACAGGGCTCACACTGCAAATGAGGATCCAAACAGGGAAGAGTGTCATAGGGTAAAATGTGATCTCTCAATTGGTGAGGTGCATACAAGAATCTGCAAGGCAGGTGTTTAGCCTCATACCCACGGGAGGCAGTTTCGAAGAAGACCTAAAATGTAATTAGTGACTACCACAGTCATAGTCTGCTGCCTGTTGAGAGCTGCGCTGCTTTGATTTGTCGCTCACAGCAGGGAGATCTCTGATTTACAGCTCAATCTTCTGTAGTTTTGTCTGAGAAATCCTGATTCCACCTACTGCACACCTAATAATAGATATGACAGCTAATTATTCCCCCTTCAAAGCTCAGAATGGAAAAAAACTTTTATTTTATAAATATGCTTTGATCCATTTACATGACTAAGTAACACCTGGCATGGTACTTTTGTCACTTGTAACTGGATATAGAATCGTTCATGAGTGAGGTTGTTACATTTAATTATGTATTTGCCATTTTCTCCAGGCAGCCAGCTCTATCATTTGACTGGTGAGCTGAACAAAGGGCCGATTCAGGCCTGTTTGCACAAGTCTGTATTCTGCCCTGTCCCCGATGGTGGGGGAATGCACATGTACAAACCCACAGAGTAAATTTGCCGGGGCAACAAGGGAGCGGTCGCTGGGGTCCTCCCAGTGTTTCATGGGCGTGCCCACGAAAACGGTGTGCAGGGCCCACCAAAACGCTGGGTGTACCCCTGGCTCGGTTCCGGTAAAGCTTTCTCTGCCTAGTGGCAGAGAATGCTGTGCAGAACCTCCGCTTTGCAACTGAGCCCTGTGATTCGCCTGAAGCTGGCATTATTAGAGACCAGTGCGATTTTGCCATTAGAAGGATGGGAAATGCAATCTGCTTACCTAAAATGCTAACTAAACGGTTAAGTGTTGCACAAAAAACAAAAAAGGGTGGGAAAACGGTTACGGTACATTAAATCTACAGTGTCTAAGTCTACGGTGAAAAGGTCGACCGCTATTGTTCCACAGTCAAAAGCTCGACAGTGTCAAAAGGTCAACAGGGTCAAAATGTCGACAGGGTCAATAAATCAACATAGACAAAAGGTCGACATTAAAGAGGCTGACATGGAAAAGGTCAACATTAGTTTTTCATGTAGTTTTTGGTGTCTATGTTGACATAGGTCGGTATGGACACCGTCTAAGTATTCCACATCCCCTCGCATGGCTTGCTACTATTGTATTCTCCCACCACTCGGTAGGGTGTGAAATACCACCTGTCTACTGAAAAAAAAAAGGTTAATACTCATGTCAACCTTTTTCATGTAGATCTTTCCCTTGTCAACCTTTTGACCACGTTGACATTCTGACTGTCGACCTTTTGACCAAGTCATCCTTTTGACTGTTGACCAATAGTTGTCGACCTTTTGACTGTTGACCTACACACTGTAGAATAGATCCAATGACTACATACCGTGCAAACACCTTTTTCACATTATTTGATTACAAATATTGTTAACAAATGAGCCCCTAAGTATCCCAAAACTGGATGTTTATCAGAGAAGCATTCTGTTGCCTTCTTACCCTGTATGCCACAATGCATGCCAGTGACAATCCTGCTTGATATTATATACTTATGCCACAATGCAGACAAGAATGTATAGCCCTCTTAGTATTTACATTCTCTCCAGAAGCCATGTGCCAGGCTCTTAAGAACAATTGCCTGTTCCAATCACATCATTTTGATTTGCTTAAAGGATGACAAAGCCCTTGTTTTACACTATGTATTGCCTCTGATTTCATATCTTCTAACCAAATCAGCAGCTGCTGCAACTCAATAACGGCCCCATGGTAGTCTCAGCAGAAAGCCATGATTGGCATGCTGCAGTAAGCGGGTTGTTTGCTGCAAACTGCCTGCTGGAAGCCACTGTGAAGATAATCATATATTGGTTTTCACTGCTTGTCTATTCATTTTAATACATAAAATAAAAGATTCATTTTTTTTTTGTGCAAAAGAGGGGATAGGAAATTCATTTTATTATTAAAGGATCAGCAAACCCACCCAAAAAGTTTTTTATAATAGAAACACCATAAAAAAGTCACCCCTACTCCACTTGCTGAGAAGGGCTGTAGCATACCTCGCAACTGTCGCTCGCTAAGCAGTGCTAAATAGACGCTATATGCATGCGCACAGCGTCTATTCCCGCAGCCAGACGGGCTGGGGGCATAAATAGAAGCTCACAGAGCCTCTGGGCCATCCTCCCACAGTGTCAAAATGGGGACGTGGCCTCGTGGGATAAGGCAAATTGTAGACCACACTCTCTTTTTGATAGGCCACGCCCCCTGATTTTGGGCACGCGTCTTTGCTCGTGCATATGTCCCTCTTCCTGGTGACTGAAAGTTGGGAGGTATGGCTTTAGGGCGTGATTTAGACCTGTTTGCTAGTCGGCATAAGTTGCAGCCGCCTAACACGAAGGTAAACGATGCACAACCAAGTGCCCCCCCACCGCACGAATCACCGCATTTGAATGCAAGATGATGCGTACGCTTAGACATCCCCTCACAAGTGAAAAATCAGTCATTGGTCGCTGACCATCTAATTATTTTTTTTATCTCGCTCACAAATAAAAGTTTTATTTCCGTTGCAGATGGTTGAAAGTCAGCCGCCCGCCCCGAGCAGTCATCGACCCGCCTGCATTCTCAGGGGAACACCCAGCGTTTTCATGGTGATGCCCATAAGACGCTGGGCGTTCCCCTGCTACAGCCCCCTCCCTGCCCCCTTTCCTTTCCCGTCCCACGTGGACAACCTCGGTAAGTGTGATACTGACCGAAGGCATTTGCACAGGGGGTCTGCACATGTGCATATTCCCTCATGCGCATGCACAAACCCACTTTTGGAAAGGGGCCGTATTTGACCCTCGCTGATTTGGTCTGAATCAGGCCCTTAGTGAGAACTCTTGCGGAGGTAATGTTGTTACCTAGCAAAAATCCAATGGCCATATTTAGCTGGACAGCCATTTATGTGATTATGGGCCTGATTCAATAGTGATCATTCCACAGAGTATTCGTGCTGGGGACCGATGGTCCGGCTCTGCGCATGCGCGTATTTGTGCTTGTGCAGGGCCGCTGTATGAGCCCCTTCAGTGACTATCACGGTCGCCTAAGCATTCGTGTGGATAGGGGAGGCTAGCAGACAGGGGTCGGAGCAGAGGGATGCAATGAAAATGCTGAGCATTTACGTCAGCGCCCGCCCCCTTTTCAGCGGAATTCAATGGAAATGAAAGTCAGTTTGACTGACTTATTTCCAACGGGGAGAGAAATCATTTGATGTGTTACTGCTCACTAAGCTACTCGCTTAGCAGCAACCTATCATGGTACTGAATCAGGACCTATATCAGAGCCTATCACACAGTCTTGCAAATAGCTGCAGTGCTATAAATGTCAGCAAATCAGGTATTCTTCATACTGTATAATATAGTTGGGATGTCTAGTCTAGCGGGGGCATTCGGGTACCTACAGTTTCTCCTGCGCTGGCCTCTGTGCTGGTAAATACATTGCAGAAAGATACAGATCCATACCTCCCAACTTCTGTGTTGACGAAATCCGTGAGCGCCCGAAAAGGGGGCGGAGCGTATGCAAATGAGGGAGCGGCTTATGCTAATTAGCCGCGGCCTCATTTTCATACGAGAATAGACGCTATGCGCATGCGCACAGCGTCTATTCTATTAGATTGGGGGGTCTCCCAACTGCCACCCCCCGCTGCGGGACAATGCCTGCCGCGGGTGGGACAGCGGGACAGTACCCGAAAATCGGGATTGTCCCGCTGTAATCGTGACAGTTGGGAGGTATGCAGATCATTCACATTAGAATATAAATAATACATATACAGTACTTGCATTCTGTAAAACCCGAATAGGAAGAAGCAGTAACACCAGCTAAAGGATATTAGAATGTTTGTTGTTTGATAAATTCTTTTTACTTATTATTAATGGGAAATGGGGATTAAAGAAGCCTGAAAATCATACCTAGCTAATATTCAAGAGAAGCCCAGAGAGGAGACAGGAGATGCTGCAGGGAACTTGAGGTGCTGGGGCAGGCTATGACATCATCAAACCACAGGATGCATGTTATTTTAGGCCCTTTTTATGGACACGCAAATGCTTGTGATTACCTCTCCATCCTGTCCCCTTCACTAAAGTGTGGGCAGGTGACAGGAGATCAGCCTGCATGAAATTTGTAGACAGAGAGCCTGCTCCCCCATGGCACTGGCTCCTCCCCACCAGCTTTTGGTCTGCGATGGCGTTGTTAAGCTATTGGATCTTTACTAGTCATTCTGGGAAGTCATGAAGACATTCTAGTTAGTTGCAGCTGAATCTTGCAAAGAACAAGTACATTTAGTTGAGGTTCATTAGCATTAGCATTATGATGTCCCTAAGCTAGTATAACTAGCTGTAATGTTTCTTCTTATTAGCTACTTGAACTAATATAGTCACATATAATATTGCTATAAACTGCTATTCCTATAGATTACCAATTCACACAAAAAAGAGAGAAACTACTCAGGTAAGAACAGTGCTAATTATAGATTACCAAATACATGTAAACAGGAAATGTCATGCGGGACATCTATTTCAAGCATTAGACTTTCCATAGTATTCATAATTAATTTAATTAGCATTTTGAGTGGAGTATCCTGAAAAAAACTACTTTTTTTTAGGGCTGTGCTGCATTTCTATTTTGTGTGTTAGCTGTATTAAAAGACATTAAAAATAGTTTTAATGCTCATCGCTCCTGAATGCTCCATGAACTCAATATGCTATATAAAACCATTTTTTTAAAAGAATGACCATATTAGAATGCCCAACATAAGGAAAGTATATGAACAGCACTGTCCAACAGACTTCAGATGACTGGACTTTGTGGCATAGTCAGTGTGTAGGCAATATGAAATGCTAATCTTAATTTGTATGTTTTAATGCCAGACAATACCGTATTCACGACTCATTCACTGTCATCTAGCCATTGTGATCATACATATCTGAGAAGCAAGAAGATTACATATACACCAGTGGTCGAAGTGGAAATTTAGAAATGGGGGTATGCAAAAGTTAAGTATATAATCATGTGCACGCCGAAGGTGCGTGGTCACTTAAAAGGGGGCGTGGTCACTTAAAAAGGGGCTTGTCCTACAGTGCCAGATACACATTATATGCCCAACATTGTCAGATACACATTACATGCCCTCAGCATTGCCAGATACACATGTCCCCATAGTGGCAGATACATATATGCCCCCAGAGCCAGATACACATTGCCCGCACAATGCCAGATACACATTGCCCCCACAGTACAAGTTACACGTGCCCCACAGTGCCAGATACACATGCCCCCAGTGCAAGAAACACATGCCCCACAGTGCCAGAAACACATGCCCTCCAGTGCCAGAAACACATGCCCCCAGTGCCAGATACACATGTCCCCAGTGCCAGATACATATGTCCCCAGTGCCAGATACACATGTCCCCACAGTACAAGGCACACATGCCCCCCCCAGTGCCAGATACACATGTCCCCATTGCCAGATACACATGACCCCACAGTACAAGGTACACGTGCCCCCCAGTGCCAGATACACATGTCCGGACAGTACAAGGTGCACGTGCCCCCCAGTGCCAGAGACACATGCCCCCAAAGTGCCAGATACACATGCCCCCACAGTGCCAGATACACATGCTCCCACAGTGCCAAATACACATGCCCCCACAATGCCAGATACACATGCCCCCACAGTGCCAGATACATGTGCCCTCACAGTGTGAGATACACATGCCCCCACAGTGCCAGATACACATGCCCCAACAGTGCTAGATACACATACCCCCACAGTGCCAGATACACATGCCCTGCAAGTGCCAGATACACATGCCCCCACAATGCCAGCTATGTCCCAACAAAGCCAGATACATGTGCCCATAATATGGGTATGATGGGTGGAGCTGGCTCCTACCTGGGAGCTGAGGTATCACTTCAGCCACTCCTCGTACAATTCCTCCCTGCGACTCGTTCTTCACGCCGGACGCTGCACCTCTTCTTGTTCTTCTGCCCTCCTGGAGCTGGCCATCAGCAAACTGCTGTGCCTCCAGGATCTCTTTTACTGCGCTCTACAGCCCTGTCTGTGGGAGCGGGCACCCGGCGTACTCTGCAAACACGGGGGCTGGAGCGCCAACCCACATCCCCCTTTGTTGCTTCTTCCTCCTGCTTCTAAGCCGGGCGCCCGTACACAGCAGCACAGAGGCTGCTCACTATTGTTCTTCTGTGTCCCAGCTGGCGCGGGGAAGGGGGACAGGACACCATGTGCCATTCTTGCCAGGGCTGCTGTGTCTTCAGCACACTGCCCCTACTGCCCCTAACTGCTTCTGCTTCTCCTTACTGGAAAAAAATTGCAGTCCGTGGCGAAGTGCCGGTATACCATACCGTTGTATACCGGCCCACTTCGTCCACTGTATATATATATACATGTACGATATACAGTATTTTACATGCTGCCGCCAAAGTATAGCCTACATGTAAGGCACCGTGTAAAATAGAGCATAGATGTACACTGTATTTTACATGCTGCCACCAAAATATTGCATAATGTAAATGTATACTATATTTTACACGCTGCCATACATGTATGCTATACATTGTTGGGATGTGAGTGCATACATGCTACAAACATCTCAGGCTACATTGGTGGAAGGGGGTGCATGAATGCATGCTACAAACATTGGTGGGTAGGGGAACCATGCATGGTACACATTGGTGGCCAGGGGGTGCTTACATGCTACAAACATGCATGCTATTAACAATGGTGGTCAGTGTGGAGGTTGCAAACATTGGTGGGCAGTGGCCTATAAAGTGTGCATGCATGCTTAAACATTGGTGGGCAGTTGGGAGAACAAACTATTAATACATTGGTGGGCAGGTGGAAGGAAAAAGTATTAACTCATTGGTCTAGTTGCTGGAGGAATGACACAACAAACTGTGTGGTGCCAGTGTGTGGCTGTGCTTCTATCGCTTCCTCCACCTCTCTGCCATCTTTCCCCCCAATATCAGAGAGGAGGGGGCCCACAGCGGAGGCTGCACACAGGTGCTGTCCTCCCTTGATATGCCCCTGAGTAGAAATATATGTGTGAGCAGAGCAATGTAATACAATTAAGAATAAAATATGTTTGTGTTAAAATGTTGGAAAGCCATTAAAAAGGTTTATGATCAATGCAGGACGAATGTTGTAAATGTTTTCAAAAGCTATTTCTGTTGTTCATTCTTCTGAAGACAAGAGCTAATTAAGAGCTGCACTTTGCAGTGTGAGAGCAGAGCTTAGTGAGCCTGAGGCTGTGCAAGACACAAACTGACAGGACATCTACAGCAGTATCGAACCCCTTTAAAACCCAGGAAGAACTAATAGCAAAGCACTTTAAAATCTTTTCTTCTTTGTGGTTGTTTAGGGAGAATGTTTGTTTGAGGATTACTTTACAACTATGTATTATTTCCATATAAAACAAAAGGAAGCAGAATGACCAGGTTTTAAACCTGGCTCAGGCTCAGAGTTTACATCTTTGCTTTTCAGAAATAATTTTCTACAGTGTGTTTACAATCACTTAACAATACATTTAATGACAATGGGAGAGATGTATTATAGGGGCACTTATTGTGCCGCTATAACACTTCCAGGTTCGCCTCATTACTGAGGCAAAGCAGGAAGGGACAACAAGAAGATTTATAATCATCAAAAACTCCCGCCTCCAACGATGCCCGCTTGTGCACACAGTACATCAGTGCACGCTGACGCATTGTCTCTGCCTGTCTGGCCAGCTGTACTGTGCATGCATGAGATCTTGAGATCTTGCTACTCATGCAAGATCTCCTGTGCAGGTATGGAACTGATGGTTGCCACAGCCAGGGACAGCACCACCCTGCAGCTGTCGAAATCTATAGCTGCAGGTGTCGGAATGGTCAGTGCTGTTGACTGTTCATACATTGACCTGCATTATTGGCATCTCTTTTGGATCATTTAAAGAATGCAGGACCCATCATATATATGGCATAGTTGCCTACACTCCTGCATTTTGCAGGAGACTCCCTGAAATTGCAGTAATCTCCCTCTCTCCCTCATTAGTCTAGCAATCTCCCTCATGTCACCTAGCCCACATTACACTGTTACATTTTTTTGGGAAAAAGGAATGAGAGAGAGATATATTTACATTGAATTGTCAGCACCATTTCCCAGCACTTTAGCAAGTATATTAGTTCTTACTAACTGCTTTGAGGCTCATCCAAATTTGGATATAAGTCATTTTAAATTACACACCCACACTTTTAGGTGCCACATTAACAATCTCTTTTCACAATCTCTCCATATATGGAACTAGACACGCTCTTTGGGTGGAGCATGTCTTCTCAATGGGGCGCTTTGTAAAATTCTACTACCAACTATCATCTCCCTGAAGCTAGTTTTCAAAGGTAGGAAAGTATGATATATGGTGGAGAAGCAGTATCACACTTCTCCCCCATATCTATGCTTCATACATCTCCCCCAGTGTCAAATGAGTAACACCAAGCGGATTACAACATCTGTTAGGTCTATATTGTAGTGTTTTTTGGGGGATGTATTTTTTCTTCTCTTGTGTATGGCCATTCTGCTGATCATCTTTCCCTTCTCCCAAATTCCCTTGTTCTCTGGCTATTGAGTACACTGACGCTTGAAACTCGCAACAGTCCCAAAGGAAGTCCTTTCGTTGACATACTACTTGACGTACTTACGTTATAACTAACTAGCTGGTAGGGTAAACTGCGATGGAATCCTTCCCACGCATAAGAATGACAAACCTTCTGCTCTGAACACAATGACCTAGCGATAAGGCGACACCACAGTGGAGATACTCCAATGCTCATTTTATCGTATTATTTTATCTGCTGTTTAATTATTTGCAAAGCCAGTATGCTTTTTCTACTTGAACCTAAATGAAAGCCAAAAGAGAATTAAAGGGAATTAAGCTTGCTTGAAAATGAAACATATTGCAGTGCTTTCTTCTGGTTCTGCTTAGCCCTATAATCCCTTATTGCCTTGAGGCTAGCAATGGTTTGCAGTACATTCATTAATATGGCTTACATTTCTTCATTAAATTAGACATAAAAATTGTAAACAATGAATCTGTCCTTTTTTTATTATTCAAATCCCTCGATGCCAAAAATAAATGCTAAAATGTCAAAATGGAGAACTTTTGTTGCCCGTAGAAGGGAGGCAGTGTCCTTCTAGGTGTCATTCTGTTAGTTGGAGATGACTTTTAAAAGGCACAAAGGAACAAGGCCATATGAAAAGGGGCACAATTTTTTTTGTGCCTTAGGCTAAACTCGTATAAAGAGAGGCACTGATGATTCTCATACCTACCATGTCTCGTCTTTCCGTAAGGCAGCAACACACGTATCATTATTTCTAAAAGTACTGAATACATTTTTGTATTTCTGTATAATCACATCCATACATAACTAATGCTTGCATTACAATAGCACAGTGGTTCTCAAACTCTGTGCTCAGGACCACACACAGGTCATGTTTTCCTGGTCACCCAGCAGGAGCGGGTTCCAGACGGCTGACAGACAATGTCTAGTCAGACAGTAAATAGGTCGACACCAATCATTAGACGTGCATTAGTTAGACATTGACATTAAGTTAGACATGCATTAGTTAGACATTGACAAAAGTAAGACATGCATTAGTCAGATATTGCACAAAAGTTAGACATGCATTAGTTAGACATTGGCTAAAGTTACATATGCATTAGTTAGATATTGGACAAAAGTTAGACATGAATTAGTTAGACATTGACAAAAGTTAGACATGAGTTAGACATGCTAACATACTCTATATCCCGACAACCTACAGATGGAGCGCCTCTCAGCCAGGGCTCGCCAGATTGCCCCCATTGGCGAGATGGCACTCTGACTCGGACCCAGTTATTGGGCGGCAGGGGACGTCTCGTGCGTGTGCACCCCATTTCGGCGGCTGGCGGTTGTCGATCCGACCACCAGCCCCCGGCTGGATGAAGAGCTCTCCATCTGTACTTTTTCTTTTAAACCATTTTCTTATTTTGCCATCCAAGTGGGAATAAAGGGAGAATAGAATAGTTTGCCGAGCACAACAAGGCACTATGCCCAAAGTATACTTGTCATGCGAGGGGATGCTGTACCCTTATACATTGTCCAAGTACACATGTTAAATTTCCATTTTGACATTTTACTTGTGTTGTTGCTTTTGTCTTTGTGGGACTAATGCATGTCTAAATTTTGTCAATGTCTAACTTTTGGTGTCAACCTATTGACTGTCTGACTAGATATTGTCTGTGAGCTACAGATGTAGTGGGATTCATCTTTGCAGGGGATGGCGATGGCCATCCCCTGCCCCGCACCATCTGTATGCCGGAAGGGGACACACACGCACGAGGTGCGCCCGCGTCCCATTCCGACGGTGCAGTGTCACCCCCCCGCAGTGTCCTTGAGTCCCCCCAGCCCCCTCGAGCGGGAGGCGGACAGTATTGCGTCCGCCATGCCGCCCCACCGCCCGGATACTGAGACGCGCGTGCGTGGGGGACGCACGCTCGTCTCAGTCAGATGGAGCGCCGTGTTGCTGGCGGATCGCCAGCAACATGCTGCTGGCGGTTCGCCGGCATCAATAAGTCCAGCTCCA
Organism: Crinia signifera; assembly: GCF_055691185.1. Lineage (NCBI taxonomy): Eukaryota > Metazoa > Chordata > Amphibia > Anura > Myobatrachidae > Crinia > Crinia signifera. The sequence goes on from NC_139218.1 coordinate 235,809,965, forward strand.
TCTGTATACCACAGACATTGGGCCAGATTCAAAAGTGATAAAATGGATAGTGATAAACAGCCAGCCAATCAGCTCCTGCCTGCCATGTCACAGGCTTCGTTTGAAAAATATCAGGCAGAAGCTGATTTGTTGGTTGTTTATCATTCTCCATTTTATCACTTTTGAAGTTGAGCGCATCTGGCCCATGGTCTGTGAGCTATACCACGAGTGTATGCAGCCTCGCGAAAAAGTCTGAATCAGGTCTGAATTGACAACCTGTACAATAACTTACAATGACAATACAAACTTTGTAGTCAAACTTTGTAATCAGATCATATGTATTATATACAGTTGGTGCCATCCTCTTCTGTCCCTTTATTAGGATTAAGTGAGCCAGAGCTGTCAGAGTTAATCCCCTGCTAATCCCCTGATGTATTGTCCTATGTACTGTAATGCAACTGAGAACATTAAATGACAATAAGCCATGATGAGCCAAGGATCACCAGAGAAGGCTAGTTAAGGAAGGCTCCATCTGTTTGTAGAATCATGCTAGGCCATTTCTTATTACTGAATATTTCCATTTGTATTTTGTTCCAGGAACATCTCATGAACATTTTCTATTTAAAGACTAAAAATTAAATGAGCCTAGCTAGTTTGTATAATTTTTAAAGTACACTTGTTCTTAAACTTCAAATTAATATTCTCATGTGCATTATGAGTTCTCACACATTTAAAATCTGAGCGTCATTAGTAGGATACATTTAGTTTTTCAAGTCTTGATAAATAATTACATTGCTGCTGTGATTTGAAATCTTAATCCAACAGCCAGGGAAACATAGCAGACATCTAAAAAGATAACTAAGAAAATAAGGGGCAAACTTTATTTTCTGTTGGAAATGTACCGTATATACTTGAGTATAAGCCGAGTTTTTCAGCCCTTTTTATTTGCTAAAAAAGCCCCACTCTAATTATACTCGAGTCAGTGGTTTTAATGATGTAGCCGCGGCTTAGGGAAGATGGCCGTGACTACAGGAACATGGCCGCCGGCCTCCTGCACTGAGGATATGTATGGTGCAGGAGGCCTGGCCATTGCAGAGCAGCAGGGCAGCGCCAGCCGCAGAAGGAAGTCAGCGGAAGCCGCGCACCCCACTCCCCCTCCCTCCATGGAGTCGGTCCCGCGCACCCCCCTACCACCCTTGAGCAGTTTACCTCCGCCTTGGGGCAGGGCAGCAGCAGACACACCAGGAGGTCAGCGGCGGCCGCGCACCACCTCCAACCCCCATGGAGCCAGACAGCAGCACAGTACCTTCCCTAGCTCCCTGGAGTAGTTCAGCGGCAGCAGCAACCCCCCCAGTACAGGGGATGCAAGAGGTCAGTAAAAGCCTGTGGTGTCCTATGCAGGGGGAGCAGCCTGTGGTTTCCTATGCAGGAGGAGCAGCCTGTGGTGTCCTATGCAGGGGAGCAGCCTGTGGTGTCCTATGCAGGGAGAGCAGCCTGTGGTGTCCTGTCATTATGTAGGGGAAGCAGCCTGTGGTGTCCTGTTATTATGCAGGGGGAGCAGCCTGTGGTGTCCTGTTATTATGCAGGGGGAGCAGCCTGTGGTGTCCTGTTATTATGCAGGGGGAGCAGCCTGTGGTGTCCTTGTATAATTATACAGGGAAATTGGTAGTTGTGTATTATCTGGGCACCCGATGTTGAAATTGTATGCCAGTACCTGTGCAACGCGAATTTCCCTTGAAATTCCCTTGAAGTCAAGATCACGTCGCATTGTATGCTATTGTATGGTATACAATGCGACGTGATGCAATGCGATTTGGGCTAAATGCCCCCCATTTCTATATGTACAGGCACCCAGATGCCTGTAAAATATGTGAAATGGCCCCCCAGACGCCATTTTTAATTGTATTCCCACCCTGATGGCTAAATGTCCCCCATTGTTAACGCCACCTCACTATCAACGCCGACCCGAAGCGTGGCGAGCACATCAATATATGTGTAAGATGGATGATATGCCGGTGGTCAGAAGGCCAATAGCCACTGAACAGAATCCTTACAGGGGCTGGGTATGTATACTTATCCTCTCCCCCTTACCTCCCTAACTCTCCCTTCCTACGCGATACTGTCATTTGGTCTACACCAACTAGGTCGACAAGCATTGGGTCGACACCACTAAGTCAACGAGCAGCAAGGTCGACATGGGTTTAGGTCAACATGGGTCAAGGTCCCATGTCGACATGGGGTTTTTCACTGTTATTGAGCCGACAAGTGCCAACAGGCGGTATTTCATGCCCTACCATCCACTAGGGCGTGGTGGGAGAACAAAATAGTTTACCGGGCGTATCGAGGCACCGTGCCCAAAGCATTGCGAGCAAAGCGAGCGATGCGAGGGGATGCAGTTCACTTCAAACTGTGCCCATGGGTACAGTTAAACAGTGACAGTACAGATATACATAACACATACAGGTATACACTAGATGTACCCTGGGGGTTATAGACGCAGGGAACATATATTTTCTGAGCAGCACAGCGCCTAGGCAGCCATCAGTGGCGCCACTGGTCATTGCAGCAGCCAGGTGGTTAACAGTATAGGCAGAGACAGTACAGTTATCACACAGGGAACACATACCTGCCAAGCGGCACAGTGCCTAGGCAGCCATCAGTGGCGCCACTGGTTGCCACAACAGCAAGGCAGGCAAGAATACAAGCAGGTACAGTACAGATATACATTGCTGTACAAGACAAGGGAGACACAGAGATGCATGTAGCTGAGTTCCTAGGCAGACATTTGAGGCGCAATCCTGCTCATGCTTCTCACAGCAGCAGAAGGGCTCAACAGGCCATCTTCCCTGGAGGCAGAGGGAGAGCCATTGTGGGTGGTGGTGGTGGTGGCAGAGGGGGAGAGTGAGTCCCGGAGGCCGGGGGAGAGTCGGGGCTCCGTGAGGCCGGGTCGAGGTGGTGTAGCCATACCTCCTCCCTTTGGAGCTTACAGCTGGAGCTGGTACAGTCCCTGCGTCCTTTGCCTGCCTGCCTCTGGCTATCCTGCGCTAGGGGCTCTCAGCGCTTGCTGCCAGGAGTCCGCGGCACTGTTCCTTTACTTTTCCGAGGGGGGGGAATCACACACAGGCTGATGGGGGGACACCGCGCTGCTCGTCAGTGGCCATCCTGCACCAGGGGCTCTCAGTGCTCACTGCCGGGGGGCCGCAGCGCTGCCTCTGCCCTCTCCCTCACCTCCTCCGCCATGCTGCATGCTGCTATGGAGCTGGGGATGTTGGAGCACCGTGGATGGGAGATTGGAGCTCCACAAGATAACAGAATGACGACAAACATACAAGAGAAGGTACAGGGGACATATTAACATATTAGAGCTGGACCAGGTGGTGGCAGAAGTATGGAGAGAAATGGAATCCTGTGCAATGAGCAAAGTTGTAAATAGTGGTGGATCAGTTAGCTTGTGCAGAAACAAAAGGTTGATTTTCAGTGCAATGCATAAGTGGCTTCTCGTGTTGGAGGGGATAACCACCATGAAACAGAGGCAGAGTTATCTTTGATATTCTGCTAAAACTCACTCGCCGTTTAAACCAGGCTTAACCCTCTCTACACTGGCAAAAACACTGAGCCTGATTTGAAATTGGATAATATAAGTAAAATGTTTCAACTAAAATTAAAACCAAATGCGTTTTCTAAACATACAGAACTAGATTTGCAATGGTTTATTACAGTACAGTTTTTATTCAGTTTGCTGTGCACCTAACAGATGCTCCATTTACTTATCTAACAAGATTCAAAGACGAACCATGTTACCTGAATAATTCTGATACAAACAGCATCTAGTCTATTTTGCCTTCATAGTCGGTGCCACACTCCTTTGTTCCTACAGTATCTGATTTCCCAAATTCCCATGAGCAGTTTTCCTTGAAAACAAACAAAGCTGTTTTTCCTCTTTCCCAAGGCTCTCCTACTTGTTCATCGACTTTATGTCTTTTCACGTTCTCCGCTGTCATGTGCTGTACATGCCCTCTCCTGCTCCATACCCACATTTACACTCCTCTGTGACACCTCACTTTTTGATCTCATAATTCCACCTTCTTTTGAAACTGACCTTTTTTTTTATCTTTCAAACTCACTAATACAAGTGCCTTCCTTTTTTGTTCTTTTTATTTCTATTTTCTTCTCACCTGCTAAGTGACCTCACTCTGAGATCCTTTTAAAACAGAGCTTGATAATCTGTGACTCCTCATCTATTGTAATACTAAAAGTCCCAGCATGCCCTCCCAGCTGGAGCCACAGGATACCTAAAACTTGAAATGACCCATGTTTCCAGGAGGAAGCTGTTATCCATGTTTCAGTACTGCTGATATATCACATCCTTTTTCTCCATGTATTCTTCCGCCTCCAGTGTCTTTCTATCAGCCCTTTGTGTATTACACTAAGGGGTTTATTTACTAAAATGGGAGTTCTATTGAAGATGGGAATCAGAATCAGATTCTGCTTCTTATTTATTTAGAACATTCTAGAAGATAATAGAAAAAATCTTATTGGTTAGCCCAAGCAACATCCCCATCTTCAATAGAACTCAAATTTGAGTAAATAAACCCCTAAAATGAAAGGGATAAGATTTATAGAATTACCATTAACTGGAAATAATTACGGTAAATAAATAGTTTTCTTGACCATTTTGAATATTTTTTATTTTGTTGAGTTTGAAGACCCCTGTAAGTTATTAGTCAGCAACCACCATTACTTTATTTTTCACTGTTACAGACGTTTGGGGTAAATGCAATATCTCAGATATGACTGAAATGTAAGCCCAAATTTATTTGTCACATTTAAAAAAAAAAAGTCTATTTTTTGGATTTTATTTCAATGTGCATGAATCCCAGAGCTGTCTTTTTTTTTAAAATAGCTACATACTTGGGGCAGTATGGATGGTGTAATGGTTAGCATTACTGCCTCACAGCACTGAGGGCATGGGTTAAATTCCCAACATGGCTCTAACTGTGTGGAGTTTGTATATTCTCCCCGCACTTGCATGGGTTTCCTCCGGGTACTCCAGTTTCCTCCCACAATCCAAAAATATACTGGTAGGCTAATTGGCTCCCAACAAAATTAACCTTAGAATGTCTGTGTGCGTGTACATGTGGAAGGGAATATAGATTGTAAGCTCCACTGGGGCAGGGACTGATGTGAATGTTCAAATATTCTCTGTAAAGTGCTGCGGAATATGTATGTGCTATAGAAGAAACTGTTAATAATAATAATAATAATAATAATACTCAAAGATTAGCATAAGAGTTATCTATCTTGTTTACAGTACATTTTTTTTATTAGATCACATTGAAATTACTTGTTTTTCTATTTTTCACCTCTAATTGACCTCTAATGTATCTGATGGCAGACCATCGTGGCTAAGATGCCAATACTACTAAAACTTCCAGAATACCTACAGTTCTGGCTGTTGGGATTCCGACAATGGGATACTCAGCTATGACTTTTGTTGCTGGTGTTCTTACCACTGACATCATAAACAATGGGATACCCACTACATCCCATTACAGTATCTGTTGTAGGCATTCACTAAAAATAATGCTAAGACAGATGTTGCCGGTCAAATCCTTGGCTGGCACTCACCAGATCCCTTTCACTGGCGAGCGCCGGCGATAGGGACTGGGACACGCACGCGTCCTAGTAACACGGCGGCTGGGCAGCGTCTCCCTGCCCGTCACCGCTTCAGGGAGATGCTGCCCAGTTTGGGGGGGGGGGGGGTAGGGACGGCAAGGGGGAACTGCGGTGATGGCGGGGGAGGTGACGGGGACTGGCGGCAGTCTCAGTTGCTACTGGGCGCACGATAGAATCGCCAGCCCCTGCAAAGATTAGCCCGGCTACATCTGTATTTGTTAAAGAAACCTTGTCAATAATCATCATCTTAAATGGATGCCTATTTATAAAGCACTACCATAACAAGCACAGTGAGGCACCTTGCCTGAAGCATGGCAAGCGAAGCGAGCCATGCGAGGGTACATGGTAAACTTATACTGTGTCCATATCAACCTATATTGACATATACAACGTAAAAAACTCATGTTGACCTTTTCACTGTCGATCACGTTCCTTTTCTTGTGTCAATTTTTTGTTACTGTCGATCGGTTTTTAATACATCTAACTCAGGGCTGGGCAACACCGACCCTCCAGATGTTAGTGAACTACACATCCCAGCATGCCTTGCATCAGTTTCAGCATGGCCACATAGCAAAACTAATGCAAAGCATCCTGGGATGTGTAGTTCACTAACATCTGGAGGGCCAGTGTTGCCCAGCCCTGATCTAACTTGTCAACCAAGTCATTGTCGATCTAGACATCGACGATTTCCTATACCATAACTGTTGAATACAGAGGTACACCAGATCAGCCAATGGTGCATTAATGTCATGCAACAGCACTGTGCTACCATATTACGCAAATAATATTTAAGTCATTCACAACAATCCCTGCCCATTTGTAGCGTATAGTCAAATTATGTCCTGCACATAAACACACAAGTCTATTGTTGTTAGCTGCAAGTTAACTCAGCAGTACGTTTTTGGACTATATGACCTTGCAAGCTGCGCTAAAAAAGCCAGTTAAATGTCTCATTATGATTTGTCTTTTAATACAGTTATTACTGTTTTTGCTATTAAAATTATCCTGTATTAAAGTTTTAGAAAACATGGGCATCAAACATACAATTTATAAATGGCAATTTGTCAGCATCTGAACAAACAGGATAAAAGCAGGTAATACAGTATTTAACTAATGCTCAATTCACATTCTATTGGTACCATTTCTTTTGAAAAAGAAATGCTATTTGCACAGCTGTATCTGAAAATAAATTGGTGTTTTCATCCAGATTGTACACTACCATGCTAAGTACACCCAATTGGGAATTCTATTCTGCAATTCAGCTACATTAAATGAATTGTCTCTGCATTGTACAATTTCAGCTTCATCTGGATTTAGTTTAATTCTGAAATATTTAAAAATTGACTTTTCAATGTCCTCAACCTCAAAATAAGGGGAAAATTACCAAGGTTACATCTATACTAGTTAACAATTGTAATAGCATTTAAAGCTGCACTTTCAGATAGGTGTGGGTTAGTACTTTAAATTGGTTACAGAGGGGAGTGCAAGCTAGAGGACCAATCACAATCTACCTTTCTATAGCTGGGTACACATTAATAGATATATCTGCAGATCAATAGATCTGCGGATATATCTACAGATGGATCAGGGACTAACATCCCAAATGAGTGGGCGCATTTGCATGCACCCGTCGATTAAGCTGTCAATCACCGGCGGCTGCACGGTGTGGTCGGGGATCGCCCATAAACACAGCATGATGCCCCAATATATCGTTAGTGGTGCACAGCCCACGCAATATATCTGTGAACATCGCTGTTCATAGATCTATCACTCGTACGCACTGGCCAATGGTGCATCGATATATCAGCTGTTGAATCAAATGGACGATATATCGGCCAGTGTGTATGCACCTCAAGACATCACAGAGCTTGTGGTTTCTTATTTGCTGTCACATTTGTAGCTCCTGGCTGCAGATCACACGGTGCATGGAGGAAAAACTGTTGCACCGGACGGCAGAATGGTGAATCCAGGAGAGTGAAGACCATAAATCTCACACAATGGTGCAGTGTATGAAAAATAACAATGCCCACATGCTTTTATACAGTAAGAACTGTAAAATAAAATATCCCTAATGATATGGATGCATTTTATTTTGTCTTAGTACTTCCAAAAATGCATAAAAACTATATGGCCTTATGCATACACAAAGTAAGATGAATATTGCCAGTTTAATAATGCGATACTCAAAAATGCATCCATAGGAACTTCAGTATTGGCTGCATGTCGGACATTTCAATGGGCTGACAAGCTATTCCGCCAAATTAGTCTTTTGCTGATGTGTATTTTTTTACAACAGAGGAGAGGAGCTGAGACCCATTTCAATTTGTAAGACAACAAGGGAGGATTATAACTATCCCATATAATAATAGCCATTTACTCTCATAGTGAGTGGCTGCAGCCAGAAGCTTTTGTACACGGATTTTATCACTCATTGTTTAAGAGGAAATGAGGCCAAATAAAATGTTAAACTGCTGCCTAATGCTCACAAAACAGTAACTTGTGTACTTAGATTTCACATTGGTTCATACGCTTCTGTGTCAGTGCGTGGCAGAGAGCCATTTATGGGCACATAGATTGTGAAGGCACAGTTTCTTGTATTACAACATGGATTTGGTATATTTATAGATGGATAATCTAGCAATTATTATTATTATTATTATTATTTATATTATACTTTATTCATAAGGTGCCATAAGTGTTATATAGTGCAAAATCTAACTGAGATGACAGCAAGTAGCAATTGTACAAACTGATAAAAAAAAAACAAGCTAAATACACAATTGCACAGTGTGTGTGTCTATATAGTGGGTGTGGAGATGTGGAACTCAGGACAAATTACAGAGACTCACAGAGAACAACAACAACGTTTGAAAAGTAAAATCACATATAACTTCTAGAAGAAGCAATGAAGTCCCGGAGCTTCGTTGAGTCCACCCGGCGCAAGTGTCCCCAATCCCCGGATCCACATTGCATTCACACTGTAATTTAGTGGATCTATCACCCCCTCGTAAACTAGCTGGCACATGATCAATTCTAATACACTTTAGAACAGCCATGCTATGTTTCGCCTGCCAAAATTGGCGAGCGACCGGTTGGTCGCTGCCACCTTTTTCCATGGCTGCCACCATTTTCCATCGAGGAACGATGTCTCGCTAAACGTTCCCACAACGTTCTCTCTGTCTTGCCTACATTTACCTGAATGTGGATGAACAAAGTATGGACTAACAGTCAGAGACTGGCATGCTGTACAATCAAGACACCTGAAGCAACCATTATTGGGTCTTAAGAATTGTTCGCTGCTACGTGCTTTCAAACCAGTTATGTCAGTTTTCATAACGTGATCTCTAATATTCCTACCTCTTATGTTACATATAGATTGATTTTGTGCTTCGAAAGACAATCCTTTTTGTATGAACGGTCAGATCTTACATCTACCACAGGGATAACATCCCTTGAGGCTCAAAAAAGAAGATACATTAGTGGGTTGGATGACATTTAAGGGTTCAAGTTGACTTTTAGACACCCATGCACCTATAGTTTTTGCTTTTTTATACACACTCTGTTTTTTCACCAATATAAGAGCCTAAAATCGGCACGCATTTTAGAATATGCCAATTTTTGTTTTTTTAGTTATAAAAAGACTCTGAATTATCCTCCTTTGTATCCTTTTTCTTCATATAGCAGCAGTGGGCTGGTTAGTAAACCCTAATATATGCAAAAAATGTTTAGAGGGAATGATCTTATCGATAGGAGACTCCAGGAGGTCAATGGTATTTTTCATGAGAAAGCATGCACATGGGAAAGATATGATCCTAATAGATAATACGAATATTTCCCATAATCAGGAAAAATTACTTATACGTGAGACAAAAACTTGGTGGCACATTAAAAATTCTGTATAATTACTTGAACTGTGAAAGAGTCACATACATTTGGTTTAGATACTGAAAAATTTATGAAAGAGTGGAACCAGATTCTGGATGAGTGTTCATTCCAGCTAATGAGATTCTTAGTGTCTTAAAAAAGAAAGACCCTAATAGAAGTAGAAAAACAACTTGATGAGCATAATTGAAAAGGATCTAGGAGTCCAAATAGACAGTAAACTGGGATGTAGTGCCCATTGTAATGTAGCTACAAAAAAGGCCAAAAAAAATTCTGGCATGTATTAAGAGGGGAATGGAAACTAGGGACTCAAGGGTAATTATGCCACTGTATAAAGCATTGGTGAGACCTCACCTTGAGTACGGAGTGCAGTTCTGGGCCCCACACTATAAAAAGGACATACAACAAAGCTTATTAGGGGAATGGAGAATTTAAGCTATGGGGAGAAATTAAGCAATTTGGGACTATTTACATTGGAAAAGAGACGTTTAAGGAGGGACATGCTCAACATGTACAAGTATATCAAGGGCCAATATAAGGAACTGTCACACACCCTCTTTTCTACTAGAAAGGAATCTAGGACACGAGGGCATGAGTATAGATTAGAAGAAAAAAAATTTCATTCAGCTAGTAGAAAGAATTTATTTACGGTCAGAACAGTCAAACTCTGGAACTCTCTTCCCAGAGAGGTGGTAACGGCTGGCTCATTAAATGCGTTCAAGGCAAAGTTGGACAAACATTTAATGGAGAAAAACATCCATGGGTACAAATAAGAAATATAATCTGTCTGTAAAATGTCAGAACCTACCAAATCAGCAATGGATATCTATACCAGGTTGAACTAGATGGACGCAAGTCTTTTTTCAGCCTTACCTACTATGTAACTATGTAGCTTAAACCTGAGTTAGAGAAATATAAAGATATTGGGTGAGATTTAATAGGACAAGAGATTCAGAAAGTGAGAGATTTGGGAAGAAATCTCCAGTTTTTTTAAAGCGGCAATCATTTTCACTGCACATCCAGTTTGATTTTGAAGTGTAAATGATTGCCGCTTTAAAAAAACTGGAGATTTCTTCCCAACTCTCTCACTTTCTGAATCTCTCATCCTATTAAATTTCACCCGATGAATCGTTTAAAAAGAAAAAAGAGGATATTGATAAAAAGGTTACAAAATATTGAAAAGAAAGTCATTGATACAAAACAGAAAAAATATCGTAGAGATAAATGACTGTAGATTATGAAACAAATCAAGTAAGATCCTGGCATACTGATAAAAAATCAGAGGTCACCAGGAATAGAGATAGACAAAATCTTGTTGAGAACCCTGATGTTCAATATAGAAAAAATGCCAATTATCATCAGAATAGGGATACCAACTGGAGACAGGTACCATACAGGAATAGGAGAACCTATAGTAATTTGTATGTGGCCCTGAGAAAGAAACTTATAATAGCAATATACCTCTATAAAAAAGAGGACATGTTCACTAACAGGTTTGAGAGATTGTGCTCAGTACCTGATGATTGTGATAGTAACATTTTTTAGGGCAGGGACCATCCACACATGGTCACAGACTTCAAAACAGATCAAATTATACCCCAATCAGTCTAAAAAGACACAGAGGGGAAAGAGACAGAAAGACAGCGAAAGATGAGAACCCCATACTAACAACAGAATCTTGGGGTATTTTTAATCTTTCTAAAGTTTTTACGTCTGTCGAAAGTTTAGTCTTAAAAAAAGGCTTATTTTTTGCACCCTCTGTGGGCCCTCCTAAATTTGATCTGTTTATAGATCTTCATTTTTTTATACGAAAAATAACCCTGAAACGCCACTTTCTAAGGAAGCTGGACGCTCCAAATTGGGAAAGTAGTCCCGCCCACCAAAAAAGTGAATCTGTTAGTGGGCTAAAATTAAAATCTACCTATTTTCCGATTGAGTCTAAAGGCCTATTCTCAGAATTGGCCAAAAAGTATATTGATAAATTAAAAATCAATAAAATAAATAATAATAAGAATTTGACCAAAAAGGAAGCTAAAACCCTGAAAAGTCTGCATACAGATACAGAAATCGTGATACAAAGTGCAGACAAAGGGGGGGGGGGGGGGGATAGTTATTTTGGATTGCCAGAATTATGTGGAGGAAGCATATAGGTTGTTGGGGGATACTAAATCACCACTACATAGTGGAATCCCGAGGGGTTGCCAGAGGAAGGCACCTGGTGCTATTACCAGGAACTGAGGAGTGCCGGCCCAACACTGTTTATATATATATATATATATATATATATATATATAGATAGATAGATAGATAGATAGATATATCTATAGATATATATATAGATATATCTATCTATATTAATATAGATATATATATCTATATATATATATATATATATATATATATATGTAGGAGAGTCCGCACTCAGGGTAGGTCGTTGTCAAAGGGGGTGCTCCAACAGATGAATGAACATCACAAAGGTATAGAGGTATATGAAATGGGCACTCACCAAGGTCTTAAATTCAGCAAAAAGATTTATTCACGAAATGATAATACATCCGACGTGACGTGACGTTTCGATCAAAGGATCGTCATCAGGAGAATATCAACATAGGTAACAGAAATCATTCCCAACCAACAGGCAACCTGGTATCCATCCATGGAGGAGATACAACTGTATAGCCTCGCCGGGCCAGTTTAAATACCATCACACAGGAAGTGATCACTGCACTTCCTGGTGCAACATCAAAAACGGTACAATCCTAAGTTTGGGCATGTAAATGGCGACTCAGGCCCCAATAGGAACCGCTACAGACAAAACCGGTTTAGACAAAACTATTCATCAACCTCTGCGTCCAATTCCGACTCTGAGAGAGGGGATAACGACCAGAGATCCCAGAAACCCCCCACTGGGTCTTTTTCTCAGGATACCCGAGCAAAAAACCGAGGGAGGCCGGGGGACGAACAAGATACCCCTCTAGATGGGGTGGGTACAACAAGAAAAAGATGAGGCAGGAATCCCAAATAATGGATTCAGTAATTAATTTGTCAAGCCATCAACTCACTGAGAGTGAGACCAAATTGCTGTCCTTTGGCTTTTCATTTGTGCCTACCTGTGACCAAAAACCTTTTCAGTCCACTGTGGATCATTATAAATTTGGGCGTAAGCTCAGGCTCAGAGAATTTTTCAAGGGTGGTTCTAATACCACAGAGGTACCATTGTTCAGACAACCGAGTATGTTTGACCCCTCCAGTGCCAACCCCAGTATCAAAACGTTTTTGAGACTTACTGATTGTTCAAGGGACCCACCCTCTTCACGCCCACAATTCCATAATCTGCAGATACCCGAACGTGAAGCCCTTAAATCCTTGATGGCCAACGACTCCCTGGTCTTCAGACAGGCCGACAAGGGGGGTGCGTTGGTCATCCAGGATTGGGCAGACTATGATAAAGAGATCTTAAGGCAACTGAGTGATAGCCTGGTATACCAATGTCTTCCAGGGGACCCTGGAATGCGGGTCAAAAAAGAGATTGATAGTGCCTTAGATCTAGCTATGTCTGCAGGGTGGATTGATGAAAACGTGTGTGGATTTCTGAAGGTGGATTATCCCATTTGTCCGATAATTTATACGATGCCGAAAATCCACAAGAGCATGACGGATCCCCCTGGCCGACCAATTATTTTGTACAACCTTTGGCGCATTATGTGGATTACCACCTACAACCTTATGTTACGAAACCTTCTAGCTATCTACGTGATACTGGTGACTTATTACAAAGTATTAAGAGTATTCCAGCCATACCCCCTGAAGCTATCTTAGTGACAATGGACGTCGCATCCTTGTATACTGTGATTCCCCACGGGGAGGGCTTGGAAGTGATCAGACTCACACTGCAAGATGAGCTTCGTGGAGGTCCCCCCACGGAGTTTCTGGTTGAACTAACCACACTGGTTTTGACAAAAAACTATTTTTTATACAAAGACAAGTACTTTGTGCAAAAGACTGGCACCGCAATGGGGTCGAATTTGGCACCGGCATATGCCAACTTATATATGGCTTGTTATGAACAGCGACATATCTTTCCCATTTATGGCATGAAGATATTTTACTACCGTCGATACATAGACGATGTTTTTTTGATTTGGCTAGGGAGTGAGAGTGACCTGAGGGATATGCTTTTTTATTTGAATGGCCTGGAGACACCGATCCGCTTCACCTTTTCTTTCAGTTTTTGTGAAATTAATTTTCTTGATGTAACCCTTTATAAAGATGGATGTGGCCTAGGGTCCAGACTTTATCGTAAGGACACGGACAGAAATTCTCTTCTCCACGCGACGAGCCACCATCCTCCACATTTGAAAGAGAACTTACCGGTGTCTCAATTTCTAAGAGTTCTAAGGAACAATACAGCTATTGTGACAATGGAGGAACAAATTGGAGAGATGTACTCCAGGTTCAAGGAACGCGGCTATTCAGATACCACCCTCTCTAGATGCCTCACCAAGGCAAGGTCCAAAAATTCAGCAGATCAGCTAGTGCCTCCTATAGCTGACAAGAAACCGAGAATGATTTATGCCAACACATTTGATACAGGGGCACACACTAGGAAACAGAAACTTGCCAAATATTGGCCAATTATAGCCACTGACCCGGCGTTCACTGGGGTTAGTAAAACACCTCCTATGTGTGCATACAGACGAGGAAGCAACCTCAAGGATCTGTTAATGAGACCTCTCTGCCAACCAAAAACAGATACAGGCACCTGGTTTCCTCGCCCTAAAAATGGTTGCTTTAGGTGCAGCGATTGCACTACCTGCAGGTCCATGATGACAGGGACAGCTTTTGCCCACCCGCACAGTGGGAAAAAGATTACCATCAGACATCGGCTCCACTGCAGATTGGATTATGTAATCTATATCCTGATTTGCCCATGCGGGTTATACTATGTGGGCCTGACCAAGCGAGACTTTCGAGAGAGGATGGCTAATCATAGGACCACTATCAGGGCGGCGATTGTCGCAAAAACTTCGGACAAACCTGTCGCCAAACATTTTGCTAAAATGGGTCACAGTGTGGCCAGCCTTCGATGCATGTTGATAGATCATATCCCTAAACCCGTGAGAGGTGGTGATAGGGATACCATGCTTAAGAAAAGAGAAGCTAAATGGATCTTTGAGCTGGGCACCATTGCCCCTAAAGGCCTAAATGAGGCAAATCCGTTGTCCATTTTTTTGCGCTAAATAACCTCGGATACCCTTCTCCCGTTTTTTCATTTTTATGGTTATGTTTCCAGTTGCCTTGGTTTGGATTTTTGTTTTTTTGAAGTTGGATTTGGTGTCTCCGGGTCATTCCTTATTTTTATTTTTATTTTTATTTGTATTCTTATGTTTATTTTTATTATTATTATTATTATTATTATTTTTATGTATTTATTTATTTAGTTATATTTGTATTTAGTATTATTTGGTGTTATTTATGCCTGATGATTATGATACGCTTGTCTCACATTGATATTATTGTGAGCTGATATCCACTGGAGTGGTATATATCCCTCATTACCCCCTTGGGGTATTCTGTCCATAAACTCTTCTACTAATAATTTTTCTATAAAAATATAAAAAGATAAAAATATTTAAACATTATAAAATTTAAAAAAAGTATAGCAATTTACATCCTGTATATATATATATATATATATATATATATATATATTTTTTGGACTTCACATATGTATATAATATTATTTATGTTATTTTGTTTTGTTGTCCTATGTGTCAACAAGTGGTGACACATAGATAATTTGTTTTGGTGTTTACATTTAATATTTTTATTTTTATTTTTTTATTATTATTATCTTTTTGTTATTTTATATATTCTGCCAGTATTAGTGAGGCCACCCGGGCTGGTTTATGAATACCACAACATCCTACACATTGTTTATCATCTCTTGCTCCCCGCTGATCGGTTCCCACTATATTCCAAGTTGCGCTGTCATGACAACAGTAGTTGTTGGTATACTGCAGCGATGTGCGCTGTGTATGGAACGCGGAAGTTCCCCATTGCTAGTACCGGTGGAACGCTAGTTCTACTTCCGGTATAGCGCTGCTGACGTTGTGAGCTCTGACACGCGGAAGTTCCCCGCGATTTGAGCGGGTGGAACGCAGATTCGACTTCCGGTGGAGCGGGACTGGAGCGCTCAGCGCTAAACAGCGCTTTTATTGATTTATGTTGCTAGTTGCTCTACTCTGGTACAATTCGCTGTCCCTATGTCTATTACTTATGTTAGCAGACGGCCTTAACTCCATTTACATGCCCAAACTTAGGATTGTACCGTTTTAGATGTTGCACCAGGAAGTGCAGTGATCACTTCCTGTGTGATGGTATTTAAACTGGCCCGGCGAGGCTATACAGTTGTATCTCCTCCATGGATGGATACCAGGTTGCCTGTTGGTTGGGAATGATTTCTGTTACCTATGTTGATATTCTCCTGATGACGATCCTTTGATCGAAACGTCACGTCACGTCGGATGTATTATCATTTCGTGAATAAATCTTTTTGCTGAATTTAAGACCTTGGTGAGTGCCCATTTCATATACCTCTATATATATATATATATATATATATATATATATATATATATACGTGTGATATCGGTACACCATACTGTATGTATGCCCCCTCTGATTAAATAATGAACATCCAGAGGCTGACATTGCATATTTATGAGAATAATCCTGATGTAGCGGATGCCTGAATGGCACATCTTATGCAGCTGACAGATAGATAGATGGATAGATATATAGATAGCTAGATAGATAGATAGATAGATAGATAATAAGCAGGGGGGGGGTCATGAAAACAGTAGGTTCTTAATATGAACATATGTCTGTGATTGTTTTAGTACTTTTTGAGCTATAAGACCTACAGTACATGGAGAAAATATATGTAAAGGATTTCTGTCCTCGCTCTGACACTACTATGTCATTTTAATGATAAGCAAATATTCCAGCAGAACAAAATGAATAAGTTATCCCAGTGCAGGAAAATGAATAAGTGGCTATTTATAAAACTGATTTGAAGCCATTGCTTGAATTTGTAGTCTAGTTTTAAGATTTGTGTATTAACTGGGTGCTGTCTGTGCAGTTTATTGTAATAATGTCACTACCAGAGTCACTATTGTGCTTCTACAGTATCTTTTTCAGAGGCAATAAATAAGCACTCATCCAACTAGTTATCCCACCCAACTAGTTATCTTCACATTAATTTCTAGGAGGGAAATCTAGGAGTTAGGGTTTCCCAAATGGCAGGGCAGAAGACATACTGTAGGGCGGAATTCAAATAGCTGTAGTAATTTACTATGATCAGTCTTTTTACTTACAATTGCAAATTCACAAAAACTGGATTCTTGAGATAATTCTTGCTGCCAAAAGAGGATAAAAGTGTAAGAGAAAATAAGGAAATATGCCTGTAAAAAATCAGTGTTTGGAGCAAAATCCCAACACTTTTACCTTAAAATAGGTATTTCCCCTAGGCTTATGACCTGTTCAGAGCTGGTGATGTGAAATTCAAATTAAACCTGTGAAGAATTATCACCAATAATGTATCATGGACAATTGAATAGCTATGTTTTTATGTACTGTAGCTAATTGAATTTCCCCTTAGTGGAAGCAGAGGTGGCTTAGCAAAATCTTAGCCCTAAAGTGAAAAGAATATCAATGTATATATCTTCTCTATCAGGGGTTAAAGTGAGGAGGGAACGAGATGGAACTGAGCTCCACCACCTCTAATGGTGAGGTGAAACATTTTATCCTCCACACTGGCCCTGCACAGTAATTCTTACAGTCAAGCATTCTAGTTTACAGGGGGATGCCAAAAACCCTACCACTGGCCCTGTCTCTGCCTAATGGGGGGAGGTGGGGGGGTAATTAGGTGGCATAGAGAAATGTATTTATTTATTTTTTTATTTACAGTTTCTTATATAGCGCAGCAGATTCCGTTGCGCTTTACAATAGTAGACAGTGATAAAACAAACTGGGTAGCAACAGACAGACTTGAAGGTTAGAGGGCCCTGCTGCAAGATTACAATCTATAGGGATATAAATTCCCCCACCTCTGCATGACCACTTTAAGCCCTGTTCTCTACTCATTAAAGGCCAATGTCTAAAATAAATCATATTATGATGGATAGAGCTTACCTGGTACTGATATGCCAGTCCATAGAGCTTTCCCGGCACATTCCCGGGTGGTAGGATCACATGCTTTACATTGCATGCTGTCCTTTCACATGTGAATCGCATGCATCCCTGTCCCCCACTGCTGGGAGGGGGGGCTAATTCGGAGGTCGTACGGGCAGCAGGTCCAACCTCCATCTCAGACCTGATGCACATGGGACTGCACATCGGAGCTGAGGAGTGCATCAAACACCTCCGATTTGCGCCAAATTCATGGCCCCGTCTGTCGGGATCGAGTGAAATTGGCCCAAATCGGACAAATGTATGGGCACCTTATTTATCCATGTGCCACCAGCAGAAGCTGTGTGACAGCAGAATACATAGAGAGGTTGATTAGTTGCACTCATATATATTAGAGAGGGTTCAATAAATCATGCTGAGTTTGTTCTTTTCAATGTTCTTGTTTGCTGCAAATTAAAGTAATATGCATTAGAGGTTCTGAGAGAGAAGTTTCCACCTCCAGGGTTTGATCCACTATGACACTATGGTTGAGAAAAACAATTGGTCTACATCATTTGCTGAAGGTGGCACCTGTAAGAACAGCAGTGAATGAGACACCTCCCAACTGTTTGGAAGATCATGATAATGTTGAACCAATCATTTGTGATAGTATGGAGCCACCACATAAGGCTGTCTGTACAAAATCAGGATGGTTTAGAGGTATGGGTGAAATTTCTCCCTATTATTGTACCATGTAGCTAAAGATAAATTAAGGTCTGGATTAGTCCATAGCACAGAACCAATTACAGGGACATCACTCATAAATTGGAAGTTAAACAATAGTTTGCAATGGTACACATTGCCCTTCAATGACCATGCACAGCGATAGTACTGAGTGCTTGTAAAAGAGCTTGCTGTTTTGAATGGTTTGTTATGCTGATTCTGCACTGATATTTGCTGGGATATGCTTTGATATATTTTATATGACATGAAAATCATGGTAATTCTTTGTTTTATGATGCAATATATTGGATGACACAATGGCCAATGGCACAGATCATTTTTACATATTCATGGGTCATTTAAGGTATCCATAAATTAGATGTTGCTACTACACTACATCAGTATTTATATTGGATTTGCATCTAGACATTTTTTAATATATTATGCTCATAAAACGCTGTGACCATTAAAGCTGCTTTCTCATTTTACATTTGCATATGCCTTTTCTGAATTAGGGTTTACTTTAAAGGGACACAATCATGAATATATGATGCCCCGGTAATCCCAATCAGTATACAGTACCTGCTTGTTCTGCATATTGATCACCAATGCAGATGAGCTACAGTGCCACAATGATAAATTAATGTCAGGGGGGAAGGGGGTTGTAGTCAGTAGCTAGTTGGAGCAGTGGAGCATGTTGGGGACACCATTAGGCTATTTTTCCCAAAAAGTACCCTGAGTAGTGCGATAAGTGGATTTACAGGGACAGAGCTTTCTCACAAGCTCTGTCCCTGCATGTGATCATTGATAACATTCTTGTGATGTATTCAATTATCGCAATGTGATTTTGTGCAAATGTATCATATGTTTTGGATTGTGATAAATAATACATTTTAAGAAAAATAAAGCATTTGCTCATCTTGGCGACAGAGATTGTATTGCATGCTTTTTATGGCACTAATCATCAAGAGATATTGCTAATGGCACATATTCAATTATTGTCATTGGCTTTGAAGCTTATCTAAAAGGGAAAAGGTTGGTCTCCTGCAAAAACACCCATTTTTGTAAAAAGAGGACTTCTCTCCATGTCTATCACTTTGACCATATAGTAAATAATTTCTTATGGTCCTGGGAAACCCACCAAAGGCACCCCTGCAAGAGTCCCATGGTACCCCAGGGTGCCTAGGTAAACAGATTGAGAACTAGTGCTCAGCGGGGCAGCAGTAAACCTTCTACTGTAGATGGGTGTATTAAAAAAATAATAATGATTGGGGATACAGAAAGAAATGTATTAATAAACATACACTACCACAATAACTTTTTTTTTAAATTGCTCATTGTTGGCTTTCTGAGCGATATCTTTGAAAAACTGTTTCCTGTTTATGCTCAATATCGTTAACGTCCCCCAATGTTGCCTATTCTGCATTGATAATGTTGACTATATCATCAACGAGGCATGCTAGGAATGGAGGGTGGTTACGTTACTAAACAATATAATTAACAATATAGTTCCGTGTGTATGTGCTACAGGTTGAGTATCCCTTATCCAAATATCCGTCATCCAAATTATTCTGAAAACCATACTTTCCAGAAAGTAAAGCCTAAAAGCCTACTGGGAACATCTGTTACTGGCACTACTGAGTGAGGACATGATATGTAATTGGCACTACTGAGGACATGATAGGCAACTGGCACTATATATATGATTGCTTGGCATTCAAATTCAGTACCTGAGATAGTACACAAACTTTGTTTCATGTTTTGTACACAAATAAAATATATAAAATATATTTGTGTGTATTTCATGTGTTTATACAAGTTTATTTTGTAAACTTTGGCATTTCCCATTAAAAGTATGTGTTATACAATCTGAAATGCGAATTAAAGGCTTTATTGAGAATTTTGCTATTGGTCTTCCAACTGCCCTTTAGTACTTTCATGTGATGCTAAAATAAAGTGAAAAGTATTTTCACATTATTGGAGTAAATATAACATTGATAAATATGCCCTTAACAAGTCAATTAACATTATTACATTTTCATTATCTTTTGTAATTGTTATTCCACAGACTGAAATCAAAGTGGTATGAAATTGCTTATTGATTGACAGCTCATTTAATAACTTCTGTGTATTTTGAAAAAGAGAGTTCTTTACTTAATATTGAAGTTTCTTTAACATTGCAAATTAATATGAGTATCAAGTGAAATTAAGTTTGCTATTTTCCTCCTAGTCTTTCCATTCCAGGTCCTATAAAAAAAAAAAAACTACAGTATGTCCCCAATTACTTCTAGCTGTATCAGTAACAGTTCTCTTCTTGGAAACATGTCTGCAGTAAATTGCACTTACTGAACGTTATATGCTGTGTACAAATAAAAGACATTCAGTGACCTAATGAAAAAGAATGAGTCTAGTGCCATGATTAAGAGAAAGTATTATAGATACAGGCAGCCTGTTGCCCTTGAGAGGAACTTGGTTAGGTGCTATGATTTACTTGACCTCATCTTTTAATGATGATCTATAATCTTCTAAGCTGTTCAGACCGTGGGTCTGTGCTATGCCAGCACTGATATCAAGCATACACTGTTTTGAAAATCTATTTCATAATGACAATGAATAGTTCATTCTCATTATCGTTTAATGGCTACAGACCTTTAACTGTAAATAGATTTATCTAGTCTATTCTATGAACAAAGCTACAGAACCCTGCTGTCTGACAGTATAAAATGCAGCTATACCTAAAATGTATTTTCTGTGTGTATTTGGTATATATACACAGGGATCTTTCAATAGAAATATTCAAAATATAAATAGATTAATGTAGTTAGTCATAGAAAACTGAGCCAAGTTCACTGTGTAGTATATTAAGCACTCGATTTTGGTAAACAGAATGCAAAATTAAATTGTACTGTAAGGAGAAATACAAATGAGAGCCTAAGCTGGTATTTACTATGTTTCAAAAGATGCCCAGTCTGCCAGCAGTGTATGCAATGGTGGCTAGTATATCAATCAGACCTACAATCTTGTTGTTAGTATACAGCAAGCCTCAAGTTAAAGATGTCTGGTGTACAGGGGTGGACTGGGGGCGTGCCCAGGTTTTATTTCTGTGCATGCACCATGGGCGTGCATGAACAGAGAAAGGGGGCATGGCCACATATCATGGGGCATGGACATGTCATACCCTATCCAAGCATGATGGTGGAGCAGAGTGCCGGGTGGTGCATGACCCTTTTGGCACTTGCAAGATGGGCAATCCAGACCTGTTAGTGTATAACCTACATCCATTCTGGTGGCAAGAGTATAGTAGGCTTTCAGTTTGTAAAAACTTCTGGTGTTTTGTATGGTTCAGGTGTAATATTTAACTAATGTATTGCAGACCTCCAATCTTTGCTTAACATTGTGAAGTAAGCTGCAATTTCTGTTAACTAAAACATAGCAGGCCTTGTCTACAGTAGCTAAAGTATGCAAAACCTCTCATTTTTGTTGACTAGCAGACTTCATCGTATACCTCACCAACACCACTATACTCAATGGCGTTGCAATAGCCCCCGAAGACTCTATGGGGGCTATTGCTTCCACTGCTTGGACCTGCAGGTCCCTGCAGATACGGTGCTACTGAGTCATGCATGCCACCATTGAAAATGTCACTCCCAAAATGGCCACCACCTCAGAGCAGACAGTTCTCATGGATGTTAGAGGAGGCATTGGCCATTTTAGAAGGGACATTTTTAGTAGGGGTGGATGTGACAGAGTAATGGTGGGAATCCCCTGACAACAAGCAGTCATCTGACACTTTTTCCTCTTGTGGTATCCCGGATCACAAATATAGGCTATACATCCATGCTAATTTTTCCTTTGTAAACAACTTAGTACTGTGGCACACTGATGTATGTCCACTGATGTATGTCACACGTGCTCATCTATGGCCAGTACAGGTTGTTCTCAAAAGCAGGATGTTAGTATCCACATTTCCATGACGACAGAGCATTATGGTTTTTAGCTAATTTTGTACTTTTCGTTGGTGACACAGAGCAGTTTTGTTACAGTACTTTCCTCTTGCAGGAGCGTTGCTGTGGAGATGGCCTTCAGCTGAAAGGCTCTATGTATTTTAGGTTCTGTATCAAATGAACCCTTTCCCCACTAGAGACAGTGCAGTCCAGTTCTGGAGCAAACTCTTATTGCAAAACTGCACTTGGAGGTACAGTATAAAGGGTTTGATGAATGGTATTTTTCAATCAGATTTTTTTTTTGTTATAAAGAATCTATCCTCAAGCACAGAAGACTTACAAAAAAATATTGGTTAATATTTTGTGAGTAAGAGACAGTATAGTAATGGTATACTAGTATACTATAATAGTATACTGTGACTATAATATTACTATACTATACTATTGTAATAAAATAAGGTTTTTATCAATGTAAATATAGAAACCAGTTTTAAAATAATGTTATAGTGTGGTGCTATAGTGATCAGGTGACACAACCTTTTACCTGCACCACTGTGGCCCCTTGACCGGACCACAGTTTGGAGTCCTTTAGCCTCATCTACACTCCTGAACTTCCACCACAGCTGAGGAGAGCTGCATTCACCATGGTCCAGTGACAGGCAGAGTTCACGGAACATCCCTGAGTGCAAGTATCAGCCGCCCCGGAATACTACCCCCTAGGCAATTCCTTAAACCCAGGGATGTGGGATATTTATCAAATCTTGGAGAGAGATAAATTGAATAGAGGTAAAGAACCAATCACCTTCTGTCATTTTACTGTATGTGCTATAAAATTGACAGAAGCTGATTGGCTATGATTAGAATATGGACCTGGACTGGCAGGATTGGGCTATTATCTGAGGAAGGGCAAACACTTAGGAGTGGGGACTGCACATCAAGAGGAAACTTGTAGGACTGGGGGTAGGGATCATAATTTAAGGAGAGGAGAGTGAGGCCAGCACCATGATACGAGGGGAATAAGGTCCTTGAACAGTGTCTGAAGAGTAGGAGAGATACCACAACCTAAAGATAATACAGACCATAGTCATTATCTGACCCAGAACTCTCGCCAGCAGTCACAGTCATAAATACACTAATACGGCATATCATCAAAGTGAGTAGATTACAATCTGAAATCATTCCAAATACATTATGTCAAGATTTTTTAGTTCTAGTATTTCTTAACATATGATTTACTTAGCAGAGAACCCTTACATAATTGCTAGGATTTTGAACTTTCCATATTGGGCCTCATTCTGAGATAGCTGCATTCAATCTGATACATTGGAATGAGCAAGGAGATCCCTTTGTACACCATGTGTCACAGGGAAGAGGGACACTCCTGCACAGTCGTATACATGTCTTTTCCTTATACACAGTTGCATCCATGACGTTATGCTAATAATGATACAAATGCCTTTGCTTGTATACATCCCTGCGTCCAAATGTGCAAGGACTTGGATGTCCACATTGAGCTTCTGTAGACACTCCTATATCACTTGTACTTCTTTAAATGCCAACATTAGTCTCACCATCAATGTTTGCATGAGTCCTATGGCCTGTGCAGATTACCATTTAAATATAGCCTCCTATGAGAATAATCCTGCCTCTATCTATGCAACTACTATTAGTGACACACCTACAATACTCCTATAAGATGCAACTTCTCCACTGTCACCGGCTATATCTAATACACTTATGCATACCTCCCAACTTCTGCCCGGAGGAAATAGGGACACTCGAGCGCCCGAAAAGGGGGCGGGCGTATGCAAATGAGGGCGCGGCTTATGCTAATTAGCCGCGACCTCATTTTCATACGAGAATAGACGCTGTGCGCATGCGCACAGCGTCTATTCTACTAGATTGGGGGGGTCTCCCAACTGCCACCCCCCGCAGCGGGACAATGCCTGCCGCGGGTGGGACAGCGGGACAGGACCCGAAAATCGGGACTGTCCCTCTAAAATCGTGACAGTTGGGAGGTATGCTTATGTATTCTGTCTTTAAATCTATATTGCATCAATACACAAATAAATTCGGGACACATGCATGGTGCAACTCACACACATGTAAAGGCGGAAAACTTTTTGTTCCATTGTGTTCAGCATCTCTGCTGTGTATGAATCAGGCCCATTGAAGCCATGCTACCAAACACTTATAAAAACAAATCAGTTTCCTCCTGTTTAGTGTTATTTTCTGCTTAATAAGTAAGCAGACAATGAGAGCAGAGCACATTGCTGAGGACAACAGGTGAGTTCTCAGGGGACACCAGATGCCCTCAGCTGAGATAGCTGATGCTTATTGCTGGACAGCAACAACTAATGAAATCCTCCTGTCTCAGTTACAAAGGAAGAAGTCTTTGGGGAGAAAGAAACATCTAGCTCTTCTCAAATTAGTATCTTCAGCAGTGATAGAATTAGAGGGCAAGTGACATTCTCAAGTTACTATGATACAGTATATGGTAAAAAAAAAAGAAAAAGCAATTTATGACTACATATACCGTGCACACTACTTTCAGTCTCTATTAAATCAGTTCTGTAAAAAACATACTGGATTCACACACATCTCATACTGTGACTGTCTATGTCTCTAGTCATGAAAATAGCAATAGCCATGGCAAATCAGGAGTCAAAGCACATCAGTCACAAACATCTACCATTGCTCTGGGTTGAAACAGGAACTAAAATAGTGTGAGGGTAACAAAGTATTTCCTCAGTCAGCCACATGTGTAAACTGGAGCTGTAGGTTAAACGCCAAACCACATAGAATAATTTAAGAAATATGTTTCCATAGTACTATTTCTGTAGGAGTCAATGATGGCTACATTAACATACAGATAACTAGGGTTGTGTCAAATTGCAAGGTGTCTGTGAGTGGTGACAAGAAGAGAGAGATTGCACGATGGCCTAAATAAACCTATTGTGGAAGGTGTAGGAAGATTTAAGAGGAGAGAAATGTTGCAAAGAGAACAGATTAAAGCAGAGAAAAAACATGGAAACTAATTCTTGCATGGTCATCATAAGCCCCAATGATAACAAAAAGAGAAGGGTATACCAGACTCTGGGGCAGATGAATTAAGCCTGGAGAACAGATAAACTGGAGATAAAGAGGAAATAAAGTGAAAGGAGATAAAGCACCAGCCAAAGAACCGTGTTTGAAATTGACAGTTGGGAGTTGATTGGCTGGTGCTTTATCTCTTTTTACCAATTTATCTCCAGTTTATCTATTCTCCAGGTTTAAGTCATCTGCCCCAGTGAGTTTAAAACTCTATTTCAGTTTTGACAACTATCTATGGCCTGGGGCCAATGGTCACTGGTCTTCCCATAAATGGTTTTAAAGCGATGGTGTTTTGAGTTATGACTTTAATTTATAAAGATAATCAGTTTTGAGACATCTAGGCCTTGATTTAGGCAGCCCATAAGAAGGGCTACAGTCATTGATGTTAAAAAACATTAATGTCTTCTCAATGATGGTTACCTGTTCGTTCAAATCAAAAGGAGAAGACAGATTCTGGGACATGGTATGTGAAGGTGAAGTTCCCTTCCCTTTGTAACATAGATATGCCATGGGATAGTTGAAGAAAGTGTCGTGGAGTAAGGGGCATCCTTGATCTCCATTTCCAAATTAAATTGGGTTTTAGAAACTACTTTGTCAAATGGGGATATCAAAGGGGATTCCCAGTGTTGGGCAATAGTGGCTCTGATGGATAACAGAATATGGCCTAAAACATAACGGACAGGCTGGGGTACTAAGCTAGGATACAATGTAATAAAGCCACAGAGGGGTGGAGAGGCCCAGGTCTCTTATGTGAGAAGCATAGGGTGCTCGGAGGTTCAGTAGTATTACCAATGTGCACACAATGTTACAATGCTTCTGCTTTTGTCTGTAAGCTGCAGATCTGAAATGCTGGAACTGGCCTTCTCTTTGCATGCATTTGTCATTACCATTACTTTGTAGCGGCATTAATGCTGTGCTTGGAACTATATGCACTGCTGAATCAGGCCTGTTGTGAATTTCGGTCTGTTTGTGGCAGTGTGGTGAGTAATAGGGTATATCCATGCCATCACAAGGATTATCCACATCATGTTGTGGGTGTAGCTGACATAGTTTATACCTGCCCCACCCCCTTCTTCTCCTCTCAGTGTATCTGAGTTTAGAGAAATATCACAGGGTGGTTTCTAGCACCGGGCAAATAGCCTTGATGTGATAGCATCATTGGGGTGCTCTTGACATCCAAATAAGTAATGGTGACAGATCCACAAAAAAGTCTTAGGGTCACTGAACCCCAAGATTTTGATTTTTATAGATATACACATTGTGATTTTGTAATTTATTGTACAATATTATTCAGAATTTCCACTGTAACATTGTCAAAAAGTAATGTGTTAACTACCCACTCACTGCAGACAGCCAAAGTGCTACCTTCATTGATGCTACCCATGCAAAGCTTCTTATCATCATTTAAGCAGTAGCAGTAAATCCTTGAAGTAAGGCTTTATTTAAATTCTTTCTTCATTTCAGAAAGCAATTTTTTTAAAGTGTGTGTGTGTATGTATATATGTGTGTTTGTGTGTGTGTGTATACTAGTAAGCCCACTCGAAGCAAATGCTTCGAAAGCTAGTCTCCTACCTGTACCTTGGGATTGCCCCTGTATTTGAGCATGTGTAAGAGAGAAAGATATGTAGTTTCACTCGCTGCCAACAGATGGTAGTGTTTCGGAGACACACAAATGGACCATATATATATAAAATTTGTCAGTGACTAATGAGTGCACCTGTGCGCCTGCAAGACACATTGCCAGTGGATTCTGGGAAAGGATCTTCTCCATACATGCTGATTGTGGCTTGGGAGTGACGTTAAAACGCGATATACGAGGTGGTTGGATACCACCGCTAACGGTACACCTTCACGATTTGGGGTGTTACTTGATTGGTGGAAGTGTAACTCTGAATACACTAATTACTACACTAGGAGGCGCTCTTTTCACCTCTTTTTTCTATATATATATATATATATATATAGATGCTGTGGTTGGCGGCACTCTACTTAATAATAAAGAAAGACAGAAGACCTTGTGGTTATCCCGACGTTTCAAGCCTTTGCAGGCTTTTTATCAAGGTGCAAGAGATAAAAAGCCTGCAAAGGCTTGAAACGTCGGGATAACCACAAGGTCTTCTGTCTTTCTTTATTATTAAGTAGAGTGCCGCCAACCACAGCATCTATCTACACAGCTTGTTATTACAGGCTGATTTCTCTGGAGGGCACCTGTTTCTCTTAGCTCAGTTGGAGTGCTGCCTGCATGCAATTTGCTATATATATATATATATATATATATATATATATATATATATATGTTTATATCCTGATGAAGGGGTCACTGCGTAGATAATGGATCACTCGAATTAAAGAGTCCCCACTTTTCACCTTTCTACCTGCCTCCGAGTGCCTCTTCATTTACCATATATATATATATACATATATATATATACAGGTCGAGTATCCCGTATCCGAATATCCGTTATCCGAATTATTCCGAAATACGGACATTCCAGAAAGTGAAAAAAAATTTTTTTTTTGCTAAAAACTCACTGGGGACATATGTAACAGCATCACTGGGCACATGATATGTAACTGGCACTATATATGTGCAAGACAATGATTGCTTGGCATTCAAATTCAGTGCTGAGATAGTACACACATTTTGTTTCACGTTTTGAAACCTTGTTTTTTGAACAATTAAAATATGTTTGTGTGTATTTTATGTGGTAATAAAATATATTTGTGTGTATATTATGTGTTTATACAGCATAAATGCAAGATACTTCAAAATACATCATTGAAATATTAAAATATTCCGAAATACGGAATAATCCGTTATCCAAAATTCTCCTGGTCCCGAGCATTTTGGATACGGGATACTCAACCTGTACATACATATATATATAGATAGATAGATAGATAGATAGATAGATATAGATATGTATACAGGGCCGCCATCAGATGAGGACTACTAGGCCTCTGGTACCGGGCCCACCAGATTCCCCACTTGCACTGGCCTACCTTAGGTTGCGGGGCTTTGCCAACTAAAAATAGGCAAAGCCTTGCTCAGCACGATCGCTCAGCACAAAGCATCGTGGAACACCCGTGGAGTGTGCTGAGCGATCGTGCTGAAGCAGGTTGATTAGTTAAATAGGCGGGTCACCCCATCTGTACAGGGCTTTATTCAGAATGGATCATTTTTGTGATCCTCTGTGCAGTCTCTTGATAATCAGGAACCTGCTCACTCATAGAACCCATTCTGCCCATTTTCTGAACAGGTACTGTGATCACAGTGCAGTTTATCTAATGCTAATGTTCTGGGGGGTGGCCGTGTTTTCTAGAAAGACGGGGGGGGGGGTGTTACTTCTGCTGTGTGCACGTTAGCATATACATTCCCCACTGATTCAATAGCAGTATTAGGGATCACAAGGACAGATGCTTTACTAAATAAGTATCCCTGATGCAGCTCGCTGCTTAAACATCAACTGCCAATGATGAATAGGTCAGCAGATCTTATACTGGACATAAATGCTAATGCTGCTGTTATTTAAGCCTATATGATATTACTGGCCATGCCCTTGTGTACAAAATAATGTTTATGCAAAGCATGTCTGCCAAGCTGTCAGTAACTGTCAGACGAAGGGAACATGTTGGGCATATTTAGTTATATTTAGGTATCTATTACTGCTTTATTTATTTTGTGTGTATTATTCAGCTCAGTAATACACAGTCTTTCAGACATATTAATAAACTAATAATCCCGCTCAAAGCAAATGCTTCGAGAACGAGTCTGTTACTTTGTGATTTCCCCTGTGTTTGTGCATGTGTGAGATAAAAAGAGTAGTTTCGATCACTGCAAACAGATGGCAGTGTTTCAGAGACATACAGAAACTAGATACTGTAGATAGATAGATAGATAGATATACCTGTTTCTGCCCCTTGCTTGCTACTTTCTTTTTGGCATCTGAAGTGATGAAGTGGCATCTAAAATTGATGCTTTCTCTAAGTATGGCAGAAAAATTCAGCTAAAGTTCTTCTAAAGTTTTTATTTCTGTGCCGTTGTTCCCTCTGCTTTTCTCAACAACTTGGCTTTCTGTTATGGCTAGCTATGTGAGTTGCATGGGGCAGTTATAGCAGTAGGTACATCCTTGTTAGGGGGAGATGTACACATAGGGACTGATTCAAAATTGAGAAAGTTTAAGAATTCTTAACTGAAACATTAGACCCAGATAATTATTTTACCTCTCTGTAGAGGTCATTGATATTCTTGACAGAACACAAGGCTAGACAGCTATTTTTCACTTTGGCAGAAGACCTCTTCATGTATTAAAACATAGGCAAGGTCATGGCAGTACTTAATCTTTAACTCCACTCCTCACTTTCAGATCTCTACTTTTCTTTCAATATCATGCAGCTTTCATCTCAGTACTGCCACTATGTACAGCATATTCAATGGGGAAAAGAAAAACATTTAACTTCGTAAAGGGCTGACCATTACGAGCTAGCTGATAGATAAACATCATTGACTTTTTTAACCAAATGTTTTATTTTAACAACAAGGCTATTTAAAAGGACTTGTATCTATTATTATTTTCCACCGGTTCATCAAAGTCCTTGGTTCTTGCTTCAAAATGCTTAAGCTCCCTTCTTTTTTCCCTTACACCAATGCAAATTGCCCTTTAAGAATGACAGAAATATTCAATACTATACACTATGATACTCGATGCTACTATACAATATAATTAAAAGTAGTTTTAGATATTCAAATGTTTTTACACTTACATTTATTACTATTATTGTTTATATTTGTACATTAGCAAACCTAAATAAAGTTATTTAAAATAAAAATTAAAAAAGGGATATGCCTGGCTTCAATCAGGCAAAGGTTTGCTGAGCAGAACATTTTCTTATTTTTCACCCCCTAAAGGCTGGGTGACTTTGAGCTGAAAGTCTCTCAAAACAGCATGTTTGAGCAGCTTTCAGCTCAAAGCCGCCCACTGTGTATGCCCCGGCGCTGAGTTGTGAGCGCCACTGCGCGCTCCCACATAATCGCCGGGAGAGCTGTGCATCTGCTGGAATTACCAGCAGATGAGCAGCTTTGAGGACGGCTTTGCATAGCGCTGCATTATTCAAAGCTGTCCTCTCCCCACTGACGGCGCCAGGCAGGGGGAAAGCCGCTCAGTGTGTATTCACTGAGTGGCTTCCCCCCCAGCGATGATAGTAATCATCGCTGTCCATACACGCCCAGTGTGTATGGACCTTAAGGTGGATGAGTGAGCTACTGCAAATAACTGTCACAGTTTCCAGACTACCCAGTAGGTCAGTTGTTCTAGGTCAGCCAGCAGGTGGCACTGGGAGAGTTCCTCTACTGTCACAGTGGTAATGTATTTTCAATGCAAGGTGGATGTTTTGCCACATAACTCCGAAAAAAAACAACACCAATATTATTAATGCAAATCCAAGGGCCTGATTCAGACTCCGTCACAGAAGTGTGGAAATCGCTGCTCAGTGATTTCTGCACTTCTGCGCAATACTAGGTTTGTCCTGCCCCAACAAAACCCACCACAGATAGTAGGAAGCTGCCGCTCCCCCAACTCACCTCCCTCCGGTTTTAGTACGCCAGAGCTCCCCTGCCGCCGCTTCCCCCTGCCGCCTGTCAGTCATCACACAGGCGGCAGGCTCAGGGATGTTTCGCGGCGGCTCGGGAGAACTCGGGTGCCTGAACTCTCCCGAGTCCCCCCCGAGCCACGCTGACCATCCCGAGTTCGCTGCCTACGTCACTGATACAAACAGTGCATGACCACTGGTGGCGTACGATCGCCGGATCGGAGGGGCTGGGGGGGTCCCTAAAGGTAGTGCACCAGTGGTGCTCCGCTGGAGACACCACTGGCGTATCTAATGCAAAGCCCGCTGCGGCAGCGCAGATGAGCCCAGAAGATTTTCGGGCATACCACCCAAGGGGTTAAAGATGGAGGTGATCCTAAAGGCACAAACATTGATGCAGCCTTCGTTTCCAGGATTAAATATTTAACCGTATATCTTTAAAGGCACGACTAGGTGCTGTGAATATGGGAATTTTTTGCTGCTGGTAAATCATGAGTCTGTCTTTTTTCCTGGTATAAGTCTGTAATTTCACTTCAGTTTGAGCTTTTTGCTAAATAACGATATCAAGGGTACATTTATAAAACTGTAGAATCTCAGTTTAGTGAATCCTGGTGTTGCCATTTTTCTCTCATCAGGAAGTCTTTGTAATGAGCACCTGTTCTATAATGAATCACTTACTGACATGAAATGGATGTGCTAGAATTAATTAAAATAGATAAACACTATCTTATTTTTCTGTGCCTTGTGAAGAATTTAAAGGAATGGCCACAGACAGATATGTTTTCCACCCTTGGGAAGACCCTTCAAACATTGTACATGCTACAGTATCTTTTAACAATAAGTACAACAGGGGGTCTCTTCCCCCTCAATTCCCGGTCTGTGTTGCATTTTGTGTACACTGAATTGCTCAGGCCTTCTCCATTCTTACTTTTTAAACATGGATGTTTTCATTCTATTCTCAGATAAATGAGTTCTAAGCAGACTCATATCTGCCAGAGGGAATGAGGAGAAATCCTTTCATTAGCGTTCATTTTTTCTACTCATGTACCCCCATGCTGGCTCTGACTTTATATTCCTTGTTAGAAAAAGCTAATTAGCGCTGAACAGCTCAGACATGCGCAGCTGGAGGGCAAAAGGTTAGCAAGGCCAAGGAGCTCATTTTGAGAAGTATCTGCTGGTTAAACCTTTCATCCCTTCAATGGTATGTTTAGCACATGGGACTGCATTAAGATTTCTGTAAGCTTCTGAGAACTTGAAGTGAGATGTAAGAATGCTAGTGAAAAGTTAAGATGTCTGACTGTTATTGTCAGGAAGATATTAGGGGAAGAGATGTTTCCTCTTTTTAATAAATTAAACTATTTGGTTTGTGATCCACCACAATCTTTCCTGCTTGAAGGAATAATTTAAATGTCAACACTAGTTCATACTCATAGTTGCCTACCCTCCTGCATTCTGCAGGAAACTCCCTGAAATAGCAGCAATATCCCTCTCTCCCTCATTAGTCTAGCAATATACCTCATGTCACCCAGCCCACATTACACTGTTACATCATAGTTACCTCCCCTCCTGCATTCTGCAGGAGATTCCTTGACATAGCAGCAATCTCCCTCTCTCTCATTAGTCTAGCAATCTCCCTCATGTCACCTAGCCCATTACATTTTTTTGGGGGAAAAGAATGAGAGACAGATACATTTACATTGAGTCATCAGCACCATTTCCCAGCACTTTACCAACTATAGTAGCTCTTACTAACTGCTTTGGGGCTCATCTACATTTTGATATAAGTCATTTTAAAAGATTCCTCTCAGATGTAGCAGTACACACCCACGCTTGTAAGTGCCACATTCACAATCATCACAAACTCTCCATATATGGAACTAGACACGCCCTTTGGGTTGAGCATGACAAGCCCCCTCAATGGGGCACTGTGCAAAATTCTACTACCAATTATAATCTCCCTGAAACTCGTTTTCAAAAGTAGGCAAGTATGGTTCATACTTGCTGACTTCTGGTCTGCTCTGACCAGGAGAGCAGCCAATTCAGCTCAGCTGGGGTGCAGTGTGGGGTGAGTGATGAAGGGAGAGTGGTCAGGATGTTAGGAGGTGGGTTGAAGGCGTGGTGGCTGTGATATTGTTACCGTAGTCGCTCCCATCAATGCAATGCAGAGGCTACCGGTGTTGTAAAGCAGTGGGTGTGGCTACGATGATGTGATTCAGCCAGCATCACATTATCTGCCACTCGGACTGCCTACTTTACTTGCTATGTGGGAGGCTGAGCATGGGGGGATGCATGCCTGTCTTTCCAGGCCATTGGGAGGGTCCCACACTTTTTGGGAGCCTCTTGTCTATGCCAGGAGGGTAGGCAAGAATGCACTAGTTCTTAAATCAGATTAAACCAAATAATTCCCGGCTTCCCTAATTTTACTACACAATCTTCACCTAGAGAAAAGTTTCCTGTTTTAAAGCAATATGAGGTCTACAGTATATTGTGTTGTTGCATGCTGTTTGTTATATTTATGGGTTTTTGTCCTTTATGCTGTTATCAGGGCTGTTTCTGGACAATTTGGCTCCCAGTACAAACACAAAAAAATGTGCCCCCAAATAGACATGAAAACACCTATGCTTTGATAAATACACCCCTATATCTTTGAAGAAATCACTAAATATTTTACTACATGCATAGTAACTTTGTGTCTTTTTAATCTCTGTGCGTTTGATGCAGAAAAATGTAGCAGGTTGCATTTTCCAAGCTGTTATTTAAAAAAAAAACTGAATAGTATACTGTTGCGGCAGTAATTCAGTGCCCTTTGCCTGATCTCCTGCTTACTGGTGTGCAGAGGGGAATCCATAATAGTTGTAATGATTATAAGCATATTGTTCATGCCTGTGTATTTTGGCACAGCTCCTGTCTAACCAGGATTTTTTTTACAGAGTCTTGTTTGAGACATCTGTGTGATTCCCTGGATAGCAGCCACAGCAAACAGTTACAATAACTAATCTGGAGTGTGTATAAGTCACAGGTCTGCTGCTGCGGTATTAGGGGGAGGTATTTCTTAATTAAAGATCACACTAACACCCACCCTGAAAGCATCAAATGTACCTAGTGAGTTATAATGTTTCAAATCACATGACGCAAGACTGCACTAATGTTTCTCAACTTTAATTTAAAATCTCAGCTTTAATTCACATAAGTTTGAAAGAAGAAATTAATTTACTTCAAGTAAAAAAGTTGTTAATTTCTGCACTCCAAGTGGAGATATGCACCATTAATTTACTGCATTTGCTTTCTTTGCATAATCTTTAATTGCACCATTAAAAATGAAGCACAAAATGCACTTTTTTAATTGTATATAGTTGACATCAACAAAAAGTAAATGGTCAAAAGCAATTACCTGAGATTGCATGTGATGGTGTCACCTCTACGGATCTTAAAGCTGTACCAGGTAATAACTGTAAATTCTGCAACATTTAAGAAAAAAGTATATTTGTATACAGTATTTAACCCTTTGAGTGCCAACATTGCTGTGATATCAAAATATCCGCTAAAAATGCTGTCATCGCTCACAGCTATTTTTAATAATTAGACGTTTAAAAATCACATAAGACTGTGCATTTTTAGACAATTTACACCCAATTAAAGTGAGTACTTTTATATATTAACTGTTTTTATAGGAGGTATTTGCAATATTTTGAACTATTATCTTCTAGATATGACCACCAAAGATTCCTCGCTGAGATTCAGCCAAATTGGTGACTTTAATGGTGTGTACACACGGTGAGAATTTAGCCACATTGAGGGGCTTGTCATGCTCCTCCAAAAAGGGAGTTTCAAGTTTGATATATGGAGAGATTGTGAAAAAAGATTGTGAATGTGGCACCTAGAAGCGTGGGTGTGTACTGCTACATCTGAGAGGAATCTAGTAAAATGACTTATATCCAAATGTAGATGAGCCCCTAAGCAGTAAGTAAGAGCTACTATACTTGCTAAAGTGCTGGGAAATGGCGCTAATGATTCAATGTAACTGTATCTGTCTCTCATTCCTTTTTCCCCCCAAAAAAGTAGCAGTGCAATGTGAGCTAGGTGACATGAGGGAGATTACTAGACTAATGAGGGTGAGAAGGAGATTGCTGCTATTTCAGTGAGTCTCCTGCAGAATGCAGGAGGGTAGGCAAGTATGATCTAGGGGCAGCTTTAACTTTAAGGTACAACCAACTGACCATTTCCAACATCCTTACTTAACGTTATAGGATCTTCTTTTGCAATTCCAGTATTTCAGTGGTATCCTATTATTAAGTTGTCTATATAATGGAATAGTTTTGATATATGATCTGCCAAAAAAAATTGTACAGTATAATAAATTGGTATCTTTGTTACATTTTAAGAGCACAGCCCAAATGCCTGAGAGTGGGGAGGCTGGTTGCTGTGAAAGAAATTCGTGAATTGACATATCTTATAACGATTTGAAAAGAAAAGATTTTACATCCTTCTTGCATCTTTGTTATGACATACACACACACACTACTTTATTTCATCAACTGAAACGAGTGAGAATAGTTAGGGAAATGCTTAAGATACTCCTTGGACAATTTTCAAAGAAAATATACTCCTAGGAATTTACTCAGCACCCTGTGAGCCGCTGCCTTACCTCCTGGGTTTATGGAACATGAAACTGGCTTTTGCTAACAAAATAACCATTTTGTTTTGTTCTTGCTATGCTTCCTTATTGCACAATGAGATTTTAGTATGGTCAGATTCCAGAGCACTAAAGTGAACAAATCAAAATAAGGGAGAGATTTAAAGTATTCTGTAGAATTAGCAGATAGGCATTCCAGTTAGAGATGGGTGAAATTGCAGAATTATTTTACTTGAAATAAGCATTTGCTGCAGAAAGTGATATTTCAGATAAAGGCGTTGTAGTTCTCTAATGACTCCACCATACCATAGCTTTCTAATTGGAAATGTATTTATGTTTTCATTTCATTGAATGCAATGCATTTGTCAGAAAGTTGGTTGATGTAGTCTGCTGTGTGGTAACTTTGGCATAGAGGACAGTTCAAAGAGGACAGTGCAGCATATGCAGAGATAAGTGTGAAATTTCATGGCCAAATGTGCCAAAAAGCCGAATATTTTATGGAGCAGTTTTGAAAATGTAGCACTATTGTACCCAGAAATGCTATTTACATACATTTCAGCATTTTAAGGAACTTTTCAGTGGAGTAGCTTTCACTTTTCACTGGAAAGACTTTTAGACCTCCCCACTCATGGTACCTGCTCGTTGTCAGGGGATTTCCCCTCTCTCAGGCCACCGCTCACAGCTCCCAGAGTCTGTCATATCTGCCCCCATTAAATATTAATAATATGCTTTTATGTTCATCTCAAAATGGCTGCAGTCTCCTCTAGCAACCATAATAACTGTTTCCTCTAAGGTGGTGGACATTTTGGCATGTACATTTTTAATGGAAGGCGGATGCGACAGACACCAGCAGATAGAGGACACAGAGAGGGGGGATCCCCTGACATTGAGCAGGTGCAGTGGTAGCAATAGTTCCCGCAGTAGAGATACGCCACGGGAACTTTTTCATAAAATCACATTAAATCAGGCAGGCCATCAAGAGAGTGGTACCTGGTCATGGGTCTTGGGGGCTACCGATGGTGGAATGGGAGTATTGGCTTGGAAAAGTGTCTGTCCAGACCTACAGTATAGCTTCCTATTGATTCACGTTGTGACACTTTTTCCTTAGCCGTGCACACAACATTTTATGTAACACTTTGACTATATTTAATAAAATTTAAGGGAACAATTGGAAAAGTTTAATTGAATCTTTTCTAATTTGGAAGAACAACAAATAATTAGGCTTAAATATGTTATGGTTTACCTTTGGAAAATGTAATTAAATTAACTGACTTGTAACTCCAGCACAATTTTGTAACTGACATATTTAGAAAAACATACAAATAAGGAGTAAACTGGCAATCCAAAGAATGGTGTGTCAAGAACATTGATCCTCTGAGAAGTAAATGGTTCCTGAACAAGTGGGAGGTCTTGTGGGAGGGTACTAACTGCCTTAGGCACCCACATTACTTGTTACCTTATGTGGAGCAAGTAGTAGAGGGAATGAGTAGGGAATATCAGTGTCATTGTTGATTACCATACTGCCGGCTGATATCACGGTCTTGTCTTTTAATTTTAATGGGACCTGTTGGCGCAGTCTGTGCAATGTAATAATAATGTCCAACATTAAGAAGTAATAAAATATTCCTGTAAACTCATTTGTGATTAATTTAATCCATAAATGAGTCTTAACAGAGCAGTATTGTGGCTCAATGATAAATCACCACCTTGTCTTTAACTGTTACAGTCATCTCTGGTATTGTTATGCGTAAGTGATTGTAGTTAAGCGATAGCTTTATTTGTAGTATAGGCTGTTTTACTTTCTGTAATGCAACTGGCATCAAATGATTATGATTGCCTATATAAACAATACATTAAAATATAGATTATCTCCATGATTGTTCAAGAGTATGAAATTCTCGCCAGTGTAGATTTATATCTTCTATACATGCCTCTGGGGGGAAAGTAGTCTTATCTGTCAGCAACGACATTTTCATTCTCTTAAATCGACGAATTGTTTCCTACCTAATTTACAAGCCTGGTGTCAGCTAAGAGATATGCCCTCAGGCAACTCTGCATCAGTATCAGAAACACTGAGAAGTCTGATGCCGATGCTGAACCTTCTGCATTAGCTGTGTCATAGCCTAAGAGGGTAGAGAACAGCCTGCAAATGAAAGGAACTTCTAGTTTAAGAATAAATCTTTTAAAAGGCCGAATTCGAGCTATTCAAGACAGAAATATAAAACATTCTAGAATATTCCAGCACACCTAATTTCAGGGTGTGATATGATCAATGTAAATGTGTTCTATGGTATATGTCACCAGTAAATGAATGTATTTTACACAAAAAAAAAGAAAAGAAAAGCAGTTTAATGTATCGCACAACATAGTAAACCCTACGGTGCATCTCCTGTTGGAAGCCAACTTTCTTTAATTACAACAAAAATAAGGGTGGGAATCTAACCCATGACCACAGTGCTGTGAGGCAGTAATGCTAACCATTACACTGTCTGTGCTGCCTATATGAATATAACTAACTACTTATTACCAGCCTGTCAAAATGATGTAACAACATACAGTCACCGTAATGTCAGTGGCGGTGGCTTTGCATGCTCAAATGGAGCAACACTTAGGCCAGTATTCAATGCCTCAGATTCGCAGTTTTTTTCAGTGAATCTGGCAATTCGCTGGGTTAACGGCAAATTTTCTGTTAGAAAAAACAATTCGCCATATTCAATGGAGGCAATTCGCCACAAATGAACAGCGAATGTCTGCCGATTCGCCGTAAATGATTCTCCACAATTCGCCTGTGATTTTCAATGGGGTTTTTAGTGGAATTCGCCGACAGTGTATTCAATGCTCAAATGGAGAACTGCTTTCTCCATTGATTTTCGCCATGATTCTCCGTTTAGCATTTGTCATCTTTTTTAGGTGATCTTTTAAATTAAAGCGTTTTTAATTTTTTTTTTGGTGTTAAAAAATCAGATTTTTTTTCTATGAAAGGGCATGCTATTTTTATTCATATAATTGCAGCACATGAATATATTTTTAATATATATTTATATTTTTTAAACAATATATATATTTTTTTTTTTACACTTTCGCCAGCAGGGGGCCGGTAGCCAGAGCCGCTCATTAATATTCATATATTCACTGCACACTGGTCCCGATCATTACATCGGGACCAGCGGCTCAGATCCCAGCACCCTACCAGCACCCTGCGAGCTCTTCTTCTCCCCCACAGTGACCGGACACCCCCACAGGTGGGACACATGTGTGTTGCTGCACTGGTTGTGGTGGTGGGGGGGGAGGGGATGCGGGGGACATGAGCTGACAGGCAAGAGGACGGGGACGGCTCCAGCAGCAGACCTCTGGCTCTGGCAGCCCCAGCGCGGTGATAGCAGATGTCAGCGCTGAGGCTGCTGGAGCCGGAGGTCTGCTACTGCTGC
The DNA here is from genome assembly GCF_055691185.1 of Crinia signifera. NCBI lineage: Eukaryota > Metazoa > Chordata > Amphibia > Anura > Myobatrachidae > Crinia > Crinia signifera. The sequence continues at coordinate 235,849,081 of NC_139218.1, forward strand.
TGGGCCCGTCCATCATCAGGCTGTGCGGCGGCTATCCCCCCCCCCCCCCTGCGGACCTCAGCGGAGGGGAAAGGGGTGAAGATACTGCTCATCAGTATCAACACCCCGCCCGCTCTGTTCCCCGACCCCACAGACCTGCCTCAGCTGACGTAGAGACAGATCCAGCAGCAGTAGCAGACCTCCGGCTCAGGCAGCCCCAGCGCGGTGATAGCAGATGTCAGCGCTGGGATTGCTGGAGCCGGAGGTCTGCCACTGCTGCTGGAGCCGTCCCCATCCTCAGGCTGTGCGGGGGCTCCTGGCAGTATCAGCGCGCTCCCCCGCCAGGACTCTGCTCAATCCCCTGCAGTGGCAGTGTAGCCGCAGCAGCAGGGGAGAGAGCCCAGGACTATTCGCCCCAGAGGGTGATTATCGTCAGGGGTAGAGAGCCCCTGACGCGTTGAATAGGGAGGATGGGCGGCTGCTGGGCGAATCTCCCTGAAGGGAGAATTGTGGCGAAAGTGCAGCGAATCCTACACAGGATTCGCTGCCAGCCGCCAGCCCAGCCATTGAATACTGGCCTTAGAATTGCTCCATCAAATGCAATCTACTGGCCATTGGCACATAAAACACTTGAATTCCAACCATAGAGGTGAGGAGCAGCGTTTGCCTTTAGTTATATAAGATTGATGATTTGGGCGCTAAATTAGTGGCTATGAGGGAGTTAAATATTACAAAGGGTCTAATTATGTAGAATGGGATTGCTAGAGTGATGTTGAATGTGGGATTTGAAGAGGGTTTTTAAATAGTGGGGTTGTTAGTGCAGTCCCAGGGTCCTATGATGGTCATGAAAATACTCTCAGTATTAATTGTATAGTGGTCACAAAATTATTCTCAGTATTGTATTACTTGATCTTAGCTGTTTTAATCCAAGCTTTACTACACAGAGCCCTTAGTGGTTTACTGACACTACTATTCTGAGAAGGGCTCCATTCAGTGAGATAGTATGAGTTTGGACAGAAATTCAGACATCCCATCAAGTCTAAGAAGCATACATTTCCACCCACAGCACTGCTCATGCACTTTACTCCCTATCATCTTCTTTCTGCAACCCCCTCTCACTACCCTCACCTTTCCTCGTCCCCTCCTCCACTGAACTCTGTCTCTCTCATCTAGTTATCTTATATTTGTATAACTTTACTGTTATTATCACTAGCCCTGGGCTGCATAACCCCCCCCCCCCAACACACACACAATCTTCCCCACTTGTTTGTATCTATTTTTATTTAAGCACTGTACTGTTAAACAACATTTTTATATACAGAAGTTGTCAAAACTGGAAGTACTTGCAAAGCAAACATCATTGGTGTCTGCAACTGGCCCCTGGGCCTCCAATTGGACATCCTAGCTCTGCAATATGTATATGTACATACATGATGGCTCTGTAATGCACTGTCAGATTTCCAATGTGACTTTAGCATACAGGTCTGAGGTGCTGCTTTCATGTCTGTCGCTGCATGGTATATATTTTCTTTGGTACCATTGCTATTGGCATGTCAGTTGATGAAGAGTCACAGCGAGCAGCACGTTGAAAGGTTACATGCCTAATAAATTTGACAGAGAGCTGCATGCACTGCTGGAAGGACAAGTGCAGTGCTTAGGGAGCATAGCGATACTGATAGATAACTGTTTCACTGCTGCCTGATATATGATACCAATAGCTACCCTGACTATCAATGACACTATGCAATTCAGCCAGTGCTGCCATAGCACAATCGTACCAATAATGCTTTTTAAGGGAAACTACAAGTATATTAGCTGTAAGCAAAGTACAAATAAACTATTACAACTCAGCATTTTTACTGGTCTGGAATAATTATTTGGCAAATATAATAGGTACTTATGCAAAATAATTTTCGGTTATGGTGTTTCAATTGTTTTATTGTATTTATCTGTTTAAATAAATCATGTATTTTATACCACATGCAAATTTTATGTTCCAAATAGTTTATTGCTCATGGGTAATGCTATGAATTACTGCTCCAGTTGTTTTTATGTAAGCAAACTAGCACAGTTTACTTCTAGCGTTGTTATTATTATTATAATTATCAGCATATTTTTCTATATACAGTAGTTAGCATACTTTGCAGTGTATGGTCTGCTTGATTACAAAACATATAGTTAAGGATAATTTGGGTTTTTATCGTCCAGCTTCACTTCTTACTAAGGGGATAGAACAAGGATACTTAGTCATGTGTAACTAGCTGTACGTATTTTACTGTGTATTGTATTGTATTCAGAATTTTGCAAATGCATACAGAATGGAGCCTAATGCAAGCTACCTTGATATAATTGCCCAAGGGGATCACAAACATGACAGTATGCCTTTCCAACACTAATTTCAGGCCCAGGAACTTTTTTGCTTACTTTCTCTACCCTCATCTGCTGCTTTTGAAAAATCATTTCAGGGAATTAAAAGCCAGGGGCGGGCCTTGTGTCACCAGGGGGCGGGCCTTGCATCACCAGGGGTGGGCCTTGCATCACCAGGGATGGGCCTTGCATCACCAGGGGGCGGGCCTACAGTATTTTGATAAGCAATACACATAAGCATACACTTGGGTAGGGATGGCGGTGCACGCGGTCATAGGCACACATGGCAGGAACAGGCACACATGAGCAGTGGAGAACATGTAAAGGGGTGGAGGCACACATTGGCAGGGGTAGAGGCACACATAGGCTAGGGAACATGCAGGTAGGAAAGGAGACTGAAATGGGCAGAGGCACATATGTGTAGGGACAGGAAGCCACCACAAGCACACTGGGTTTTGGGTAAGCAGACACAGACCACCTGGCTGCATAAAGAAGAACCTGGGGTGAGAAGGGACACAGGAGGGGGGAGTGCAGCGTGGCTGGGACCACATGCAGAGCTCTCCAGTAATTCTGACCTAAATTCAGGAAGCCCAGGGGAATGGAGAGCAGAGGCTCTCTTGGGGGTGGGTAGGGTTACCACCTAGTCCCTTTAATTCCGGACACATATTAATTACACAGGTTCTGTGGCTGGCTGACTTCAAGACTCCACTTCACCTGATTTTAAACTGCCACAGAACCTGTGTAATTAACATGTGTCCGGAATTAAAGGGACTAGGTGGTAACCCTAGGGGTGGGGCTGAGGCCATGCGGCGAGTATGCTTACACATGCACAAAAAAGGTCCCTTTCGCTTTCTCGCACAGCTGCCGCTTCATTCACTTCAGCAATGGATACTGCTCATGCGCTAGCGGCTAGATGACATTGCGTTGGCGGCGTATTCAATGTTATCTAGCAGAGTAGCTATTGCGGAAGCACGAAGCGGGAGAAAGGGGTCCTTTTCCGGGTGTCGGTGAGATGTCCCAGAATTCCGGGAGTCTCACGGACATTCCGAGAGAGTCAGCAACCATAATCTACATTTGGATGTGTAAGTAATTCTCTCAATGTTGCAGTATGCGTCCACGCGGGACACTGCCGGCCCCAGGAAGGAACCCACGAACGTCCCAAAAAGCGGGTTAGGTGGGAGGTATGCACAAGTCCTTGTGTCATTATAAATGGCTGCCGATTAAACTATATTTTTTCAATATAAATTTTTTCAATAGAAACATCTATCAGTACCTCAGTTATTGACACCTGCATGTCTATTGACAACTAGGCCTATTGATATTTTACTTTTAGTGGCTGAACACAGCAGAGATATGTGGCTGTGGCTGAAGTTCCTCCTCAGCCAATCACTGTGTTCTCTCATTGCTGTACTGTTATAGCTATCATGGGGCAGGACTCCCGCCTGTCTCCAAACTGCCTCTATAGCTGCATTGTCACTGTGATCTTACCTCATTGATACAAATATGAAAGAAATGCGATGAAAGTTACTTTAACCATGGAATTATTGTTGGTTCCAGACAAGGTAGGCTGAGTATTTCAGCAACTGCTGATCCCTTGGGATTTTCATGCACAACATTAATTAGCATTTACAGAGACAGGTTCACAAAGCAAAATGTTTGCAGCAGTTCTGGAAATGCCTTATTAATGAGAGATCAGAGGAGAATGGCCAGGCAAGGTAAAGCTGACAGAAGAACGACAGTAAATCCAATTATCATGTTTTACATCAGTGGTATACAGAAGAGTATCTCTGAATCACAGCAGAAAATCATACTGGGTTTCACTCCTGTAAAGTAAAACTAGAAACTGGGCACAGGCTCACCAAACCTGGATAGTGGATGAATGGGAAAGCATTGTGTCTGGTCTGACAAATCTTTAGTCTTGCTGGACATGGATGGGGGTCAGAATCGGTATGTAACCATCCTGACTTGTGTCAATGTTTCAAAAGCTGGTGGTGTTAAAATATAACAAATGCCTTCGATTACCTGAGTATAGTTGCTGCCAATGTGTCATGCCTTTATGGCCACAGACCACTCATCATTCAATGGCTACTTCCAGCAGGAAAAAACACCATGTGGCAAACCACACATCGGCCCTCAGTCTGATTGGCCTGCAAACCTGTAAAATTTGCAGATTTGCGGGTCATCGAAATGCCTCCCACTGACGATTGCACATTGCACCCACATGCATTTCTAAAACCAGGACCAGTTCAATGCTGCCGCTTCGTACGTATTTGGCTGCTGTAAATACGATTTCCAAATACGAATACAAATGGATAGGGTCGGCTACGACATTGGAAAATACGAATCTGGTAAATACAGCAGATTAGTATATTTGCCCTATTTGTGGACAATATAGTGTATCCACACTAGACGATATTCATGATAATGGTGTTAACTTTAAGGAATATTTTACTTATCTTGTTGAATCCATGGCAATGGAGGGTCCTAATCAGTGCTAGGTATAATGGTACCTTTAGGTGTTTGTAAAATGTTAAGGTCCATACACACTGGCCGATTATGCCCAGCGTTTATGGACTGCGATGATCGCTATCATCACTGGGGGGAAAGCCGCTCAGTGCATACAGCTGTCAGCTGGGGAAGGACGGCACTCCATATTGCAGCTCTATGGAAAGCCGCTCATCTGCTGGTAACACCAGCAGATGAATGGATTTGTCGGCTATGATGCGGGAGTGTGCATCACCATTAACCGCTAACCGCCGGGCCATACACACTGGGGCGGTATTCATGTTGAAATCCACTCAAACGAGAAAATTGAGTGGCTTTCACATGAAAGTCACCCAGTGTGTATGGGCCTTTAGTTTCTGGGTTGTAATACTTTAATGCATTGTATTAGTTCTAAAGTATATTCTTAGAGATAAACATTTGTTAGTGTTTTTAATAAAATGTGTGCATAAAGATCTCACTGAGTGCTCTGTGTAATATTGCCTTTGGTTATTTATTGAATATTATTGCAAGATATTGGTATAATATTGAGATTGTATGGGTTTAATATTGCCTGTCTGTCCTTTCTGTTCCCTCTGCTATTCTTTCTTTTGCATATGGAAGGAGCTGGGGCTGCACTCAAAGTTTCTATAAAGTTTTTTTTATTATGCTTCCAATATGTGCTTAATGTTCCTATTGTCATTGTATTTTATTCTTAGTGCTTCCTCATACAAACTCTTCTTGCTTTATTGCCAGGAGAGTACTTTCAACTTTGTGATTCAGTAGCCACTGCTGTGCTCTATCTGTCTGGTGGGTTTTTATTCTGTAATTTCTTAATTGACTGTTTTTGTCAATTAAGCCGGACACTGTGGGGCAGAAGCAGGGCTCCCGGGGACACAGGCAGTAGAAGATGCCCCCTTGGAGAGCTAGCAGGGGACACGGGTAGGGAGCCGCTTGCACTGCTCTGGATCATGCATATGTAGTGATCGGGAGCAGTGAATATATGAATATCTAATGAGCGGCTCTCGGCTCTCTGCCCCCTTCTGGCTGTTATGTGTAAAAAAAAAAAATAGCATGCCCCTTCACATAATAAAATTCCTGATTTTTTTTTACACCAAATTGAAAAACTTTATTTTAAAATTTCATATTCCAGTTTACCATAAAAAGATAGTGATTGCTACACGGGGACACACAGCGAAAATCACTTAGAAAGCAATTCGCCATCTCATCATTGAATACACTCACTGCGAATCACTTTGAAAAACCTATTGAAAAATCACGGCAAATTGTCCGTCATTCACTGTTCGCCGTCGGCGAATATTACACGTTGAATAGGGTGAATCACTTTTTCTGTAAAAAGATTCACCTTAGAGCACGAAAATAGCTGTAAAACATGGCGAATCAGCCTCATGGAATACTGCCTATTGTTGTTCTGTTACAGAGTCTATTACCCGGTAGAGCAGGAATATGGATAATCAGACGGAAATGGTATGGAATCCCAGTGGTCAAAAAATGCAGCATGGTGTCCGGGCCTGGCCGCGGGGGGGTGAGGTCAGTGCTTCCCCAGGCAATGACCTCACCGCACGTCACTGCTCGCTATGCTCGGCACAATCATTTATTCTCCATCAGTGCCGGGAAAGTGACTGCATCCCAATCAGACTATACACTCTTGTATCCATGTGGTCTCCTGGCTGTGTCCTTTATAGGCACGGGTAACATTCCTTAACATGGACCCCTGCCATTGCCTTCCACTGGTGGGCCCTAGCTAGATGAAGTGGTGGGTGTAAGTAATGTAGTGGATAAACTCAATAGTGTCTAAAACAGGTTTCTTAGAATTCAAAGACAACAAAATGCTGGTGCTGCAGAAATGAGTATTGATCTAAGGCTGTGGAAAACACTGACCATATGCTGGTGGCTTCAGGTGATAGGGCAATATACACCACATGGAAAAACATTGTAGCACATTACTCCCATTTTAATTTAGTTTCAAAGTATAAAGCATATAATAACATTCTTTGCTTTATCCTCCTACCCTTCTCAATCTTAACTTTTGCTGATGCACAACAACTTATAGGGATGTGCTAAGCATTCTCACAAACAGCACAGCTGAGCTTACTGTTAATGCAAGCATGGTCTCAAGTAGCAGTGGTGGCCAACATCTGAATGGACTTTGGGGGAGATGTATCAAGGGGATAGTGATCAAAGCTTGGCAAGGTATAAAGTGGAGAGAGAAGTACCAACCAATCAGCTCCTAAGGGGTATCTTACTAGTAACAGTACTCCACCGCTGCTAATAATTTCACAGGGGGCTATCATTAGTCCCGATAATAGCATAATTTCCCTCAATACCTGCTGTTATTGGCTATTTTGCTTCACGTGACTGCCTAATCCCTGGGAAGCAGCACCTGGAAACCGTGGGATGTGGTTTTGCCCTATTTCAGTACATTTTTGGCTGATAAAAATGACCTTTGGTCATTAACTGTGATATCAGTACAGATGGTGTAATGGTTAGCGTTACTGCCTCACAGCACTGAGGGCATGGGTTCCATTCCCACCATGGCTCTAACTGTGTGGAGTTTGTATATTCTCCCCGTTCTTGCCTGGGTTTACTCTGGGTACTCCGGCTTGCTCCCACAATCCAAAAATATACTGGTAGGTCAATTGGCTCCCAACAAAATTAACCCTCGAATGTCTGTGTGTGCATGTACATATGGTAGGGAATATAGGCCCTTATTCAGATCTGATTGCAGTACAAATTTGTTCTCAAAATGGACAAAACCATGTGCACTGCAGGTGGGGCAGATGTAACATGTGCAAAGAGAGTTAAATTTGGGTGGGGTGTGGTGTGTTGAAACTGAAATCTAAATTGCAATGTAAAAATAATGCAGCCAGTATTTACCCTGCACAGAAACAAAATAACTCACACAAATTTAACTCTCTCTGCACATGTTACATCTGCCACACCTGCAATGCATATGGTTTTGCCCATTTTGAGAACAAATTTGTACTGCGATCAGATCTGAATAAGGGCCATAGATTGTAAGCTTCACTTGGGCAGGGACTGATATGAATGTTCAAATATACTCTGTAAAGCGCTGCGGAATATGTATGCGCTATATAAGAAACTGTTAATAAATAAGTAAATAATATCAGGCCATTTTTATAAGCCAAAAAAGCATCATGACTAATAGGATATCACCTTGTCATTTTACAGGCTGTGATTCAAAGATGACATTTAGGAGCTTATTGGGTGGTACTTTATCTCTCTTCACTTTATCGCTCTTCAAGCTTTGATAAATATGCCATAAGTGGCATCCAAAGCTGATTGGCTGCTTTGGGCAACTTCTCCATTTTGTATCTCTCCAGGACTTGATATATGTGTCCTAAAATATCTTCAGATGTACATTTGTTGGTGCTGCCTTTAAGCTTAATTGATCTATTCAGCATAAGATGTTTTACCTACCTTTACAATGTGAACAGAATCTACTATGGATACTCCAGTTACCTCTCCCCTCCCTATATACAGTATACAGTATCTGAAAGATTCCATGTACAGACATGGTTTGAGTGATAAATATTGTGGGGCATGGGATCCATAAACTTCTATCATAAAAAAAAACCAAACATCAGCATACTGTACACAGGGCCGGTGCAAGGCACCGGAGCGCCCCAGGCGAGTCGGGGTGGGGGCGCCCCGGTGCCCGGGGGTGGTACCTGTATTATAAAACTGGCGGCGGCGGCGTCCCTGCAGTGCTGGAGCGGGCAGGGGTGTCCGTGCCGCGGGGGTACCTGCGGCGCTGTCACTGTGTATAAAGCTGCTGTCGGCGGCGGCGGGGTCCCTGCAGTGAATAGAGAATAACGACGCCGCCAGCTATATGCACATGCTGGGGGTGAGGGGCAAATGCCTAGAGCTGCCTAGTGGTGGCGCCGGCCCTGACTGTACATGAATGAAGAAAAAACATCATTTTGAATCCAAAGTTATAAGTAAGAAAAATACCAGTGAGCTATATCAAACGTGTCTTCATTGTGTCTTATGTTGTACTATGTTCTTTGTATTATGTTGGCTTTAATAAATAAAAAGAATACAAACAAATGGTTTAGTCCAACAGCATGTGGTCTTTCTTTTCTTTTTTCTTTTATACCTCAAAGCCATTAAATGATTCTAAAGATCACATACCCTCCAACTGTATCGATTTAGCCGTTACAGTACCGTTTTTTAACAGTTTGTACTGGCTAAATAAAAGTGTACAGATTGTACCGTTTATTTTTTTTAGGCGGCTCCTCAGTCCTCCTTCTCGGCACCATACCTTCCAAATACCTAATATATATTATTAGCGCTCACATTTCATTTTATTTTAAATGCCCAGTACACATTAGAAAAGGGTGACCACGGCCCCTTTTACCAGTGACCACATCCCCTTTACATATGGCCATGCCCCCTTTCTGGGAGCGTACCGATTTCTGCCCTAAATGTTGGAGGGTATGAGATCATTCAAAGGCAAAATCATCAGTCTTTGAGTAGCTGACCAGCCAAGTTCATGTTCCCTCACAGATGGCCAATTGGTATAGACAATCTTTGAATAGACAGAGAGAAAATGCTAAAACAGCTCCGGTATGTGACAAGATTAGTGTCTCAGTCAAGGACATCCCTTTGCAATTAATTTATATGAAGGAGTGAAAGTGCCCACTGAACTCAGATCTGTTCTTACACAGAAGAAAATAGACATCTGTAGATATAGACAGAAATGTAAATGTTAAGAACAAAATCTGTGTGTTTGTCAGGGTGTCTTTTGGTCCCCTGGCTTTCCTCACTCATCGTAAACTTTTGCTTGTAGTCCTTATTAATTTGCATGTGTGAAGGCAGGCCTTGTAAAACAGATGACTCACGATGCAGAAAAAGATCAGATTGACAAATGTCAGCTGAACATTAGTATATGTGGGATGTGTTAAATGAACGTATAATCGCTGTTACATTATATTGTGTTTGCTGGTATTTGAAAATAAAGGGACACATTTTTATAATTATTTCTGTATAATTATTTTATTTGAACTATGCTAAAAGACTGCATTTTCTGTGAAAAGAGGTGCAAGTTCTCAGCTAAAGATGCCTCTTGATACAAAATTATAGAAACTCCCATACTCTGAACAAGTCTTCAGGCACTAATTTTATTTATTTCTTCATTGATTTCTTATTGCTTCTGTAATCAGAATAAAGGTGTTGGTACTGCATACTGTTTAGAATGATCAGGAACTGTAAAATAAATGTTTTACACCAAGCAGCTAATGGAGGCAATTCAAAGTTGGTGGGGGGACTAAGTGAAAAGTAAATTTTGCACCTTAGCAAAACATGTTGTACAGCAGAAGGGGCAGATTTAAAATGTACTTTTCGATGGGGAGAGCCTAAACTCAGATCTACATTGCTGTGTACATATAAAGCGGTCCTGCATTGTGTGCTACATGCGAAAGGAGCCCGTATTTACCCTTCATGCAAAAGTTAAAATTAGTTTGCATTGTACCATGCTTTATTTAATGGTAGAGCTAATTAAAAGTGAGGGACTGAAATCAGATTCCCATGGTGATGGGGGATCATAGCCACAAACTGAGGACAATTTCTTGTTCTCCATTTCCCAATCAAAGGTATATGAATGGATGTTTTGCATAAACATCCATTTGCAGCCTTGCGTGCGGGGACAAAATCTACGACCATTGAATGATTTTGCAAGTGCTCCCAGATCTAAGACACCTCTCTGGTGTTTTAGATCTGCAGGTGCCCTGTGCGGGAAGTGGGTGGGCAGCTGACACCTGCTGATGTCAGCTGCCCGCACCCTGCACCCGCGTCATTTGGGAATTACCATGAGAACGTCCATCCTTTTCATGGGAATGCCTATGAAATGCTGGGCGTTCCCATGGGCGAATCCCCCGGCCCACCGCCCCATGCCCCCCCCGCATTGTGTGAATAATCTATTCACTCTAGCCGCTCACACACAGTGGCTGCGCATGCACATAAATAACTGTACATGCGCAGTCGCAGAAAAACGCTCCCTTGAGAGTACACCTAACAACTGTCCTCATTTTGTAGGTAGAGTCCCAAATACATGGCATTAAAAGACATGGAAATAAGTGTGTAGGTTGTAAAGATTAGGAGCGTGTTCTGATTCTGTATGCTGAGCCTTGTGATTATGGCTATAGAGGATGTGGGAAGAGCACATTGAACTATTTTCTTCTCTGGCACACTGGGTGACCTCCCTGCTCTCAGCTGCTCATTTTCATTCTTATTCTCGTTATACAGTACATAATAGAAAAGATGGTCAATTCTGTTAAAGACAAGGAATACCATAGGCCCCCCTATGTGGTATGTACCCTAAGCAGTGACACACACAGTTCCAGTGGGGATTTTAGCAGTATCCATAGGTGTGGCATGCCACATGACAAAGTGGGTTTCCTTAACCAGTAGCACTCTCAACAGATTTTAATTTCTTGGGGATTTTTTTGTACTTGCAAAAAAGAGGAAGGGGAAGAGGGGAGAGGCCGAGGGCACTGGGCTATAATGACGGAGGGTAAGAAGGCATACTCCAATCAATGTGATAAAGTATAATTAAATATAATAGACTTGTGGAGGTGCTCCCAGGGAGTAGGGTAATCGTAGTCAAAAAAGTTAGATATCCAAGAGAGGATATCGAAAAAAGACTCCCGGGTGGGGCACAGCCTTCTAATGAAAATGGATTACTATTAATACAAACTTTATTAGTTAAAACATGGCCCTAATTAAGGGTCAAGAGAAGACAAAAGACAAAGACAAACAGATAACACTATGGACAAAGTACGTGAGAAAGTGGTGAAATATTATTTCAAAGTATATCTGTCTGGGGATTCAAAGGAAGAAACGCTCCAATCAATCACAGTATGTACATGTACACATATAGAATCCTAATAGACAGTAAAAAACCTCAAATACCAATTAATATTGGGAATAAATGTCAGAATTAGCTAGATTCAGTAGTAATCGTTTTTCCTGTAGGTGACAAAGTTGTCTGGACTGGGTAGGTCTGGGTGACTGGTAGGTGGCAGTATAATATAGGTATAGGGACACCTGAGTATGGGTATGCTAAGGGAGTCGCTGCTGCCTGTGCATGTGACGTTAATCAGTGAATGCGCAGTTGAGCGGACTCCGAGAGCGTCACAGGTGTCAGAATATAGATGAGGGAGTTTCTGCTGTTTCCAGGGGTGACCTGTCTGGCTCTGTTATACAAAGTACAGCGCAGAGTCGGATCCAGGGTCCACCAGAAATGAGAGAACCCTGAATAGAAATAAAGTATAAGGTACCCCTTCACCCTGTCCCTGGTGTTTGCTGCTATCCTCTGTGTACAGAATTATCTGTAGTGAACAGAAGTTGAGCGATACCACCCGGGTGGTGAAGTGTGGAAGGAAGTCAAGTTTGCACGTGAATGGGTGGTAGCACGGTTGCTTGTGCAAGACACAATAGGATCAGAGATAGTTTTATAAGGAGAAGGATGTCCAGCGATCTTAGGCTAATGGTGCTGATATGGATATTCAAACTATAGTAGCCAGAACAGGTGTGAAAATTGGTACAGATAGTAATTCTGACGTGAGATGGTAACAGTCAGAAATACAATAGAGGTTACAGGTGACTGCAACTTTTCGCAACAAATCAAATTTTTTTGTACACCAGGGCCCGATTAAAGGTTCCAGGTGCCCCAGGCTAATACATATGTAGGAATATAAATAGGTTTTTGTGCCAGCGCTGGCTGAAGAATACACACAAGACGGTATATCAATTAATAAATTTTACTTAATAAAATATATAAACAATGTATAATAACAACAAGGATTAGACATAAAATAGATTAAAAAGAGAAGACGTAGTGAAAGTAACACAGTATCTTAATTGAAATGAGTGGTGAAGATAAAAAATCATATGTCAGTTGAACAGGGATAAATAACTATTACCATCCTTGGTCATCCTCATGGATTTTGTAGAGGGAATTGTAATCCAAGGGGTTAGATTTTTAGACCAACATTTCCCAGTGCTCTATAACTTCGAGAGCTCAAGACTCCCATAGTGTAGCTCACCCTGACATCCGATTCAATTAGGGATCGTGCTTTTATCCCACAGCCTCAGCATTTCTCATATTCAGTTGAGCATGGTGTGCTATAGGTTTGGGAGAAGTGGGTAGGTCACCAGAAAAGAAATGCTCAATGTGTTTCCCCGGATTAGTGAATGTCCGGCTTCCTCAGGAACAAGTCATTGCACACCACACCTATTCCCTATTTATTTGTAATACATATGTAGTAATGCCTCACACATGCATGAGTGCTGAGAGACTAGCCTTTCATACTGCCCAAGTGCATGTAACTGTGTGTAGCACAATGTACATAAAGTAATGGTTCCATGATTAAATTACATTGGCATCTAGTTACCTCAAGAACACTACCCCCCCCCCCCCCTTCCATACACAGTACATCAAAACTGGTGATCGCTAATAGGCATGGATTAAATTAGGCCCTAATTTTATTACCCAGCAGTCACCTACAAGTTGCCCCCCCTCAGTCCTGGCACCCTAGTCTGAGGAGAAGGATCCACCTCTTATATCCACTTTGTTAGTACTGTATAGTGTATTTGCCACACGAATAAGTAAATGCAAATTTGTGATATCATAATGTTATTATTTAATCATTTTCTTTATGTGTTCATCTACTTAAGTAATTTTACTAATTGGTGACTTCTATCAACTTCAATTACTATGGCCAGTATTCAATGAGAAAAATTTGCCGTGTTTTATGGCGAGTTTGTGCTATTTTCGCGTTGGAAGGAGCATTTTGCTCTCCAAAAGTTAACCACCCTATTCAATGTGATATTTTCGCCGTCTTTTTAAGTGATTTTCGCCATGTCTCTCCGTGTAGCAATTCTCCATCTTTTCATGGAGAACTGGAATGTGAACTTTTAAACTAAAAGTTTTTCTTTTAATTTTGGTGTAAAAAAATCAGGATTTTTTTTCTGTGAAGGGGCATGTTATTTTTATTCATGTGCTTATAGCACATGAATATATATTTAATTTAAAAAATATATATATATTTTTTTTTACACAGAGCAGCCAGCAGGGGGCTCTCGAGCTGCTCATTAGATATTCATATATTCACTGCATCCGATCATTACATATGTACGATCCGGTGCAGTGAATACTGGGTCCCCCGCTGGCTATAGGGGGGGCAGCTTGTGCTGCCTGGGTCCCGGGGAGCCCTCCTCCCCTCCACATATGTTCTGGGGCAGCCAGGGAGACTTTAATCTCCCTGGCTGCCACCGTCCCCCGGCTCCCTGCCAGCTCCCTGCCGCGGACGCTTGTCCGCTGCAGGGGTTAAGACTCGCTGCGAGTGGCGGCGAGTCTTAACCACATTGAATAGTGAGAGCAGGAGTGGCAGCGAGCCTTCCGGAACAGGGCGAGTGCATGGCGAGAGAAAAAAATCTCTCGCCATGCATGGAGAATTATTCTCATTGAATACTGCCCTAACAGTAGTATGTAATCACAGGAAGGAGGCTGCCATTTTGTTGGATGAAGCAATGTTTATTCTACCATGCTAACAAACTTTACGCTAATATACTGAATAAGGCTATATACTGTACTGTACGATGTGTGTATGATGAGGACATTTCCTGTGTGTGTCCTCTCACCTGATTACTGCCTTCAGTCCATATACTGTAATTTATCCTGTGTTATTCTACTTTAATTTAATATTAGTAATATATTTTAGAATAGTGGGTCTAATATTCCTGACAGTACCCTGAAACATGAAAGGGACAATTGATTTTAGGCACATTATCACCTCTCTCTAGTCATAACTATAGGGCTGTTACTCCCATTGGCCCTTGTGACTTCACTTCTCTCTAACAGTGAGTCAGTTAATAGGGCAGCCCTTGCCAAGATATCTGTATTGATCTTCTTCATATTAGCCTTGTGCAGCAAATAGAGACATTGATAGAGGTTAATTAGGCGGATAAAAGCAAAATGGCCTTGATAAGAAGATACAGGACACATGAGTTTTGTCTGTACCGTGCTATGTAGTTCAGCTGCTGCACAAAAAGGCTCCCGGCTCACCAGCTAGGGAATTCAGTCTATCTTAAATCATTTTCTCTGTATTTGTTCAACTCAATTCATCATAAGACGTTGCATTATTAACTAAGCACATAACATTGTATATAGATCACTTTAGGATTACTGTGTATCTATAATGTGTTCTTTAACCACTGTTATAAACCAGTTATTTTGGAAGCATATTATATTATAAAGGTGACTAGAGCTTCTCTTTATTGGAAAATCATTCTCTATGAAAGATTGGGGAATAATGCGGCCCTGTACTCTGCATTAGGAGTTACTTCAAATACTGTATGTATATTGTCCATTCATATACAGTAAATGTGGTTTAGCTGTTTGCAGTCTTGTAAATGCTTCCTGTAATGACTCAGTAATTGCACCTACATTGTGAAACAAGATGCAAATGTATATATAATGCTGCTTTCAGACCGCATAACTGGCTTTGACCCTGTATTTGGAAACGTTTCCAAAAACGGGTCTGCCAGATAAAACCCCTTTCACACCGCAGCACTTAAACGGTATATTACCGTTTAAGTGCCGATTTTTTGACACTGGCAGACCCGTTTTTGGAAACTTTCCAAATACAGGGTCAAAGCCAGTGCAGCCTTCAGCCCTCCCCTCCGTGCAGCTCCCCCCCCCCCTCGCGTGTCGACCGAGAGCATGTCGACGCCCCCCGCGCATGTCGCCGCCCCCCGCGCATGTCGACGCCCCCCGTGCATGTCGACGCCCACCCCACCCGTCGGCGCCCCCCCCCCCCCCGTGTCGACTTACCCCGTGCCAATACCTCCGTTGTGGACTGCAGCTCAGTATGCTCGGAAAGCACTTATGAAAAAAGTGTCTTCCAGAAAATGGCTGCCCCATAGGAAACCCTGTTTAAAAAAACTGTCTTCCGTATGGGGGGCAGCCATTTTCTGAAAGACACTTTTTTCATAAGTGCTTTCCGAGCATACTGAGCTGCAGTGCCGGGAACCACAACGGAGATACCGGCACGGGGTAAGTCGACACGGGGGGGCGCCGACACGCGCGGGGGGGTCGACACGCGGGGGGTCGACACGCGGGGGGCCGTCGACACGCGCGGGGGGCGTCGACACGCGCGCGGGGGTGTCGACACGCGCGCGGGGGGGCTCCAGTGCTGTGAATACTTAATGAGCGCTCATTAAGTATTCACTGTGCTGAATTTAGGACCCAGCTCATTGGCTGGGTCCTAAATACCGTTTCTGAGCCGATTTTTGCGCTAAAATACCGGTTCAGAAACGGGTAGGACCCTGCATTTTAACCGGTTAGAAAAAACGGCATTTTCTAACCGGTTAAGTGGGACTGGACCTTTCAGACCGCACACATTACCGTTTTAAAACGGTAAAAAAACGGCAATTTACCGTTTTAAAAGTGCGGTCTGAAAGGGGCATTAGTTTCCAATGAAGAAGGCACACAGACAGGTAACTTTTCAAATATTAAAGTATATTGGGCATGGCTTAATTATCAAGCGCTTTCGGGGTCACCACCCGGTCTTCAGGATAAATGCCCTTCAGAACAAATATTCTGAAGGGCATTTATCCTGAAGACGGGGTGGTGACCCCGAAAGTGCTTGATTATTAAGCCATTCCCAATACACTAATATTTTAAAAGTTACCTGTCTGTGTGCCTTCATTGGAAACTTGTTTATGATACTGGAGTGTACCGGATCATGCTGTTTTCTTACTTGGAGTGCCGGCATACAAGGAATATATATATGTATATATATGACCCCTTGAAGAAGTCACATATACGAAACACGTTGATCAACCTATCTGCCTCCTATCTACTATCTAAAATATAAGCTCATTTCTACATTTATTTATTTTTTTAATATACTTTTATATATATATATATATATATATTTTTTTTTTATTGATGAATATTGTATAAATTGTACTTTTAGATACCTTTTTGAACAAGCATCCATTTTTATATATTTATTGATACTCATTTGTGATCAGACTGCCTATATTGTGCATATATATAATTTTTAAAACTGTTCCCAGTCATTTTTTATATATATTTATATGTTATACAATTAGTCACCGCTTCCTTATTCACCATTCATATATATGTACTCCGGTTTCCTCCCACAACCCAAAAAAAAAAAAACCTGGTAGGCTGATTGGCTCCCAACAAAAAAATTAACCCTAGAATGTCTGTGTATGTGTATATGTGGTAGGGAATAAAGATTGTAAGCTCCACTGTGGCAGGGACTGATGTGAATGTTCAAATATTCTCTGTAAAGCTCTGCGGAATATGTGTGCGCTATATAAGAAACTGTTAATATATATATATATATATATATATATATATATATATACAGTAGACAAGTAATTGACTCTTTCCTCAAATATGACTATTCTATCTAGTAACACTTATATATTTATTTATATATTTATATATTGCTGACCAATCACAAAACGACTAGCCTTAAACCTAGGTCGTTATAACCCATTTACAGTTTTACCTCAGTTTGAAGGTTCCAGCAGGGGCGTATATAAGCAGGAGGGCCCTTGTGCAGTGGACCTCTTCTGCCCAGCAGGTCTCCCTTCTTCGCATGTTACCTAGTGGCTACAAGTGGGTTCTTCCACCTGCACCATTTCTGGTTATATTCGGGAAGATTGAGCATGCACACAAAAGAGCAAAGGCTCTGGTACTGTGTCATTGCTTTCACTGTGCATCCTTGTTTTCAGAGTCTTTGCTTTCATTGTACAGAACTATCTTTCTGAATATGTCACAAGGCAGATGGTGCCGCAGAGGAAGAAGTATTGCCGGCCTCTTTGGACCCTCCCTGTAGTAATTCTAAATAAAGCTATGTGTTCCAGATATCTTAAGCCCAAAGTAGTCTTCACTTTTTGAATTGTAATATAAACTATACATATTCCTGTCACTTTATGCCTTTGATTGCGGTACAAGCAAAAAGCAGTATTGTGTATGTTATTTCAATCTGTTTCTGAGCCGCATAATTAACGGAACATGTTTGCTTACTGTAGACATTGAACACAAATATTTGCAAACGGAAATGTTCTAGGCTATGCTAATTTAGCAAAGTGTTCCAGTTTACTGACTCGCATCCAGAGATTTTGTCTCATTTCCCTAGTCAGGAATGCTTTGCCTACCTGTAGGTGGAATCTTATTTCTTATTCGCTCATAATAAATGTATTTGTAGTCTTATTACTGCCGAAAATGTATTATACAGGATGTAGCTTGCACAACAAGTTTTTTGGTTTGTTAATGATTTTCTTCATCAAAGTTAAATAATTACTGCCGGCATGATTTCAATAAAGTATGTATAATCTTATATTACTTTTCTAGAAAATTAATGTTTTTTAAGCCTTACTCAGATCCTTTTGAACCATAATTTTTTTTTTGTTTTATAACTGGCACAAATAATGTAACACCTTATAGAGGAACATGCCTCTAACATTTCATTTGTTCTTATGTAACGGAACTTCAGTCCACTACAAAATTGTATAATTACAAATCTAAGGCATACAGGGGGAGATTCTCTAAGCTAAAAATGCGGTAAAAACCCTGTTATCTGGGTTTTTACCTCATTTTGGGATGCTGTAAGCATCCCCCACCGGGTTACAACGGCAGGGAGCATCGCCAGACAAATCTGGCGATGCCCACAGCGCAACCCTCCGCCACCCCGCACCGACCCACCCCCCGCCACCCCCCGACGCCCCCCACCCCCCTCTCAGCTGTGTCTGGGCAGCACAGAGCTGTGCTGCCTGGACCTGTGACCTCCTCCTCCCTGCACTGATCCTCTTCCAGGTGCAGGGAGGAGGAGAGCCCGGCACAGCAAAAGGACAGCTCTTAACGCAAGTTATGCAATAATTATGAATGTGAAGCGGGGGCGAAAGGGGACGGAGCTGGGGTGTGGATGTTAGAGCATCCCCCCCACAATACTTGAATACTTTAGAAAAAGCATTTCAGGGAGTTTGTAAAAGTAACACTTATAAGTGCAAGCGTGTATTACTTCTTCTTACAGGCGTGTCATAAAAATGACTTACTGTACATACAAATGTAAATGAACCCCAAAGCAGTCAGTAAGATCTTCTATACTTGTTTAAGAAAAGACACAGATAGGTGTCAGGGTTGCTCGTGTATTGTGTTTTACAAGTTCCATATTAGTGAAACCTTATTTAAAATGCATATACAGTAGCCATAGGAATCAAGGGGGCAAATGTATTACGCCTTGTAAAAGTGATAAATCACTAACTGTCATTTTTCAAGAAGAGCCGATTGGCTGGTATATTATCACTATCACCACACCAGACTTGAAACATCTACTCCATTGTGCCTTATTGCCAATGCGGGGAAATGACACGGATGATTACATTTGAATGTATATATTGTGGATTCCTTCTTTGCCCCAAGAATGTAACAGCTGCATAATGTGGGTTAGGTGTAATCATGGAGATTGCTAGACTCTTCATAGTCAGGAGATTGCTGTTATTTCAGGGAGTCTCCAGCAAAATGTATGAGGGTAATCAACTATGCTCTCAATCTGCCTTTAAAAATGAGGCAGATTGATAGTAAGCCCGCTCGAAGCAAATGCTTTGAAAGTTAGTAAGGCAGCGAATTGTACACAGAACCAGTTCCGTATACCAGTGGTTCCCAAACTGTGCGACTAGGCTCCCTGGGGTGCCTCGGAGCACTTGCAGGGGTGCCTCGGTTTGGTTGTCCAGAACCAATTCAAATTATTTATGGTCAATGTAATAGTCAAAATCAGTGCTTATGGCTTCCAGTTTTTAAATATGTGGATAAACAGAAGTGATTCAGTCCCTCACCACATAACTGGACCTAAGGATGACATATAAGCACAACTTATTTAATTTAATATTGTTTTCTGAAATTCTCGGTAGCAAACTTTGCACCTAGGGGTGTCTTGACAAACATTCTGATAATCTAGCGTACCGTGATGCAAAAAAGTTTGGGAACCACTGCCGTATACTATAGATCTCAGCATATATAAATGGAACTACTTCACAAAATGATCGACGAAAGAGACTTCAGCTACTTTCAAATAAACTACCCAGTGCAAACGACATGGACGTATCTTTTTGGAAGCCCCATGTGGCCATTCTGCTTGGAAGGCACTGGCAGTAAACTGACATAAGCAACTGCAGGCTTAATTCTGTATTTCTGTATTTCTGCTCAGCATTTTGGTGGCTATTAAGAACATGTGTGTCTTCACTTTGATTTGCTCTTGGTATTCTTTTTCTCTCTGAGGCTGCTTTTTGCCGCTCTTCCTCATCAGCATACTTTCTTGGCCTAGGCATGTTATATTGGCTGCTAATCTGCATTGTATCTCTGATATCTCAGGCCTTTTTTTTCTGTTCGCAATAAAAAGGATTTATTGATGTAGGTCTATAAATATTGTAGGATGGCAGGGTTAAGGGAAAAGCCTCCTTTAGGGTTGCCACCCAAAACGGGAGAATCCCGGAAATCCAGGAGAGGTGGCAACCCTAGGTAGAAGTGAGCATAAACAGAAGGTTAGGATGAGAGATTGCTGGGTTTAAGAAGTGGTTCTTGGTCCTTTAATATTGAATAAAACACACACACATACAATTAGAAAGAATGATTAGAGCTCTAGAAATGAAGAAGTTAATAATAAAATATAAATATAAAATGTAACACAGATATTTATTTAAACACAATAATAATGTTTAAACCCTTTTGGGGAAGTTGTGGACTAATGTGACACACGGATCTAACATGAACCTTGTATGACAAGTCCTCACTTTTCCTACCTACTTGATGAGTGGTCTGTGTCCGTTCTTCTCCACAGTGCAGTGTGTAGCTGGGGATCCTGTGCGTTCTGCCCCTGTAGCTGATTGGAGCTTCTCAAATAGTTTTGGGCACTGTGACGTCACAGTGTCACATGAAAGCCCGTTCAAAATTTTGTAGGGTGAAGAGTATGATAGGGAGGGGCTAGAGTTTCAGAGATAAAGAGCACAAAGGGCAAAATCTTGCAGGCAGGAATGGGATGGGTTGGCAGGAAAGGCGGGGTGCATTAGTAGAGCAAAGATGTTGTGTGGTAGTATAAGGAGAGATAAGATCAGATATATAAGTGGGAGTGGAATGGGTGAGAGTGAGGAGCTTGAATTGGATTCTGGAGGGGAGCCATTGTAGGTCATGTAAGAGGGTGGGTATAGTAGAGATAGAGGAATATGAGCTGGGCAACAGCATTGAGGATGGATTAGAATGGAGAGAAGGAACTTGCAAAGGCAAGTTCCTTCTCAAATGGACAAAACCATTTGCACTGCAGGTGGGGCAGAGATAATTTGATTTGGGTGGGGTTTTACTTCAAAGTGAGAACTATATTGCATTGTAAAAATAAGGCAGTCAGTATTTTCCCTGCACAGAAACAAATAACTTACCCAAATGTGCAACTCTCTGCACGTCACATCTGCCCCACCTGCAGTGCACATGATTTTGTCCATTTGAGAAGCGTTTTGCTTTGCAATTGAACCAGAATAAGGGCCTATATGTATCTCTGGCCAATAGAGTTTCTGCATTCCTGATATTTTAGATAATAGCAGTAAGACTGAGAATAGCTCAGTGTTTCACCAAACTTCAGTAAGAATAATAATACGTAAGAATAATCTGTGAAGAAAGATTTTGATTGAGGTCCAAAAAAATAATACTTTCAAAAACCTCGCAGATGTCTTTCTTATCCTGCAGCTACCAGAGTGCTGTTTAAAAGTGTTAGGCAACAGGAAAATGATTATCTGTTGCACTGCCAAAAAGAGCTTTACAGCTTTGCTTCATTAATCTTTAACCCATTGAAATATAAAGAGATCAGAAATATGATACACAGAAACATTGCAGACAATTGGCACAATAATGTACAATGCACAGTATAGTGTAGTTGTAGATTTAGTCCATCCATCTTATAAATAGCCAATTCTAAAACAGCCCCATTGAGCCAGAACACTTTGGAAGTCATTTGCAGTCTGATGGGCAAACAAGATGTTGGGCATGGTTAGGGTACCAATGCCCCGTATTGTCCAGAGCAATATCCAAACGTGAATTCATTTTGAAAATCAACATTATTATAGTGCAACTAGTTGCCAGCCCATCAAAATGGCAGAACAACATACCAGATATATCAGTGGCGAACGCAACACTTGGATTGATCCACTGGGCATCATCTAGTGCCACCAGCACAAACAACACTTGCATTCCCCCCATATAGATGAGGAGCAGAATTAGTATTTTATTATATAGGATAAAAAAAGTTCAAAAAAGTCTCTTAGCGCTTTCAAATGAACTTACACTCTAATAAATGGGTAAGTGTCCTTTAAATAGGTCTAATGAACCCTTCACAAGGAATATCAGCCATAAGGGTTAAAGTCCTCCAATATGCGATGCAGTAGGTCCACAATCAGTGCATGAAGGAGGATATATTCTTAATGAGTAGTTCTAGAAAAAGACAAAGAATAGTGCAATACCGCTTTGCTAGAAAGGGATAACAATTTTATTATTGCACTCACAATTTAAAAACTCATAAAAAACATATAGTCACCAGCCGGTGAAAATGATGGGGAGGTTACACCCAAGTTCTTTCCTGGATAGACTTCAAGGCTCCGGAACCTCTTTAGTCACACGGGAGACAAGGGTGAAAGGCAGATTTTTCTCCTCCAAATGGGTAACAAAGTAATTCAGCCAGCCACGGGAACCACTTGCTTAATGCATTTCGGACCTTTGGGTCCTTCCTCAGAAGCATAGTGTTTCCCATGGCTGGCCAGGTTTAAATAGCTGAAAAAAGGCGCCAAGGAAACTCACGTTTCCAAGCGCAGTGCTCAAACAGGAAGAGAACGCGGCTACGCATGATATGCGTTCCACCGCGACTTCCTGTTTGCGTTCCATCTGACGGAACGTCATTTCCGGGCGGGTCTCCGACATAACGCTACGGGAGAAGCGGGAGGCAGACTTTGTTGCGCTCCACCGCTTGTATTACCTGCGTGTCAGCGCCCGGAAGTTGAAGACGCCAGTTATTCATATTGCACATAACCCAAATATTGCACATTTTTACAGAAATACAGAATTTTGATATGTAATCTGGTACAAAGTTCGTTTCCAATTCTTGGATATCCCCATTGATTTCATTCTTCATTATTTCTCTTGCAAACGTCCATTCATTTTAATAGCATGAAACGTCCATATAAAAAATAGGAGACAGGGGAAAAAAGGGGTATCAGTGGGATACAGTGCAATTCAATACATAATATTAAAAAACAAGGTAAAAATTCATAAAAAGAACGTTAAAATGTATAAAAGAGACTATAAAAACCATTTTAACTCGAATTCACTATTAAGGCCATTTGGCACTAAGGTGTTCAGTTTAAAAATCCATCTCATCTCACACTGAGCCAAGCGTGTCTCAACAGTTTTATTCCGCCAAGTGGCTGTGACAACTTCCAGACCCCCAAAAGACTTAATACAACACTCCTTTGAATTATGGGTCTTTTTAAAGTGGGCCGGAACCGTGTGGGTTTCCAAACCCTTCCTGATATTATACACGTGTTCCGCCAGACGTGTTTTTAGATTTCTGGTGGTTTTGCCCACATAGAAAAGGCCACAATCACATTGTAAAAAATAAATTACATTTTTAGAATTGCAGGTTATAAAATCATTTACTTTAAAACTGTTGCCATTAAAAGTGAATTCTTTGGTTTTGCTCATTCCTTTGACTGTTCTACACATGAGGCACATACCGCAGCGATGAAACCCCTTTGTGCGGTCACTGGTGCGGGGTATTACATCTAAACTGCTCTTCACAAGCTTATCTTTCAGTGAAGGAGCCCTCCTGTAGATAAAACCTGGACGACATGGAATGGTTGTGCCTATTATTGGGTCACTTTTTAAAAGATACCAATGTTTTCTAAATATGGCCTCAACCTTTTTAAAATCTGGATTAAAATCTGTAATAAAAGACCATTCATTACTGTTTTTGGGTTTCTCTTGTGTTTCACCTAGTAGGTCTTGTCTATTTACAGTGTCTGCTTTTTGTTTAGCAATTGCCAGTTCCTTCTTCTCGTATCCTTTTGCAAGGAAACGATTTGACATCGCCATTACTTGGGTTTCATATGTGTCATTCTCTGTGCAATTGCGTTTTACCCGTAGGAATTGCCCATACGGTATTCCTTCAAGCCAATTTTTATGATGCTGACTGTTCCTTTCTATGTAGCTATTGGAATCAGTAGCCTTTGTGTGGTTTGAAGTGCAGATCTTATTGTCCTTAATGTATATATTCAGATCTAAAAACACAATTTGTTCCATGCTCCAGATAAAAGTCAAATTAAGATTAAAATCATTAAAATTCAACTTGTTAAAAAATGCTAAAAGGGCAACTTCATCACCTTTCCATACCATAAAAACATCATCAATATAACGTTGCCAGGAGACCAGACTTGCCCCCAGCTCTGGGCCCGACCAGATCATAAGCTCCTCCCAGTATGCCATATATAAATTGGCATAGCTGGGGGCAAATCTGGTCCCCATTGCAGTGCCCACCATCTGCAAATAAAAGTTACCGTTAAAATAGAAAAAATTGTTCTCTAAAATAAAAGTTATACTTTCCAGAATGAAGGACTTTAGTTTCTCAGACATATCAGTTTTATCGAGAAAGAATTTAACTGCCACAATCCCTTTTGTGGGGTCAATAATGGTATATAATGTAGAAACATCCCCACTAACCAAAAAATGGTCAGTTTCCCATTTGATTTTTTCAATTTTTTGTAACACATCTTTAGTGTCTTTCAAATAGGCTTTGGTTTTGGTACAAGATTTGAAAGACACTAAAGATGTGTTACAAAAAATTGAAAAAATCAAATGGGAAACTGACCATTTTTTGGTTAGTGGGGATGTTTCTACATTATATACCATTATTGACCCCACAAAAGGGATTGTGGCAGTTAAATTCTTTCTCGATAAAACTGATATGTCTGAGAAACTAAAGTCCTTCATTCTGGAAAGTATAACTTTTATTTTAGAGAACAATTTTTTCTATTTTAACGGTAACTTTTATTTGCAGATGGTGGGCACTGCAATGGGGACCAGATTTGCCCCCAGCTATGCCAATTTATATATGGCATACTGGGAGGAGCTTATGATCTGGTCGGGCCCAGAGCTGGGGGCAAGTCTGGTCTCCTGGCAACGTTATATTGATGATGTTTTTATGGTATGGAAAGGTGATGAAGTTGCCCTTTTAGCATTTTTTAACAAGTTGAATTTTAATGATTTTAATCTTAATTTGACTTTTATCTGGAGCATGGAACAAATTGTGTTTTTAGATCTGAATATATACATTAAGGACAATAAGATCTGCACTTCAAACCACACAAAGGCTACTGATTCCAATAGCTACATAGAAAGGAACAGTCAGCATCATAAAAATTGGCTTGAAGGAATACCGTATGGGCAATTCCTACGGGTAAAACGCAATTGCACAGAGAATGACACATATGAAACCCAAGTAATGGCGATGTCAAATCGTTTCCTTGCAAAAGGATACGAGAAGAAGGAACTGGCAATTGCTAAACAAAAAGCAGACACTGTAAATAGACAAGACCTACTAGGTGAAACACAAGAGAAACCCAAAAACAGTAATGAATGGTCTTTTATTACAGATTTTAATCCAGATTTTAAAAAGGTTGAGGCCATATTTAGAAAACATTGGTATCTTTTAAAAAGTGACCCAATAATAGGCACAACCATTCCATGTCGTCCAGGTTTTATCTACAGGAGGGCTCCTTCACTGAAAGATAAGCTTGTGAAGAGCAGTTTAGATGTAATACCCCGCACCAGTGACCGCACAAAGGGGTTTCATCGCTGCGGTATGTGCCTCATGTGTAGAACAGTCAAAGGAATGAGCAAAACCAAAGAATTCACTTTTAATGGCAACAGTTTTAAAGTAAATGATTTTATAACCTGCAATTCTAAAAATGTAATTTATTTTTTACAATGTGATTGTGGCCTTTTCTATGTGGGCAAAACCACCAGAAATCTAAAAACACGTCTGGCGGAACACGTGTATAATATCAGGAAGGGTTTGGAAACCCACACGGTTCCGGCCCACTTTAAAAAGACCCATAATTCAAAGGAGTGTTGTATTAAGTCTTTTGGGGGTCTGGAAGTTGTCACAGCCACTTGGCGGAATAAAACTGTTGAGACACGCTTGGCTCAGTGTGAGATGAGATGGATTTTTAAACTGAACACCTTAGTGCCAAATGGCCTTAATAGTGAATTCGAGTTAAAATGGTTTTTATAGTCTCTTTTATACATTTTAACGTTCTTTTTATGAATTTTTACCTTGTTTTTTAATATTATGTATTGAATTGCACTGTATCCCACTGATACCCCTTTTTTCCCCTGTCTCCTATTTTTTATATGGACATTTCATGCTATTAAAATGAATGGACGTTTGCAAGAGAAATAATGAAGAATGAAATCAATGGGGATATCCAAGAATTGGAAACGAACTTTGTACCAGATTACATATCAAAATTCTGTATTTCTGTAAAAATGTGCAATATTTGGGTTATGTGCAATATGAATAACTGGCGTCTTCAACTTCCGGGCGCTGACACGCAGGTAATACAAGCGGTGGAGCGCAACAAAGTCTGCCTCCCGCTTCTCCCGTAGCGTTATGTCGGAGACCCGCCCGGAAATGACGTTCCGTCAGATGGAACGCAAACAGGAAGTCGCGGTGGAACGCATATCATGCGTAGCCGCGTTCTCTTCCTGTTTGAGCACTGCGCTTGGAAACGTGAGTTTCCTTGGCGCCTTTTTTCAGTTATTTAAACCTGGCCAGCCATGGGAAACACTATGCTTCTGAGGAAGGACCCAAAGGTCCGAAATGCATTAAGCAAGTGGTTCCCGTGGCTGGCTGAATTACTTTGTTACCCATTTGGAGGAGAAAAATCTGCCTTTCACCCTTGTCTCCCGTGTGACTAAAGAGGTTCCGGAGCCTTGAAGTCTATCCAGGAAAGAACTTGGGTGTAACCTCCCCATCATTTTCACCGGCTGGTGACTATATGTTTTTTATGAGTTTTTAAATTGTGAGTGCAATAATAAAATTGTTATCCCTTTCTAGCAAAGCGGTATTGCACTATTCTTTGTCTTTTTCTAGAACTACTCATTAAGAATATATCCTCCTTCATGCACTGATTGTGGACCTACTGCATCGCATATTGGAGGACTTTAACCCTTATGGCTGATATTCCTTGTGAAGGGTTCATTAGACCTATTTAAAGGACACTTACCCATTTATTAGAGTGTAAGTTCATTTGAAAGCGCTAAGAGACTTTTTTGAACTTTTCTTGTACTTTGTGTGTTTTGGAAGGGGGTGGAACCTTCTTTTTCAAAGAAATTTCAAGCTGCTTTCATATTAGCGCAAGAATAACAAACCAACCCATCTTTTACTTTATATAGGATAAAGTTATGGAGGATGTGCATTTCCATGGTTGTTCTTGTGCATAGCCAGTAAGATTAGCCGAGTGCTTGATTTTAATTGTAGCGCCTTGACCACATGTACATGGTCAAAACACAATGACTTGAAGCTGAGGAGCACCATGCTGCAAATATAGTAAGCATGCTCGAAGCAAATGCCTTGAATGCTAGTCTGCTACCTTGTGATTCCCTCTGTGTTTGTGCATATGTGAAAGTGGAAGAGATGTAGTTTCACTCCCTGCCAACAGATGGCAGTGTTTCTGAGACACACAAACAGACACTAGACTATACTGTATATAGATGATGCTATCCACATCCTTTCTAAAACAGGGGTTCTCAAATTATTTTACATTGGGGATCCTGTGACAATAACATTTTTACATAAGCCCAGCAAGTTCTACTGCAGAACTGTGGCACCTCATTCGATGGGATATGTATGAAGCAGTGGAAAAATTGGAGAAGTCTGCCAGTCTAGAAGTTGCTTCCAATCAGCTACTACTTGTAATTTCATAGAATGCAATTTTTAAATGTTGTTACCTCATGATTGGTTGCCACTTCTCCACTGGCTCACTTTACTCCTTTTACTGATTCATACTGTCCATCTACTCCACAGTAGCCAATTACACAAGGACAAAAATACACCCTCAAAGCCCAAACATGAATGGGTGCACTTTGGTGAATGATGTGACACTATAAAGTCAGATAGGGATGATAGCTTATAATCCTTTGTAAGTATTTTCTGGTAATGCAATCTGAAGGAAGTAGTAATTGGGAGAAACTGGCATTATATGCATGGCTATATCATGTGGCAAGAAACACCACATACCACCAGCGCTGCACATGTCAACTGGCAAGGCAAGTGATGGGTTGTGCACAAGTAAACATACAGTATACACCCATCAAAGCCATTACAACATGCTTAGTAACTGTTTAGTATTGGCGGGAGATGCACCGATGGTGCCATGTTTTATGGATACGAAATTGCAGAGACAAATGGTTGCAACACACCTGCATTTTTGCAAACACTCCTTGTTAACTCCCCTAAACGGCCCTTACTGTCAGTCATTCTGCAACTGAATCCTCACTGTGAGCAGCTGCAATTGAAGTTGCGATCACATCTAAATCATCCCATATGTGTACAATGAGTACAAACCTTCTCCAGAGTAAAAGAAAGCATAAAAACCTGGGAACCTCCATTGCGGTGGGAGGAAATCCATGGATTCCCTATGATAGTTGATGCCATTTCATGTATGTGTAATATTGAGCAATTAAAGTGAACTCTACAATTTGGGAAATCTACTATATATTTTGGGCCTGATTCTGGTTCACTCGCAAAAGCAAATTCTCTCTCTCTAATGGACAAAACTATGTGCACTGCAAGAAGGGCAGATGTAACATGTGCAGAGAGCATTAGATTTGGTTGCAATTTTTCCTTAAAACTGATATCTATAGTGCAGTGTATCAAAAAAGCGGCCAGTATTTACTCAGAAACAAAATAACTGACTCAAATGTAACTTATGTTACATCAGCCCCACCTGCACATGGTTTTGTCCATTACAGAGAGAATTTGCTTTTGCAAGAGAACCAGAATCAGGCTCATCATGTACTGTTGAATAGCATATTGATTTGTTGAGGTTTCATATGTCTTCAGTTGAAGCCCTTTCTTTATACAAGTTCATTTTCATATTTCTTACTTTATTTCCCAATCGCAGTATACTTTCTTAAAGCCCTCTTTGTATTTTTTGTTTTTAATCTTAAGGCTTTAGAGAACCCTAATAACTGAATAATTACTTGATTTGGATAGCTTCACTAAGAACCTATCACTGTATGGGTGTTAATGGGACACTTGATTCAAGAAAAGTAGAAAGCAAATAGACTAATGATCTGCAAGGCTCTCACACAGACTCAGTAAGCAAACTCGCTTATTTTCCATATTCTCAGCTGAACTACATAAAGGGTGAAGAACGCTGATGGGGTCTTGCTAATAAATTAAACAATACTGTTTGTTATAATCCTGCTCAATATATTGACTATGGTCTGTGGGTGGTAATCATCAGGTGAAATTGTACAGATTCTATAATTAGGGATATCATTAAATCAGAGGCGTAACTACTTTTTTTGCGCCCCCCCGCCGGACATTTCGGGCGCCCCCCCCGAAATATTAACCCCCTCCTTACCCGTCCCCATTGCCGCCGGCGCTTCTGCCTCTAACCCGACACGCAGATCTGTGTCGGGTGACGGGCGGTCCCCGGCTCTGGCTGCAGTGCTAATATAATAACAGACACTCAGAAAATGGCTGCCCCCATACAGCATTATGGGGGCAGCCATTTTCCGAGTGTCTCTTATTATATTAGCACTGCAGCTGGAGCCGGGGTCCGCCCGTCACCCGACTCAGATCTGCGTGTCGGGTTAGAGGCAGCGGCGCCGGCGGCAATGGGGTAAGGAGGAGGAGGGCAGGAGTCGGGAGCCGGGACCAGGTGGTAACTATAGTCCCGCAGCCCCCGCGGTGGCGGGGAGGTGCTAGGCAGGTGTGGGCGCCTGGGGGGACTATAGTTACGCCACTGCATTAAATATCCAGTTTACTTGGTACAGTATGTGGAGTCATTAATTGATTTTATGTCAGAAGTATAGGAGGGTAGGACTTTGAGCAGATAAACTGTTAGCTGGTGAAGTGTTAACTTGAAGTGCAAAAACTAAACTGGGCAACACATTTTTAACCAAATTGAGGGCCAGAGGCACTAAGCTTCAAGAGTGGAGAGTGATAAACTGACAGCCAATCAGCTCCTAACTGTCATGTTATAGGCTGGGTTTGAAAGATGACAGGAAGGAGCTGAATGGTTGGCTGGTGGTTATCACTCTCCACTTAATCACTTTATGAAGCTTAGTGCATTTGGCCCTTAGATTGTACTGACTGTGGTTAGAAGCAGTGGTTCTAATCAGATAAAGTTCACCAGGTTTGTGCAGTCTTGTTACCAGTGGAGAAGTGCTTGTCTGTTTTACCTGTCACCTTGAATAATGTATAAAACATTCAGGGCTGGCCAAACTTGTCCTCAATATCTCAAGATCTACCAACAGTTCATGTTTTTCAGGCATCCTGTGGATCTATAGGAGGAATGAATGCAGCATGTTTGAAAATGTGACAGTTAGTAATGACTACAGCTGTAAGCCAACTAGGTGATTTGGAAACCATGGACCATTGGTAGAGCTCAAGGATCGACTTGGCCACCCCTATGCTACACCAATCAATACAGTTGGCTAATGGATAAGCCATTTAGTGAGCTAGATCAATCAATATAGTTGGATACTCCCATGTAATATCTAGTAGATTCCTGAAATTTGGAGAGGCTCTTCCCTGCAGAAGTGGGCATTAAGCTTGAAGGCTTAATGATGTAATTCAGTGTCATAATGTCCCGCTCCCCCACTGTGTGCTTATCTTGCTTATTCGTGATTTCTTAATTCATGGCACCATACTCACCCTCACTTCCAACTAGAATCCACCACCAGCATGTCATAGGTGGTCATCATAAAATATTTTGACATAGCAGGAACAAACTGCCTTCCTCTACCAGGGCCTGCCAGCAGAAAAAAAAAAGAAACCAAAATAGCAAAATAACTAAGTAAACAGAAGTACACTGAGCTTGAGTTTTGTTTTGAACTAGTTTTGCTAGAAAGCTCCAATAGTGCTTTACTTTCCTGCTCACATCATTTATTCTTCTGTATTCCCTGTACATGTACTATACTGTATACTGTACTGTACATTTAAAAAAAAATGAGGATGCACAGATATCACAGACCTGGGGACAATTACAACTGAAAGAAAAAGAATAAGCAAATGGACAAAAGTTCAAATCTCAGACCTGACTCTGGAAATCAATTATTGATATAAGTGTGTATTTATTTATCAGAGGGTAACTGAAACAGGAGATAAACAGAAGGTGAAACTTCGATTTATCTGCAAACAATGAATAAAATAGGGAATAAAAATACAGTTTTTTTGTTCACAGTGGGTTTGCCATGAAAATGGAATTACTAATAATACAATGTGTAAGGAAATTTTCATTTTTTATCTTCTACACTAAATAAACTATCAGTGAATGATTCACCTATTGCCAATCATAGTTAAGAAGGATTTAAAATGAGTTGAATGAAAATATAGGCAGCCAGGTGTATATGTCATCAATATGTACTTTGGTCATTTTGGAATTAAGAATGTTAAATTCAGTGGTAGAGATCCGGGGCGACATTTATGCACATCTGCAGACGCTTTGTGGGGGCCGCAGGGCGGCAGACATGGGTTGCGGCCATGGCAACTTCTGGCGTTTCATGGGTGTCTTTCCCATGAAAATGCTGGGCGTTCCCATGAAAATTCAGCGGTGACATGTGTGCAGGGAGGGCAGCTGCTCGCCCTCTTCCCGTACAGGGGTGCCGGAGATCTAAGTCAACAGAGACTTACTTAGGTCTGCAAGCGACCAATGATTTCTGCCCCGCAAGCAAACTGCAAATGGATGTTTATGCAAAATCTGCGGTGACATCTGTGGTTGGTGGGTGTTTAGATGACCCAAAAATAATTTAGCAGCTTTGCAGGTCACTAAGAATGACCTCCATAATGTGCTGATCGTTTTTAGGGAGTCATTTCATAAAGCTGATACATGTATCTCTTACAGGCATTAAAATAACAATATTTTTGGGCTGTCACAATCAGTGGTGCTGAGAGAGGGGGGGGGGGGTGTATGTATTACCAGGGCCCAGGTCTGATGGAGGGGCCCAGTGGGGCTCCCATTACTTGGCAGCTGCAGCACTGTGTGCTTAGCTGCAGTGTGGCCACACAGTGGCTGCAGTTAGACCATGCCCCCTAAAAAGTACCTCGGCCCAAACAAGCTCTCTACTGCTCTGGTCATAACAGATCTACCAACATTGGGAAAACGCTGAAGCAATTCTACACCAAATATGGAGCATGATAATGGCATGATACAGAATATTACTCATTTATCACTGCTCAGCGTGCAGTGCAGCAGTGAACAAAATGTACCTCACAACCAGGGCCGGCGCCACCACTAGGCAGCTCTAGGCATTTGCCTAGGGCGCCGGCACCTGGAGGGCGTCAGTTCGCCCTCACCCCCAGCATTTAGCGAACGGTACCTGTGAAAAAACGTGCGTCCCCGGCGTCCCTGCTGAGTGCTGGTGTGTGCAGTCCGTGCCGCCGGGGGAACCTGCGGCGCTGTTATTGTGTGTAAGCTGGCCGCGGCCGGCGGGGTCCCTACAGTGAATAGAAAATAACTAGCGCGGGAAGCGCTAGTTATTTTCTATTCACTGTAGGGACCCCGCCGGCCGCGGCCAGCTTACACACAATAACAGCGCCGCAGGATCCCCCGGCGGCACGGACTGCACGCACCAGCACTCAGCAGGGACGCCGGGGACGCACGTTTTTTCACAGGTACCACCCCCCCACCCCCCCCCCCGGCACCGGGGCGCCCCCACCCCGACTCGCCTGGGGCGCTCCGGTGCCTTGCACCGGCCCTGCTCACAACCAGTGGTGGCACAATTCAAAATTCAAATAGGGGAGACACGCCATTTCAAAATGACTCACTGGCAGTTGGTGTGGTTCCCCTTTTTAAATTTTGCTGCAGCCCCTCCTCTGGAGTCGCTACTACTTCCAACCTTCTAGTAGGATTGGGACAAATCTATCCTAAATGGAGAGATAGAATGCTCAAAGCTGTTTCATCTAAGCGGTGGGGGACTTTTGTGAGGTACTATATGTATTTTGTGAGGTACTGTATGTAAGACACCTTTGAAGTGGTTTGCTTCATCCCTCTAGCCAGTGTACAAACATACCTCTCAACTCTCCATGAGTTTGGATAAACAAGCTTGGGAGGTACAGTACTGTATGTGGTAATGCAGATTGCCTTATTGACTAATCTAGGGAATTGTTTACGTTGGAAAACTAGAATGTGGCCATTATTATTTGACAAAATCCGCAATAACATTTTACATGAAATAGAATTATATGACTGTAGAGCTCTCAGTCGATAAAAAAGGAATATAATGTACCTGACAACATGTAATAGCACAAAAGTGCATCTAAAAATGAACTATGGCTAATAAATGCTGGGAGCTAAAGCTAAGCACAAATCACAATGTCTCTTTGGGTCCGTCCTGCTCTCCGTGGTGAGTAGCTGGCGACAGCATCTTTATTGACTACAATAACCTGCCTTATTTATTCATTAAAAATGCATGCTTTGTGGGTTTTACAGTATCTTTTCAACAATATCAAATTACAGTAATTCAGTATTAACATGTTCTCTGTCCGTATACACTTTATGCTTTCAATAATTATCTCAAATAGCAATAAGTTAGAGATGAGCTGATGACTAAATAATTGTCCTGTTCAAAATTTGAATAGCCTTAATTACCGGTCGTCAGCACATGTGCTTATTGTACTCAATGCTGCATTATTGTCCCAGAGGCCCATCATTCTAATATCTTAGGTTTAATAATTGTACTTGAAATAATAATCAAAATGACAGCTGGGTAAACTGAGAAATGAAAATCTATGTATTAAAGGTTTATTGTTATTATTGTCAACAAAATGAAGATAATCTCATATAAATTCCACGGCCGCCTGCATTACTAAAGACTGTGGATGAATTAATACATTTTGAAAAATATTCTGATATTACTTTTTTCATAGTTTTTTGTTTTTGTTCTTTCTCCTACTTATTAGAAACAGCCCAGTAACAGTAACTAGAAGTCCTAGGCAACCTACATTTCTTATGTTCGCTTAATATGTTATAGAGGGTACATACGGTGAGGTTTGCACTATTTTTCTATTTGATTGTGTTTATAGAAGCAAAATCAAATGAAAATTGAATAGAAAATCAAATGGGCATTGAATGTTTTTTCTATATTCCAGGCAGATTCGATCCCAATGCACACGCCCGTGTAGTGTAAATCCAATACAAGGCAAGTCTATATAGTACAGATCAGTACTACATAGTCAAATTCGAATGTGAACACTGTAACCAACCCAGACCCAGATCAAATAGGGGTCAAATAGAAAGTGAAATCTCACCGTGCGTATGCACCTTTAGAGATATGTGCACTCCCTGTGGGCACAACTCACCCACTGATTACCACTCTGCTATGCAAAACAGTAGTAAATGGGCAATATCGCCCTACTTTGCCTTGACAATGCTATTGCAATAATGAAAATTAAACATTGTCCACAAAAAGCAACACAGTCTCTCTACTGTCTTGATATTTGTACTGTATAAGATTCGGGACCAGATGCACTAAACTTCAAAAGTGATAAAATGGAGAGCGATACACAACCAACCAATAAGCTACTGCTGCATCTGACTACACACCTTGTTTGCTACTAGTAATCAGTGTATATTTGCACTTGACATATACTAAGTATACAAATGCTAAATATAAAATATGCAAAACATAAGTATTCCACATGGTAAATTTGTATTACCATCCAGGCCTGTATAGGTCATATTTTACCTCTTTGATCATAATTGTGGTTGCTATGCATTACATGCACTAGCTTGCACCCAGTGTGAATGTATGCATTATGTGCCCCACACATAAGGGAGTACTTTCAACTCTGCATCACCTTTGGGTGATTTGTTATGGATTACCAAAGTATGACAATCCTGTATGGCACCTGTTGGCACCTTGATATCTTTCACGCAATACGCCTAATTCAGATGTGGTTGAAATTGCTATCACTGCCAATGGCGTAGCTAGGGCAGAGTCGGCGGAGCACAAGCTCCGGGCACAGAGATATCACAAGGCACCAGAGCCGTGCACTCTGCCGCCGGCTCCCCAGCCCTGCTCGCCGGCTGCCCCAGCTCACCCCACTGGCGCTGCACTCTCTGTTGGTCTCTGCCTGCCTGAAGTGGCCTCTCCAAAGATGGCTACCGCCTTGCAGGAGACAGACACTAGAGGTGAACATGACCTCTAGTGTCTGTCAGAGGAGCTCAGGGCGTCCAGAGCCAGCGCTGCTCGGCTGGAGCGCTGATTAAAGGAACTTCAACTGTCTATCAATAGTTCCCTCACACTATGGGGGAAGCAGAAACTCCGTCCTCCTGCTGCCGCACCATGGAGGAAGCACTTCCTTGTATGTATTTCAACCTGGACAGCGCTGTGGTACAGAGACAGACCCTCTCGGGGATCCCTTTTCTCTGTCCCTAAATTCTCAAGCCTCTTTGACACCCTGCAACTCCCCCCACAGATTGGTGAGTACCCAAGGATCGCTTATTCCACCAACCCCCCCTTTCCTTTTTATGTGACCTTCTGTACACTACTATCTGTGTGTGTTTGTGTGTGACCCTCTCTACTCCAACCCCCTTTACCTGTGTGACAGCTTGTTACCTGCTACCCCCTTCCTCTGTGACCCCATCTAACTCAACTTCCCTGGTGTCTGATCCCCTCTAACCCCTCTCCTCTATGTGTGTGACTCTGATTCTCAAAAATGTGCAATGGGCAAACCGGTGTGTAGTATAATGTTAGGCCGTGCCCCCTTTTCACTGCACAAGAGCCCCGCCTACTACAAATCAGGGGGGGGGGGCAAAATTTGCCCTTGCTCCGGGCACTGTGGGACCTAGCTACACCACCGATCACTGCTGCTTCGTTGGAAGCAGTAGTGATACCATTATAGGGTGATGCAACAAGAGGCATCTATTACAAGCAGATGCCAGACCAGCTTCCAGAACCAAAAGGGTTACAGTATCACACCTTTTTTGCAGAGCTATGCAATACCCTACAACTAGTTGGTCAAGATGACACGAAACAACCCCCCCAGGTTATATCAGAAGTACATTTGAGGAAAGGAACACTTACTATTGGGGTTATTCTGGTTCACTCGCAAAGGCACAATCACTCTCTAATGGACAAAACCATGTGCACTGCAGGTGGGGCAGATGTAACTTGTGCAGAGAGAGTTATATTTGGGTGGGGTTTGTACTTCAAACTGATATCTATATTTCAGTGTAAAAATAAAGCAGCCAGTATTTACCCTGCACATAAACAATACAACACCCAAATCTAACTCTCTCTGCACATCAGCCCCACCTGCAGTGCACATGGTTTTGTCCATTAGAGAGTGATTGTGCTTTTGCGAGTGAACCAGAATAACCCCCTATATCATAGGTTCCCAAACAGTTCAGGTTTTAGGTATATCCATTGCTCAGCACAGATGGTTAAATTAGACTGACTGAGCTACTAATTAAGTCACCTGTGGCCAAGCATGGATATACCTGGACCGTTGGGGTGCCTTGAGGACTGCGTTTGGGAACCTCTGCCCTATATTTTTTTACAAACTCTGCACAATTAGGGCCATGGTGGGAATCGAACCCATGGCCTCAGCGCTTGGTGGGAATCGAACCCATGGCCTCAGCGCTGTGAGGCAGTAATGGTAACCATTACACAATGTAAGTGCTGCTAAGTAAGCACGAACAGTGCAGCACGCTGCTTTCACAGTCTCAATCAAATGCTTTTTCAAAAGTAGGCAACTATGGCATAGATAAGAATTCAAGTGGCTTTATACACAAACAGTCCATAAATGTTCTTGTAATAAATGCTGTTGTGACTTTGCTCCTCTTGTTCACACCAGTAGCTGCAGAAGTAAGACACAGCTCTGCTTTATCTGCAACTGTCTGTTCCATTTCTTTCTTCTTTATTGTTTCAGTTTGTATTGTGATCTCACACCTTGCAGTCATCTCATTTTCCCTGTCTTTGATCAGTTTTCTTCCCTCTTGGCTATTGTTCTGTCATTATTTGCCATTTTGACCTCTCACAACCCAATATAGTCTACAAAACGTCCATCCAAACCTTTGGACAATATGAGAGGTGTTTGCTGTGTTATTCCCTGCTCAGCTTTTTGAGATGTGCCAGTAATTACAATGTGTTTGCCATGTAATCATACTGGAAAACAACACACTGGATGTAGCAGAGAATAGACCTTGTTTCTGCCACAGCAGTAAACATCCTGCTGGCACTTGCTTTCAAACCAACATGCCGCTGGCATCCCTCTAGCTTCTTTACCTTGTCATTGTACAGCCATTTGGGAGCCATCTCCTCACTTTTACAGGTCATTACTAACTTTTGCCTGAGTTATGCTCTCTCGTAGTTATATTCCCAGCTACATGAAGCAAATACATTACTAGTCTACTTGGGAGATATTCTTTTATCCAGGTTATTAACACTGTAAAGAGAGCAGTGAGCTGTCAATGCATCAAGCAAGACTGTCTTTTTTATAATGATCTGGGCCCCCTAATCACATTTACATGGCAACCAATTTTAAAACATCATAACATGCTGCTCATCCAGGCCTGCACCATCTTTCCACGTGCTTCCATACAGTAAATGTATGTCAGCGCTCTGATTAGTGGATAGCTCTACCAATCAGCATGCCGACAGTCCATCACTGTTTGGCTGCTGACTGGGAGGCAGGTAGAGAATGTTGTCATGCTGCTCTGACTGTGTGACTACCATCCACCCTTGCTCAAAACAGGGCCGAAACTAGGGTTTCCGGCGCCCGGGGCAAGGCAGTCTTTTGGTGCCCCCCCCCCCCCCCCTAGTGATGGTGTTGC
The DNA here is from genome assembly GCF_055691185.1 of Crinia signifera. Classification (NCBI taxonomy): domain Eukaryota; kingdom Metazoa; phylum Chordata; class Amphibia; order Anura; family Myobatrachidae; genus Crinia; species Crinia signifera. The sequence continues at coordinate 235,887,097 of NC_139218.1, forward strand.
GCGCCAAAATTTTCGGGGGGTGTGGCCTAATTTGGGGGCATGGCCTATAATCGCTGCTCTCCCGCGAGGCCACGCCCCCATTTTGCCACTATGGGTGCATGACCCAGAGGCTCTGTGAGCCTCTAGCCATGCCCCCAGCCCCCTGGCTGCGGGAATAGACGCTGTGCGCAACCGCACAGCGTTTATTCCCCGCTGCTTAGTTAGCAGCTGACAGGGGGGACCGACCAAATGACGCCTTGTCCCTGGCGCCGGAGACCCCCCCCTCCCCGCACAGTCCTCTCACCGTTGAAGCCGCAGAAGCTGCAGCCGCATCTTACTTTGACTTCGTCCGTCTCCTACTAGCGCTGCGGCGGGAAGCGCTGATGACTTCAAAAAGACTTGCCGGACGCTGATTGGCTGAATTCAGCCAATCAGCGTCCGGCAAGTCTTTTCGAAGTCATCAGCGCTTCCTGCAGCCGCGCTAGTAGGAGTCTAGGAGATGGACGGAGTCAAAGTAACATGCAGCTACAGCGTCCACACACCTGTCACCGGACCTCACAGCGCCCCTCACCTCCAGCGCCCGGTGCGCGTGACCCCCCAGCCCCCCCCTAGTTACGGCCCTGCTCAAAAGATGAATTGTAGAACCTGGAGTTGCCTAAAGAGCTATACATTAAGATGGCCTGGCAACAAAATGAGTGACATGACAGACACACCAAATAGAAGTTATAATGTTCAAAGGAGGTTAACCAAATATGTATTACACAAAACTAGTTATTGTTTGACGAGGTTCCATCCTCATACTTAGTTAACAAGTGACAGATTAATGTTGCTTTGGACAGTAGTTTAGAATTAAACCCTTCTCATATTGGGCGGAATGTATCAACCACCTGCAATACATCCCACCACTGATTGTGCGCTGATGTATGTAATATCGTATGAGATTAGCAACATGGACACTATTTTGCACACAATCTCACTAATATTTACCTTAGACATAAATTTTGCTCTTTGCTATCTCCTAATAACTTTATTTATCACACTCTGTATGTAATTATACTTCAAAGGGAATATTTGCAGGCCAATATATGTGAAGCGTACGCCACCGTGCTCGGACGCACATCCTCTCACGATCGGGGAGACACGCTGAGTCTCAGAGCAAAAAATACTCATATGTACGCCAGGTGTCGGTGGGAGAGGGCTGAGATCCGTCCGTGCATGGTGGCGTACGCTCAAATGTACGCCACTCCCCTTTGTCGGTGTCTGTGACCGTCCGTGTGCGGCTGTTCTGTGGGCGGACTCACGCTTGCCCGAAAGAATGCGGTATTTGCTCGTATGGACCGCACGTACAGCGGTCCACCCGCACCAACCAGAATAAGGCCCACAGTTTGGGAACCACTGCCTTAGGGGAAAAAAGTCCTGAATGGCTACAAAAAGAAATACAATATAACGATATAACAAAATACAATCAGTGTGAATGTATTCTCCTACTGTCTCATCCCAGTATGATCATGCAAATGTAATCATTTCACCTCTGAGCTGGGGGAGGACAGATCTGTTTTTGCAGAGCTGCATTATATGTAATAGTTATTGAAACATCAGAACATCAGAAATTGTGGGTTGGTGCTGTGGATACTGTGGTGTTTATGTACTAAGATCTGAGTTATATTAAAGATGTGATGATGGCCCATAACAACCAGTCAAATTCTACTTCTTATTTATGTAGCACCTTCTAGAAGATAATAGATTGAATCTGATTGGTTGCCCATAGCAACATTCCATCTTCAATAGAACTCCAATCTTAGTAAATAAACCTCTGTGGGTGGAGCTACATTAGGGATGGAGCTTAAATTGTAAACCAGTTTAAAAGAAAATTGTCAAGGTTTGGTCTGAGTCATTCTATCCTAAATGATATGGTACCATAGCCCTGTCTCAGTCACCTCAGTATACAGATGCTGCAATGTGTACGTATCATAGGTGTGCGCAGCCCATTTCCTTAGGGGGTGCACCATTGGAGGGGCGTGTCCATCACAGCCTACTGGGTGTGTCCATCACCGCCTTCTGGGTGTACCCATCACAGCCTACTTGGCAACAATGCAAACTAAATAGAAGGTGACTTATTTATGTATATGCACTACAGAAATGAATAATGCCTAACACACATACTAGAAACAGGTACAGAAATTTACACTGTAATGCCCATTCCACATAATGCCACATACTGTAATGCCCATTAAATATAATGCCACACCACACATAATGCCACACACAGTAATGCCCATTCCACATAATGCCCATTCCACATAATGCCCATTGCACATAATACCACACAATATAATGCTCATCACACATAATGCCACAGTAATGCCCATTCCACATAATGCCACACCTTTATGACCATTACACATGGCAACGTTTGACAGATTTTTGCAAAATGGGGACAACACTGACAGTGTGCCAAAAATTTACACCGTAATGCGTCACACACCGATTGCATGGTATACCACATGCCATAGGACCCATTACACATTATGCTACACACCATAATGCCCAATACACATTATAACAAACACTGTAATGCCCATTACACATTATGCCACACTGTAATGCCCATTACACCACACACCATAATGCCCATTACACATTACACCAGACACCATAACGCCCATTACACATTACTCCTCACACCGTGATGCCCCTTATACATTACACCTCAGACTGTGATGCCCATTGCACCTCACACCATGATGCCCATTACGCCTAACACTGTACTGTGATGCCCATTAGGCCTCACATCGTGATGCCCATTACACATTATGCCACACACTGTGATGACCATTACATATTATACCACACACCGTAATAGCTATTACATATGATGCCACATAAGTATCACTTACCTACATGTTTATTGCTAGGAGTTTCATGCTTGATGCCAGGGCTTTCATGCTTGATTCTAAGGCCTTCATGCTCGATGACTCTGGGACAGCACAGACAGGGCTGGATCCTGGATTACAGTAGCACTGCACTTGCCATAGACTTACTGGAGAAGCGGATTGGGACTGGCTGGACATGTAAATTTAAATGGCTCCGGATGCAGCCCGAGCCTCCTTCAGTAGCTTCTGTGCATGTGCCTGTCCTCTCACAGTGACAGTCTGGGCAGAGCCGGCCCTAGCCAAATTGATGCCTTAGGCAAACTTTTGGTTGGTTCCCCCCTAGCACCCCCCCCCCCCCAACACACAGAGAGCAGAGGAGAGAGATTAAGTGTGGTGAGAGGGATTTTGGCCCCCAATTACCATTGATCGCATTTACAATACGATCTGGGCGAATTATTACCGCCCAGGATCTCATTGTAAAATGCGATCATTTCACCCGAATGTATTACCGGCCAGGGGGCTGGAATAGGGCTCTGAACAGAGCACGTTCCTGCGATGCCTGGAGGCGGAAGCCGGGGGGACTGCGCATGCGCGGTTACGCACTGACCCCCCCGCGACCCCACTGAGTGCGATGTGTAGCCATAGGCTACAAAGGGCTATCGCCATATCACAATGGCGATAGCCCAGGGGTGCGAAGCCGGGCTGCCCAATGTTGATACATCGGGCAGCTTCTCATCACCCATAGAAACCTATGGGGGATGCGGCCGGCGGCGCTGCAGGGGGGGATCGGAGATTCCTGCTGCGGTCCCCTGTGATACATTAGGGGGATACTTAATATTTGTGGTTAACCCCCGAAAACGGGTGTTTTCAGGGATTTGATAAATGTGGCCCTAAGAGAGGTGAGACAGAAATGGAGGGGAAGTGCGAGAGAGGGTTGAGAGAAAGAGAAGGTACAGGGGGAAAGATAGCAATGAAGAGAGAAATGGGAGAGAGAAAAGGAGGGAGAGTGGGTTAGCGGAGAGAAGAGAGAGAGAGAGAGAGAAAATGACAGAAGAGAGAACAGGGGAGGAAATGGGGGAGAGATAGAAGGTGTGCAGAGAGGACCAAAAAAGAGAGAAAAAAACAGGAGAGATAGACAGCATTGAAGCATAGAGGGGGGAGGGAGAGAGAGAGAGACAGCAGGTTAGAGACAAGTACGACAGCTAAATCCCCCTCCACCACTGTGTACCTCACTATTTCCCCCATCCCCCACTGTGTACCACACTAACCCACCTCCCCCACTGTATACCTCACTAAGTCCCCTCTTCCTTCCTATGTACCTCGCTAAGCCCCTCTGTCCCACTGTACCTCACTAAATATCACCTTCCCTAATGTGTAAGACGCTAAACCCCCTCCCCTCACTGGTACCTTGATAACCCCTCCCCCACTGTGTATCTAAGTTCAATAAACTCCCCTCATTGGTGGCGCTGTGTTTAACATTGGTGGCTCTGTGCTCTGGCAGACTCTTCTGGTCTGTGGCACTGTGAAATGATGCACTGTACCCAGGCAGGCTGTTTGTTTACACTGGCAGTCGCTGAGCCCCGGCAGGCTCCGCTCTCCTTGTAGGCTGTGGCTGCGCTGTTCGGATCGGTTGTACCCTGGAAGCCTCTCTTCATCAGCACTCCTCTCCTATTCATTCATGCGGGCAGCAGGTCAGGTGGGAAGCATAGGGGAGGAGTTGGAGACCAGTAGCACTGCACTGGTCTCAGACTCCGCTGAAGGGGAAATGGGGGGGTGGGACGGCCGTGTACCAACACTACAGTAATGGTATAAAGATCCGGAGGGTGCAGGCCGGTAGTGGCTGCATCGTGCGGGGGGTGCCAATCATTAGGAGGTGCCTGTGCACCCCCGGCACCCCCCGTGCGCACGCCTATGGTACGTATATGCATACTAATCGCAGAAATGAATAAGGGCTGGATGTATTAAAATACATCGCCACCCTTCCCCGCCCGAGCGCAGTCAGGTAACGGAGGCCCCCGCAATACCTGTGATGTGGTGGGCGGGGGCCTCCGTCACATCCCTGAGTGCTTCTTCCTCCCCTCACTCTGGGAATACATACACACTCCCCACAGCAAACAGATTGTGGATGCCACTAGTTGCAGCCTAGATTATGGCTGCTACATCTGTACATAAATACTGTCATGGCAGCTCCACCTCACTCACATATATACCCCTCCCTGCGCCAGCCACCCATCTCGCATGCATATATGCTCATACCCCAGACATCCCATCTCTTACACATATACCCCAGCACTGTCGCCTGCACCATCATCTCTTATCTGTGCTGTCAGGCAGCTGGAGTATACCAGTCTGCTGCAATTCTGGGGATGGAGTGTTGTATTATCTTTGATATTAAATGTCCTATGTATGAGATAGTCCATGTTGTCAGTTGTTTTGTCTCCCCCATGGTTGCAGCCATACACTTGTCCGCAGCTGTCCTGGCACCCTGTCTGTTGAGGCCCAGGACAAAAGTCCCTGCAGTACCCCCCTGATGGTGGCCCTGGTCTACAGTCTCATTGTACTGTCATTGCGTTTTGGTAGAATTAGGCAAATAAAAGAACAGCTCATCTTTTAAGTGATCTTTGCCAAAATGCTCCTCCTTTTATCTATGTAACATGTTTTGTATACCTACCAAATGTCTTATTTTACTGGGACTGTCTCGCTGTCCTACCCATGTGCCACAGTTTCTCATATAGGGGAATGATGGGAAAAGCACAATAGCAGCAGGTGAATAGATGCCGTGCTTGGTTACAAGCAATGTGTGGAGGTATGGAACTGTAGGTATTAGCTTTTACCTCTACATGTAAAGCAAAAAAAGGATAAATTTTGCACCATAGCAAAACCAATTTGCACTGCAGGGAGCAAGTTTAACATATGTGGTTTGATTTATAGACAATAGGGGCATGCCCTAGCTCAAATACAAATTGCAGTGAGTAAATTTGTGTATCATACCTCCCAACATTCTGAATTAGGTACTCTGGGCTTTGTGAGTTGCTGGCATGCCCCCAGCCCCTCTGTCTCCAGTGAGTAGATGTGGTGCTAAGAACAGCAAGTGGCAGGGAGTCTCCCAGATGCCCCGAACACACATGCACCAGGACACTGTGGCCCGCAGGTGGGAAAACCGGACTCTCCCATCCCGTGCCAATTGTGACATATGGTGTACTATCGTCAAAGCAGGCAATACGTTTCTCCCCTTTTTTTTGCCTTTCTCTTAAATCTGCATCAGTCTCAGTATGTGTTCTGTAATCAAGCGTTGGTACCAGCTTTCCCCTATATAAGAAGAATTACGGCACTTAGTACTTATTCAGTTACAGTATCTCCTTTCCAGGGATGCTTTGAAAACATGTCGATAAGCAAACTGTATGGCTGCGATTAGCACCCTCCCTCCTAGCTGCTGTATGATAAATAGGGGCCTTAGTGCTGTTGCTGTGGGATTGTGTAATGTTCCTTATTTTAGAGTGGATATTCTACTTGATGAAATGCTTTCAAAACTTATACTAGAAATGAATAGCTGCTGTGTAAAATATTCATTAATGTCTTCCCAGGAAAGGATTAGGTTTGTCTGTCTCTGTTTGTTGCACACAGGGGTTAAGAAATCAACCCTGTCCTCCATACGTCTGGCAAACACCCATCTTCCACATGAGCTCTGGCCAAGTTCTAGATGCGTAGTGAGTCTGCATTCAGCAAAGAGCCTGGTGTGAATACTAAGTAGCGAAATATGCTTTCCTAACCTCCATTAGGAGTGGTGACACAGTGCTCCCCCTCTGCCACACTGTGTATGCTGTAAAGATCTTCCCAGGCTACAATTCAGGACCCCGCCGTTACAGCACTGAGCACCAAGTGATCGCAGCTCTGAACATTGCTAGCAATTTAAAAGATGCTTCAGTGGTTTTCTCAGCTTGCCTTCATTTTTTCCTGTTTGCTTCATCTCCGCAGTCACGCACAATAGATGGGCTTAAACGACTATCTGTATATGTAAATAAATAAATAAAATATCTATCTTTGAGAGTATATGACACTTATGTCACCTGTCCAGAATGATTTCAGTTCAAATAATGCCTAGCACTGTGATACAATGTCTTGGTACGGTGCCACTGTGTGAGTGTAAACAAGCACGATATATGTATATGAGCTCTGCATGAAAAGCTCTAAATAATAGGCTATTGTGGATTGTGTATACACAGTGATAAAGATCAGTGTGTCCAAATGGAGTTTGAATAATATACTTGGCATATTAATTCAGTACAGAGGATAACAAACAAAAAACCTTGCTTTTTCTTTATTAGGCAATGTGTTTTTTCTGAATTACAGGCCCATGTCATGCATTCATTTGATACTATAGTTATTGTCTTCTTATTGAGCAAGTTCCCTGACATTCACCTTTTCTTTTTCAGCATCCTGCAAAGTACTTCCTACAATCCATCCAACAGCCCTTCCACCTTCTCCGTCTGCCATACTACCAGTGAGTTATCGCCTGTCCAATACTCGATTGGCATTCTTCTTACGAGAAGATGGGCCGCTACCAACATGGAATTCAAGCACTCATTTGCTACAACGGTCAGAGCCCTTTGTGGTCTTTCAAACAAAGGAGTTACCGATTCTGAATGTTACACTGGGACCCTTTGCTTCTGGCCAAGTTTTGCCAAAGGAACTACTTCAGCCTTCAAGCATCCTAGAGGTTCCTGACCGATTGACTGTAAACTGGAAAATGAGAGCTTCTATTATTCGTACAAAGGTGCCAGCCACCCAACCGGTTGTACAAGTACTCTTCTATATAGCTGGTCGGGATTGGGATGACTTTGCCGTCACTGAGCGTCTTCCCTGTGTCCGGCTTCATATTTTTCAGGAAATGCGAGAACGCAAGACTTCTTGTCGTCTACAAGGAAGCCTTGCTACTTGTCTTGCTCAGACAGAACTGCCTCAAAGCTGGTTTGGATCACCAGCCACGCCTATTGGTAGACGAAAATCATCAACAGATGGGGCAGACCTTAATGGAGAGAGTCAACAAATAGAACTGTTTTACACTTTACACCTTCCAGACTCTAGTGGAGGTTGCCAAAATGAAATTGGTGCACGAAGAGGTGGGGAAGGCCCAACTCAGCATCCCCTTTTGCGTATTGGTAGTATCAGCCTATACCAACCAGTTGAGGTTGAACAGGTGGATGAACGACATCTGGATTCAAATATTTTCATTAGGCTACCCCACCGCCGTTTGCGACCAGGAGAGATCCTTAGTATCTTGCTTTACATTCAACCAAACTCCAGTGTAGAACACTTCACACTCAGGTAATGTAGCACCACAGAACAACGGTGTCTTGACAGAAATGTTATAAAAAAGTATATTAAAGTTTAAACTAGTTTTTGAAAGTGTATTCAAAAGAACCACCATACATGACTTGTTTATTTATTTTATTTATTTAGTCATTTATATAGCTTACACATATTCCATAGCACTTTACAGAGAATGTAGGCCTATTCACACTAGCCCCTGCCTCAGTGGGGCTTACAAAATAGTATATTCCCTATCATATGTACATACATTCACTTTAAGGTTCATTTTTTGGGGAGTCAATTATCCTACCAGTATATTCTTGGATATTGAGAGGAAACCAGAGTACCTGGAGTTGACACCACACAAGCATGTGGAGAATATACAAACCCCACACAGTTAGGGGTATAGTGGGAATTCAATCCATACCCTCAGTGCTGTGAGGCAGTAATGCTAACCATTTCATCATCAGTGCTGCCCCGGAGAGACTTTCACAGATAGATAGTAAAACAATGTGATTGGATAATCCACTATGAGTTGTTCCACTATGAAAAATCATCATGCTGCATTTTAACAGCTATTGGTAACCCATATGTGACAGTAGATATAGCTCTTATGGGGCTTGGTGGTATAGACGATCCAGTATACAGGCTATACCAAATGTTCTGCTGATTCTTTATCTTGGCAGTTCTGCTTTCTTATCTGCTAGTAATTTAGCTGCTGCCATAGTCATCAATATAAATCAAGCAACAGTATGATATGGTACCAGAACCAAAGGCCTGATTCAGAGCTGTATGCAATCCGCACAAAATGTAGTTATTATTTAAAAATGCCAATGCATGAAAAATTCTGACATATGTGTTACCCAGAGTATGTATACAGTGCAACTGAATCTGATGGTATCAGAACTGTGGTGAAAAAGTGATGGGCGTTCCTGGGTGGTGACTGGGAGGTGACTAGTAGTGCATGCAAAAATGTCTCATTCAGTGGGCGTAATATGAGTGGGTCACAGACACTTTCCTGTCGACCATTCATAAGCGTCAATCTCCCCTCACTACATGTGGTCGACCAAGTTTATGGGTCTAACTAGACCCCTTAGACCACAAGTGGTCGATCATGGTATTGTCGACCTAAACATGGTCGATTCCATATCCCATAACTAGCGGGGAGATCCATGGGGAAAGTGCAGGGGTTATGATGATGCAATTTGTCAACATCATAGTTCTAACAAATTAGCATAATTTATAGCACATCCCCCTTTTATAGGGTACAAACTGAGAGGAGCTGTCAGTGAAACCTCAGTTCTGCTTCACGGGCTCCCAATCCAAAATGCTAAACCATTTAACAAAGCTTCAAAAGCTGGACTACAGTATGTTGGTTTGTCATTGAGCAGCAAGGAGAAGAAACTGCATAAAGATCTTGTCAACTTAAGCAGGATTCTGGAGGGTCAGTTTCTCTCTTCAAAATGAGTAGTGTACTGAACATTCCAGAAGAGGAAGCAGGTATGAAAAAATAAGCTTGCTATCATTTACATTAAATAAAAACACACACCAAAATAAAGTCTACTGTAAGAATGTATTCGTTGCAAGATTTGTACTTACAACATTATATGACTGGTACAGTTTGTCCATCACAGTATGTAAACAGTTACTTAACATTTATTTGTGCAGTTTAATTACTGATGTTTTTGAAACAATGCCTACAGCTGCACATACTTGGAATCATCCTAGAAAAGTTTGTTCTACTCCAGTGTGCCAAACTGAAATTGCACTGTTGGTGACATCGCAAACAATCAATGCTCTGAATTTGGTCATTACATATATGTCCTTTTTGGTGGCCAATGCAAAAGAAAAAAGTTTTCTATTGGCACACTGGGTTTGTTTTGTGTAGTTACTTAGTTTCATTCTATTATCCAAAGTTTCTTTAATATAAAACAGCTGAATTTCTATTTCAGATTAAGTGGTCCTTAAGTGGTGGAAATGTTGCCTCATATTATCAGTGGTAACAATATGCTTTTGTCTTTTTCCCCCTTTTTCTTTATTGTTGGATTATAACTACTAGGGATGCTTTGCAGAAACAGGAACGGTGTCCAGATTAACTTTCCTTTTAACATTGCTGACAAAAGAATTATAGTGGAGGACATAGCAAAGTGATGACCAATTAAACCCATCGTTCTCATGTCTATTCCGGGAGTCACTTAAGCAATACGTCAAGACGTGTGTACCATTAAGCTGTCTATCGTACAGCTTTGTGCTGAGAGCAAAGGGAATCAGAGAAATGAACTAGAACACCAGCAGAGAGACTGCCTCTGAGGAGCATTCTCTACTGCTGAGAAATTAAACACTGAAATTACCCTGTTATATTTTTAGTAGTGTACAGTACTGTATATTTACTGCGTTCCAGTGCTCATATCCAGATACAATACTTTATCATTTTACAAGCAACTCCACCCATAAAACATGGCCTCACTCATGCAATCTGTACGGACAATGGTGTGTTACCCAACTATATATATATATATTTTTTAAGCTTTAACGTGATCTGTAAGGTTTAATATAAAAAACAATACAAAATACAGTATTTCACTATACAAAATGTCTTCATAAATAAGATATTTTGTGATGAAGACTGTATTGTTTTACTATAGTCTAATATTATTTGTTTTATTTTTACCAACTTCCTGCGAGTTGGGACAATTGTAAACTTACAGTATGAGAGCCAGCGGAACATTCTCATTTTAATGAGGGCAGTTGGGAGGTATAGTTTGACTGATTTGTCACTGTGTGGTCAGGTATTAAGTGTACTGGGAGCCAATGTCACACACAGTATGTCTTGGTGATGGTCAGTTGAAAAATACAGTATTTATAACCAGCTGAAGTGTTTGGAGCACAAGTAGCCTATATTTACTGGTTGTAATTGATCCTTTATTCAGTGAACACATTAACCACTTCTATCGCAGATTTCTCTACATTATACCATATTGTTAAGTTGGCTATGGGTCATAGTGTCGACAGCAATTACGTCCACTGTCATTAGGTCAACCACTATTGGTCAACAGGCAAAAGGTCAACAAGTGAAAAAGGTCGACATGCATTAAGTCGACATGGTCAACATAAGCAATAGGTTGATGTGGAAAAGGTCAACATGAAAAGGACGACATGAGCTTTTCAGGTTTTTTTGTCTATGTTGACATAAGTCAACATGGACACAGTATAAGTGTACCGCATTCCCTCGCATGGCTGGCTTTGCGTGTCATGCTTCGTGCAGGGTACCTCGCTGCGCTTTGGCACATTATTATGTTCTCCCTCTATGTCCACATGGATAGATGAGTATGAAAAACCGCCTTTTTGGTGAAAAAAACATGAAAAACTCATGTTAACCTTTTTCATGTCTTCCTTTCCCATGTCGACCTATTGCTTGTGTTGACCTTTTGACCATGTCGACCCTTTTCGTGTGTTGATTTTTACCTGTCAACTAATTGACTGTCAAATTACCGACCACATACCATTATGTTTAGGTATCTTTTAGGGGTAGGGCTAGACTGAAAGCTTAAGTGATCCTAAAAAAATATTCTAAAAGGGTCCTTCTGTTGTAAGCAGAGCCATGTTGCATGTGGGCAGGGCAGTGTATACTCCGCCATTTCACTAATAGGCGCACCAGACAGAGGCGCATTTAGACCTCATGAGGCCCTAGGCAAGATGCCAAGATGGAGCGACTAAGCCAGGGACCGACTGATTGTGAATCAGGCCCAAAAGGTAAATCAGAACTCTCCCTTCCCCATGCAAAATTGAAATAACTTATTATTATTATTTATAGTTCGCTTTATTTTTAATTAATAATAAGTATGAGTGAACCACATAAATGTGATGCATTTTTAAAATGCCCAGCAGCTGTGGTATGAATCGGCCAATGTATGTACAAAAAAGCCTTGTTGGTGCACCATTAGCTGGACCATCAGACATTGCACAGTAGATGCCTATGGCAGGCACAAGAGTTACCATGGACGCTGGTGTCAGCACTGACAGTCACTGACACCGGCACCCTTATGACGTCTATCCAACACCCTCAAACACATAGTGCGTATCATATTGATGTCAGTATTTTACGGAACAGCAAGAATGGGCTAATATTGTGATTTTAGGTGGATGGTTTCATTGGGCTATCCTATAATAGCCTGTTTTTGCTGTGTGGTAAACGACCCAACATCGGCTGATAACACATGCTATCAGAGGCAGGTTGTTGTCCGTCCCATCCAAAATAAAAAAATCAGCCATTTTTTCCATTTGTTTTAAATTAACATTTATTTCTATAGCACCACCTGTTGTGCTTCACACTTACATACTGGTTGATTGGACCAATCTTTATTCCCAACATTTTCGGCCAGCGAGCACCAAATACTTACTATGTCAGGCACCAAATACTGGAAACCTATTCATGTGCCGGTACTGAAAATATTATTGGTGCTTACAGCACTTTTAATAAGGGCATTGTGAGTATTCCATTAACATTTTCCTATTTGTCTACCCCAGTGTTGCAAGTAAGGGGGTACGGCGTGGTACTGAGTACCTGTAAGAAATATGTTGCAGGTACGCAGTACCACTTACCCCCTGACCCACTGTAAATTCTATTTTTATTTTAAGTCTAAATATAATGCATCCACACCCAGCGTTATGCAGCTACCAGCTACTGTTGGCATCGGCAGCGCCAACAGTATGAAGAGCAGGCTCCACAATTGTAAGCACAAGCTGCTCGGCTCTCCCCCAAGCAAGAGCCAACCCACCCCTAGTCATTCCATGTTTCTCATTCCCTGTCTCCTGATGCCACGCCACTATTGTCATTTAGACACATGGCCACGCCCATTTTGGTGGAGGCTATCAGTACCACCAAGAAAAAAATTCTACTTGCACCACTGGTCTACCCACTTATAGATAGCTTGCCACTTTATTATCTGCTATGCCCAGGCCACAATATGGAGTTATTATGATATTCCTACTATTAATGGCAATATCCTCAGAATAAGAAATTATGACCTTTATTTAAGCCTGGCATTTTCTGTCGCGCATCTCTGAAAAATGTACTGAGCCTTAAACATCAAGTCAAAATATAGCTGTGGTTGAATCCCTTCCCAGACACGCTTGGCATCAAACAATGCAACTCTAGTAAGAAATGCAGTCAACATTTTCAATTTATGAATGAGCAGAACTGGCCATTCTATATGCTCAAAAATATAAAAAAAACTTACTGAAACAGTTTCTTTACTATCTTTTCCATCTTGATATTTTTATACTTTCTTACAATAGTGATCCCTAAGTTCAGAATACTGGTGCCAGAGCTCCCATAAGTATATTTAACTTCCCCCTGCCCCGTTAACCATAACCTTCCGTTCCCACATCCTAACCCTAACCCTTCCACCCACAGCCTATACCCTAACCTTATGCACCAGATGCCTAACCCTAGTACCTTACCGCCTAAACTAAACCCCCCGCCCTGCAGTCTAACCCTAACCCCTCCTTCTTTCTCATTGAATGTCATTTACAATCACGGTATCCAGGCAGCATTCCCTAAGAAGCTCTGCAGGTTATATAGATTTATCTTTAAACGATAAGCATTTCAGCATAGACACACTGATATGTGGAGCTAGACACGCCCTTTGGCAGAGTGTGACACGCCCCCTCATCAGTGCACCATTCTTCGTGTCCTATTGTAATCTCCTGACTGGTTTTCAAAAGAATGCTTGAAACTCAGGGTGTGAGAACCCCAGCCAGAGGGGAGATTATCCATGTTCGAGAAGCAGGAAGGCAAGGGAGCAAACATTGGCACTTCCTGCATAGGAGCTGGGCTCATTCAGCAGGTTTCTGGTGGTCAGATCGCCAACCACCAGAAGGGGACGCCCACGGACAAAACGCTTGCATGTCCCCTTCCGATGGAGCTCACCGTTGGTCCCCGTCGCTGTCCGTCCACTGCCTCCTCGCACCCCCCCCCCCCAACCCTGCCTGTCTCCCTGTAGAGGAAAGTGGAAACGTTCAGAGTTTGCGTCCCCTGCTGCCCGAAAACTGGGATGCGCCTCCCAGTCCGATGGAGCACCTCTCCGCTGGTGATCTCCAGCGGGGGCATTCTGGTGAGCCCTGGAGCTGGCTGAGAGGCGCTCCATCTGTAGTGGTACAATTATAATGTAAATATATATTACGACAGGCAGTGTAACAGCTCCAGCAGAAAGCCTGTGTTGTAGTGCTTTGCTACATTGGTCCTAATGATGGTGAACAGTGGCCATGGTCACTGATGGAAATCTCTACAGCAATGAAAAGCTGTGTTATCATTAATAACAGTATGGGTCAACTTGTTGACAGTAAAAAGGTCACCGGTCATTAGGTCAACTACTATTGGTCGCCAGTCATTAGGTTGACACACCAAAAGGTTTACATGCACTAGGTCGACATAGACAACAGCAAAATGCCAACTTTAAAAAGGTTGACATGTTTTTTTTTTAAGATCTGTGGTGTCTATATCGACAAACATCAACATAGACACTGTACAAGTGTACCGTGACCCATTGCTTTGGGACATGAACAATGACCATACAACGGCTTTCCATTAATAAAGGAATTTCGCTGCAACATGAATAGACCACCTCGATGCCATGTATAGTATAAGGAAGTGGCTTGTTATGGACAATCGTCCCATTGGACAAAGTCACGTATGACATATAATGGCACACACAAAACATACTGTAAATACTTTTTCTCCTTCAGATTTTTACTTTAGCAATTTCATGAACAGACAACTGACAACTGTACAATAATACGAAATTGAACAATTACACAGTCTGTCTAAGCAAAATCAGCGATGCTTTCCAAGCAAGGAAATTTTTTCTGGCAGTCTGGTGCAAAGGAAGAGAAGAGCGAGAGGGACACAACTATTAGACAGAGAGACAGAGAAATGAGTCCCCAAGGAGACACATTTACAATTGTACCATTTGTTCTGCAGTAATTGCTCAGGTTATTAGCATAACCGAGACAAACCATATGCTGTGCCGTGTATCCTTTTATTAGGCCCAACGTGCTCACTGCCCCTAATCAGAGTACTGCCTGCGTGTCCGCTTTCCCTAGGGATCGGTGACTAGTAGCGTGAAGCGTCTGGAAAGAGCTGGGAAGCAGAGTACTCGGACTGGCAAACAGCAACCGCAACCCCAGTAACATGATGGCTGCTTGTGATTTATTTTATATATTACTATGTGGCTTTTTAGCAAGTCATTTTAAGCCAGTATAGATCAAAGAAGTGACTTGTGAGTTGCAGTATAATTGCATAAATGCAGAGCTGTAATGTTGGTTATGTAGAAGATATTAGAATAAACAATGACAGCCCACCAGAGTACAGGACCTTTAATAGCACTGACCTGCTGTCATTTGTACTATTCAGCAGCTGCTGTAGGACTAATGCATCTCTTTATGTTCAATGGAAATATCCTGTTACCCTAGTGCTAGGGATCAATGACCATTTCCAAA
This sequence comes from Crinia signifera, assembly GCF_055691185.1. NCBI lineage: Eukaryota > Metazoa > Chordata > Amphibia > Anura > Myobatrachidae > Crinia > Crinia signifera. Next base: position 235,902,759 of record NC_139218.1, read on the forward strand.
TAACAGAGGGGTAAAATAGAGACAGTATTTTGGGGCTGCAGTAATAATAATTGCGGTGGGTTTTTACATTTTTTCTGAAGAACTAAGGAAAACGCTGCGAGTTACTTCCCCGACATATTGAAGTAGTCTAGGGTTGAACTTGCACCATTGATGATTATGATTTCATGGAAAACATAGGATTCCCATCGGATGGCTAGCTATTTTGGTGCCGCTCAGGAAACCATGACATTTTATTTCAGTTATTGGGTTCATTGCACATTCAAGTACACACCAGTGCGAGCACTAAAACTGCTGCTGCATTCCGAGAAATGCAACCCTGGTCTAAGCTAAGATGGGTGCGGTGCGGGGACTTGGCATGGACAACACAGGCGTGTTTGGACAATTTACATGTTATACGCACTGTAGCTGATGTGACTGGAAAAATGGGCGCCCTGTGTCTGGCTTCGCCGCTACCTGTTTAGCAAAGTGCTTGCACAATAGCGATGCAAATGCTAAATCTGTGAGGAACCCAATGTATGGGGCGGCATTTCCCTGTGCTAGGATTCAGCCGCATTTGTAATTTTGCGAACATTCGAGCAATGCGTTCAAAGCTCTGAAAGCTTCTAAGAATTTGCACAGTAAACCATCAAATGTTTGCGATGATTCATTACTGGATTTTATGTCAGAAGCGAGTAGGCAGTTATACATAACATAGGAGGTTATCCTGATCACCGCGCTCCCATGCATGTTCGCGTAGGGGAGTGATGGTGAGCGACTGCGCTTGCATATAAACTTTTATACGCAGCCGCTTTGTGCAAGTGGGCATGGCGAAGTACTCATACGCCATCTCGGTCTCACCTAGCAGTATGGGCGGGGGATGTGTGTTCCCATGTGAATGTGCCTGTGACCCGGGTGCGGGGGGGGGGGGGGGGGTAGCTGAAATCAGCCTTTTTGGGCAGATGTATGACCGGGCAATATGGGGGAGAAGGGGTATCAGCGCACATTATGTGCACTGATACCGGTTCTCCCCCATGTATGACGGAGCCAGCGTGCAGTAAAGGACAGGGGTGCTATGCGCCCCTGTCCATATCAGCACTGCTATCTAAATGATAGCAGGCAGAATGTATGAACGGTCAGCATTGCTGACCGTTCCGCACGATGCCGGTTTTGGCTTTGCCAGCATCAGGCTGGCGAAGCCCTATCTAAACATCAGGGACATCGCTGTCCCTGCTTTTAGCTGTGGGCTGTTCTGGGGATCTCACGTGAGCAGCGAGATCCCGCGCATGCCCAGTGCAGCCGGCCGGGGGACAGGAGACAGCTCATCAGTGTAAACTGACGCACTATCTCCAGGAGGGGACATCGATGGAGGGGGGAGTTAGCGCTCCCCGATTTGTCGATGTCCCTTCCTGCTTCCCCTCGCGATAAGCGCCGCTATACTACATCTGCCCCATGGTTAGCTGCCTGCCGTTCCCAGTACAGGGCGCCCGCAGATGTAAGACACCAGAGAGGTGTCTTACATATGCGAATGCCTGCAAAATCATTCGAATGGATGTTTATGCTCAACATCCATTTACATGCTTGCGGGGATATTAGATGTGCAAGTGGGGGCGAGTATTCTTGTGGGCGGAGTTAGAATGACAAGCAAAGCTTTGCGTGTCAACCAGAATAAGGTCCATAATGCAGAAACTGAATAGGCCACTTAGTGACCAAAGGAACATTCAGTCAATTAAACATTGAACAAAGTAAAGTACAAGTGAATTTTAACATTGTTTCTGTCCAAAACAAAAACTATAATGTTCAGAAATAAAAATGAATAGCCATCATATCTTGTAAGAATTATATGATAAATCCTAACACTGACATTTATTGTCCCTTTCATAAACAAGACACCTAATTTACTAACACAAAACCACATTGATATTTGCAGCTATTTGGCACAGTATAAGTAGTATTCCCAGGGCTATTTTTCAGCAGGAACTGTGGCCCTTATCCTAGTTCACTTTTTCTGACAAAATATTTCTTAGATGGACAAAACCATGTGCAGGGCAGGTGAGACAGGTGTTACTTGTGCAGAGAGAATTAGATTTGGTTGGGGTTTTACACACTGCCGCAGTGCACATGGTTTTGTCCATCTGATGCTGCCCATACACGCCCCGATATGGGCGTGCGTTCCGTGCTTAACAAGCAGGGATCACATTGCATTGCCTGTGCATGCGTTGTGCATGCAATGCGATGCTATGTGATAAAAGCAAAGTACAAAAAGTATGTGCAAGCACAAACTTTAGTTTTTGGACTGTGCGATGAGGTTCCTGCTGGAGCCTGCTGAAAAATAGCCCTGAGTATACCACAACCCTCCCCAAGCCTGCACAGCCTCCATGTTAGTATACACCATCATATTTTATATGCGTACCATGGAACAAATCACTAAGTAGGATGAATGCCACATTTTCACTGTGGTTGTTCAGCTTTTCGCTTGTCAGAAAGGAAAACTATAATGTCCTCTATAAAACCTACATTGTTATAGACATAAGCTACACCTATGCACCACTAGACAATTTATTGTCTGTGTCATTTTTTCCCGAGTCTGCGGAGGTTTTTGCATTAGCGAATGATAACAGAGCCCTCTGCAGGGCAGTGTGTACCCTTCACTGACTGCACGTGTAAGGGAGGCTGCAGTGATTAGCAGCACAGGTAGATGCTGTCAGCTGCTCCCCCAGCTGTCACTATCTTTAGATCCTAATTGTGTAATCAGGGCGCACAGCGAGGGAGGGGCTGCTCTCTAATCTGTTATTCCAGCTTCTGTATAATCATATTCCCCATTCTGTAGGGCTACCTCCCATTCTGTCAGTCTATCTGGTTGGATGTAGGGAGGAAGGGACTTAAATTGTACCTTTCAATTAGCCCCATCATTTGGAAATAGATAAATGATTAGGCATCCATGCAAGAGGAGTATGTATTGTATTCATTTTTCTGTTAAGGAGCCCAGAGCATTCCGTGTTAACATGTCAGGACATCCATTATGAGATCCTGTGGGGCTCTGCTGCTTTCTTATGCTCTGAAATCATTTCCTTGTATTATGCTGTTTTATGGTCACACAAACAGATGAGTGGCAGCAATCTTCAGTTACACTTGTGATAGAACAGTCACCCTGAAAATTTTATGTGACTCTTATCTGTCCTTATATCTCTTGTGTGATTAATGCCACTCATATCTATATATAATTGGTGTTGTGTGTATACTATGCACATTTACATTTGGCTCCATCATTTTCATTGTGTTTGACTAGAAAGAGATCCCAACAGCATTCTCCTGTACAGAACATGTGATGGGATGCAGTTTTGTGAATCTCATTCAGATGAGATGGTGTCATGCTGGATGGCACAAAGCCAATTCACCCGCTTCTCTTTTCATCTCTCCTTCTCCCTTCCCTTGTGTTGTCTGCATTGATGTCTACGTGCAGTCACATTAACACCAGGGGGAAATGCTTATGATGTACACAATCACATCAAACATATCCATCTCTAGTGAGGCATTTTATACTTTCAGCGCTATTACTTCCCCAAGGCACAAGAAGCTTTTTTTTTTTTATTGCACTTTTAAAGTACAGCTGTTTCTGCCTTAGGGGAGCAGTTTTATGAAGGTGGCCAACTGCGTGCCTTCTTAGTACAAAGTTTATTAGTGCGTACAATATTTCCCATAGCTTTTATATATATATATATATATATATATATATATATATATAATATATATATATGTGTGTGTGTGTGCTATTATGCATCCATCTAGAGTTGCTCAGAGAGAACTAAAGGGAGACCCACCCCCTCACAGCTCTCACTGGGGCAGATGTATTAAGCCTTTAATAGAGATAAATGTGAGGGTGATAAAGAGTGATAAATGTCCTGACGTCGGGATCCCGACAGTCAAAACCCCGACACTCGGGGTCCCGACGGCCACCCGCTATTTTCCCTTGTGGGGGTCCACGACCCCCATAGAGGGAGAATAGAATATTTGGCAAGCCTAGCGAGCCACTGTGCCCGCATCGTGGCGAGCACAGCGAGCCCGCAAGGGGCTTTGTTACGCTTGCCCCGCTGTCTGAGTCTGGCCAGTCATGATCCCGACGTCGGGCTAATGACTGTCGGGATCCCGACTGTCGGGACTATATACCACATCCATGAGAAAGTACCAGGCATGTTATCACTTCTCCCTTATCACTGCTTCACACATCTACCCCTTTTTTTGTTTCAAAAATAGCAGTTAGGAGCTGACTGACTGGATGTTGCTCACTCTTTGCGTCTATCTCTTTTAAAGGCTTAGGGGGAGATTCTCTAAGAATCTCCGCCCCCCCCTTCGCCGCCCATCGCATACTTAATTATCGCATATGTTCTAACATATGCGATAATTAAGGCAAAGGACAGCTCTTGCGTTAAGAGCTGTCCTTTGCGGTGAGAGTCGCCGGGTCCCAGCAGGTCCCGGCGGCTCCCCCCTCCCTCACACACCCGGCGCTGCTGCTGCTGCGCCAGGCTCTCCGCCTCCCTGCACCCGGAAGAGGATCAGTGCAGGGAGGAGGTCACAGGTCCGGGCAGCACTGCGCTGTGCTGCCCGGACACAGGTGAGGGGGGAGGGGGCGATGCGGGGCGGCGGGGGGTCGGCACGGGGCAGCGGAGGGATGCGGTAGAAGCCCATTGGCTTCTATGGGGCATCGCCAGATTTTTCTGGCGATGCCCCCCCGCCGCGTTAACCCGCATCCCAAAATGCAGTAAAAACCCCGATAACTGGGTTTTTACCGCATTTCTTGTTTAGAGAATCTCCCCCTTAATAAATCTTCCCCACTGTATTCTAGGCCCCATTTCCAACACTTGCATGCACTGAAGGATGGAGCAGTGAAAGCTGCATGCATGTCTACCAAATCCTAGCTCACTGGCATCATACGTTATTCACTGTAGGCAAGCCACTCCAACCATCAATCACCAAACTAACCTGCCTCCTTTGGATGACATTGTCATCTTCTGTGTTTTAGTTACATATATAAAGCATGTGATATGACAGCAGAAGAAAAAGTAGCAGTTGAACTTTAGCAATCTTCCTTTTGTTGTTAAAAGCTGCATAATAAATATAACATTTATGTTAGTATTATCTTTGTGTAATGTTAATCTTATGTAGTTGGCCACACCTAGTGTTGCCATGGGAGTTGGGGGTGCGGTTTCCTGTTATTGCTGTTCTTGTTTAACATGGGTACTTGAAACTAGCATGCAGTGTCTGTCCTCATTTATTACATCTGAAACATGGTGTCAGAAGTTCCTGAGCCCACAAATGATGCTGATTATTGATGGTGCAGCATAGATATCAAGTGGATTGAATCATCATCATTGTGTTAAACTTTTCTGCCTTCTCTGGAGTGGAAGCTCAGCAACAAGGCATCTATAGTACTAACAACATTCCTCCACCTGATGGGATGCAGATGAGTGGCAATTTGTGCACTAACTGGGAGAACTTTAGAGCAGAGTTTGAGGACTTTTCATTAGCCACAGGCCTTACTGATAAATCAGCTCAGGTGCTAGCAGCCACACTGAGGAGAGTGATGGGCAGTAAGTGTCGCCATGTTTATAAGCACAACCTGAATCTTACTGAGGAGCAACAAAGAGATGCAAAGGCAATCCTAGATGCATTGGAAGCGTGTGATTATGGCACATTAAAATATGAACAGAGTATGATGTTAACATTACAGCATTACAATCTCTGTGTTACATACAAGCCAGGCCCTGATATTTATATCAGTGACACCCTTAGTAGAGCAGTACCTGTGGGTGGAAGCTCCAGAGCAGCCCAGAGTTATCACACAGTGTGCGCCATGCAGCAGGTGATGACTGAATTTGAACAGATTAACCAGGCAGATTATCTGAATGTCACTGACCAGCGACTGCATCAGGTTCAGCAGCACACCATGACTGTTGAGAGCCTGTAGACTTTGATGTCTACTGTACTGCATAATATACAGTATCAGCAGTGGCTTAAGTTTATAACAGAGGCCCAGAGGAGAAAGTGTGATGTTGCCTGCCCCCCTGGTTTCTTAAGACTGTTGGTTAGCCATCCTAATATGCAGACACACCCACATAGGCACATACACACATATATACACACACAGCCATACAGAAACACACATATATACACGCAGTCACGTATGCATATACACCCACATGTCTACACACTGCCACATACACAAATGTATACACATACAGTATCTACATATGTACATGCACCCACAAATATACACACAGCCAAATACACACAAACACATGTATATACACAGCTACATATAAATATACATCCACAGGTATACAGACAGCCACACGTGTACAATCAGGCCATATATGCACACAAAGCAACACATGCATATAAACATAGCCCCATATACAGTATATGCACACACAATACACATAAACACATTAAGTTTAAAAAACACTGCAACTGCCCCCCTCTCACCTATAAATGAGTCATCCGTCCATAGAATGAGCCTGAAGACCGGGGGGAGATTAAGAGCTAGATGGGCTGCAGGCAGTGGCGTAACTTGGGGTCCGCAGCCCCAGCGATGGCGGGGGGGGGGGGGGAGCAGGCTCCACCGGGGCACAGGATCAGAGTGTTCCCTTGTACAGAGCATTGTACATTCGCTGCCTGGGATCCCGGAATTCACCGCAGCGCTGCGCGCAAGCTGGAAGGGCAGCCGGCATGGTGGAAGGGGGAGTGCTCCCTGGCTGTCTGTGTGAGGACGCAGTGACAGGTTCACTGAGCGTCCTCACACACACAGACAGCCAGACTCGCCAGAGAGCGCTCCCCCTTCCACCATGCCGGCTGCCCTTCCAGCTTGTGCGCAGCGCTGCTGAGTATTCCGGGATCCTAGGCGGCGAAGGTACAATGCTATGTACAAGTCGGCCGACGGGGATTGTGCAGGACAGCGCTGAGAATTTACCGTTTTTCCGCCTGCCTCGCCGCTCCTGGCCACAGCGATCAGATAGGCTGTCTGATCACTGTGGCCAGGAACAGCATGACAGGTGGAAAGCGGGGTAAGGACCTGACAGGACGCGGTAGGGGAGAGGGGGAGAGAGATCACGCTCACCTCCGCTGGCTATTAGCCGGGGAATGTGTGACACATGTCAGTGTCCAGCTTCCCCTGATCCCCACTCCCCAGGCGGCGTTGCCTACTCCTCTTGATCCCCGGTAGCTGCTGGGCTGGCATTTTTTAAAAATAATGGGGGGGGGGGCGCCAGAATTTATTCTGGCAGGGGGGAGCAAAATTGCTAGTTACGCCACTGGCTGCAGGGCTGTTAGGAGACAGAGCTCTGTGTGTCAGGAAGCCCTGCCTCCTCCTCTCACTGGGGGGCGGGATGTACTGAGGAAAAAATGCAGTAAAACCCCCTTTTTCGGGTGTTTCGGAATTTTCAAATGTACTAAGACCTGGGCGCCGTGTTTTCGCCACCTTTGGATGGCGATACCCTATAGAAGCCTATGGGCTTCTTATCGCCAGATGCCGCAACTGCCGCCTCCACCGACCCCTGCTGCAGATGCCAACCTCCCTCCCACTGGCATACCTTCCTCCATGAAACTTGGACCCGGAAGGTAAACTCCTAGCGATGCAGCCGGAGGGGGGAGGAGGGTACAGCCTGCTTCTGCTTCCCGGTGTCGGTAGAGTGAGGAGAGCCCACAAGGTGACGGAGATCCCCCAGCACACCACCTTACAGGTATCACGGGGGCCTAAGTCACCGTATTGCGATGTTGATCACATATGTTAGTACATATATGGTCAACATCGGGGCAAGGGGCGGCAATGAATTTTAATACATTCCGTCCTGAGATCCTGGAGCAGTGCTGCTAATCTCTGCAGCACTGCTCTCATAACACTATCCTGGACTGGCTGGCCCACAGGGGCTGGAGCTCATCATAGGCAATGGATGTCAGGCCGGGTATCCCCTTTAAACATGGAGCCCAGCGGCAAATGACTCCATTGCCTCCGAGACTTCCGCCACTGTATCTCAGAATGAACAGGACATGAACATCAGCTTCAACGGGTATGGGTCATAGGGTCGACAAGAGGCAGATCGACATGCATTGGGTTGACCACTGAAGGTGCATCAGTACCGTTGGGAGCTTGATATATAAATATTGAATCAATTAGAACAATTAAAAGAAAATTTTATTAAAACAAATCACATACCATTACACAAATTAATACAAAATTTAAACATACTACCTATAAAACAATTATGCTGGAATACAGATGGAGACGGCCTTGTCTTTTCAGGGGATGGCGGCAGAATCGCCAGCCACCATCCCCCGCCAGCCGCCATCTGCTCTGTGAAAGGGGACGCGCGCGCACGAGATGCGCACGCGTCTCTTTCCAACAGCGCTTCCCCCGGGTCCCCGCTGGCTTGCTGGCAGTCATCCGGGGTCCCCACCGCCTCCCCGCCGCCTCCCCTAACCCTGTCCGTCTCCCTGAAGTGGAGACGGACAGGGTTCCCGTCGCCCCGCCCGGAAACTGAGATGCGCGTGCGTGTGAGATGCACGCGCGTCTCAGTCAGATGGAGCCAGATGGAGCGCCTCGCTGCTGGCGGGACCGACAGCGGAGACAGTCTGGCGATTCGCCAGCAAGAGGGAGCCCGGCTCCATCTGTAAATAGCTCAAATGGACAATACACCCTGGAATTACTGCGGGCCAAATGGTCTACTCAGTGAATGCAGTTCCACCGTATATGGAGTTCACTTCATAAGCTGGAGTCCAGGGGCCCTTAGAAAATAATTTTAGGCATTCAGCTGGTGCTCACTTACATGAAGTATGGATGAGTGTTCTCTTTGGGTAGATTGGTAACCAGGGGGCACCAGATGCATACGGGTGTGGGTATCGATGTCCACAAAAGCCCTCCTCGCTGTCGGTTCTTTGAGAACAGCTGGGTGTTTTGAAAGGCTCCTGAATTGCTGAGGTTGCTGTACTTTACCCACACGGCTACACCAGCAGTCGTTCACTGTGGGCAAGGGTCCACTTTAAGTGCTGGGAATCGGATACAGCCGGAGGCCGCCCAAATATCAGTTTGTCAGGCGGCCGGAGGCACAATTTAAGAGTGTTAGGCAGAGCGGTTACGAGCACAGATACAGCACTATGCAAGCCGGGTGTTGGCTGCGGGTCCTTCAGCAGAAACTTGCTGCGACGTACTATTAGGGGATGCCAGCAGATTTAGCAGATATCTGTCCCCCAAGGTCAACATGTCTGAAGGTCGTCATGAGGTTCGGTCGACTGGGTCATTAGGTCAACACAAGCATTAGGTGGACATGGGAAAGGCCGACAGTCAAAAGGATGACATGGGGTTTTTCATTTTTTTTATCCCAAATGTCGACACAGTTGCCATGAACACTAAAAAAGTGCACCACGTCACCTTGCATAGCACACTATTTCTCCCACCATGCTCCGTCTAGGGCATGAAATACCACCTGTTGGCAAAGGCTCAAAGAAAAGTGAAAAAAATACCTGTCATCCTAGCCCATGCCTACCTAATGTCCCTGTTGACTTTAGCCCATGTCGACCTTCAGACATGTCAACGTTCATGCATGTCGATCTTCAGTGGTCGATCCTATGCATTTTGACCTTCGCTTTGTTGACCTAGTGACTATATCCTGCTACAACAGGAACCTTTCTCAATGTGTTACAGCATCAAATGCATAAGACAAGTCTGACATTCCAGCTTGCATGTACAGTATAATACTGAAAGGCTGCGAAGTGTCTCCTACAGCCCAATGGAAAGGGACTTTAAGCTTCCTCTCTGACGGTCAGATCTTGTTAAATACCATTCACATAGAAAACTATGTTGACGGTTAATGTGAGGGCTGATGGACAGAGAGCAGGAGATGTCTCCAATACCCCCTGCTTTCTGTATGTTATATACCGGAGATGCAAAATTCTATGTGAAAACAAGTTTCTGCATATTTTATTTTTACGTAAAACATGATTTATAAATAGATCCCTAATAGTGTTCCCTTTAAGCTGTGCGCGCGTGCGCGCGCACACAACTTGACAAGCTTGCGCACAGACATTACAACAGAGCGCACAAAGCAGCAGTGGTCCCTTTTTGCAGTTGTGAACTCAATTAATGTGTGTTTCACCCATTAACTACATTGTCTGCTGTGTTTTGAATGTTTAAATGTTTAATATCATTTTGAAGTAAAGTTAACACAAATGCTGAACGTCATTTTCCAGTTATATATCAGTGACGCACAAAAATTTAAATTTCCTTTCAAAGTTGCACAGCCAAAATCTTATGCCGCACATAGCCTTCGTAAAATTAGAGGGAACATTGATCCCTACCATCCAGAACAACGCCAAGATTCTGCACATGGGCAGTTTGTTGCTTACAGTATCTGTGTAAGTCTTGTTGCTTGGCTTAGCTGTATCTTGGGGGTGATTTTAGTTGGTTTACAAAAGCAAAATCCTTCTTTAATGGACAAAACCATGTGCACTGCAGGGGGCAGAGTAAATACTGGCTGCTTTATTCTTACACTGCAATTTAGATTTCAGTTTGAACACACCCCACCCAAATCTAACACTCTCTGCACATGTTACATCAGCCCCATCTGCAGTGCACATGGTTTTGTCCATTAAAGGAGTTTGCTTTTGCAAACCAACCTGAGTCATCCCCCTTATCTCTTGATGGGGAAGTTATATCATAAGAACCTCTGTTTTATCAGGAAAGAGTTGCAGCCAATTGACTTGCATCAGCTCCCAGAGCTCAGACTGCCAGACACACACACAAATACATGGCTGGATTTCTGCTAAATTGATGTACAGTATTAAGAAGAATTAATAATGCCAGGAAAGTAACAGAAGACAGTGTGCAGTGGGAACACTAAAGCCAATCAAAGTACAGAATGCATGTCATGTGCTTCTAACTCACCTATATATTATTGCTACACAGAATACAGTCTCGGTATTGCATGATCAATTTTATATGGGTCTGTGCATTTAAAGGTTATATTGTAGGTTAACAAAGTAAGTAAACTGCCATAAAATCAAGATTGTTAGCATGATCTTTACGACTCCATCATTAGCATTCATGTCCTTAATTGAATCTTTTACAGGGTGAAGGCTAAGAAAGGAATAAATCTGCAGAACACCAGGTCCCGCGATCCTCAGTGGTTTGTCAACTCCGAGCTGTTGACAGGTGGAAAACATTCTACAGCGACAGTGGATGTATCTAAGGTCCAGGGATTGCCATACAGGTACTGTACTATTACTGTAGGTCTATTTATGAAATGATCATGGGTTGTGGTGACACAGTTACTTATCACTCTTGATATATTTTATTGATGTAAAAACTTGGAGGTTAACAATAGGCACCAGTGGAATTGTGAAATTCACAACTACAGTATCTTTAACCTGGCTTGCAGGTTTATTGCTGAACAAAAGTAAAGCTGGTTGAACACTATACAGACATACAATGCATACACACTGAACAATATTGTTACCAATATCATTTAGTGATGTCACCCTGACAGGGCTTTGAAAAATGGCGTTGTTGCCAATAGTAATGGCGTTGTTGCCAATTTGACTACACGCACAATGAAAGGGGGAGGGGCAGGTAAGGTTACAAAATAGTGGGGCAGATGTATCATAGCAGCGCTTATCGCGCCGTTATGATACTTCCTGCTTCGCCTCAATAGCGAGGCGAAGCAGGAAGGGACATCGACAAGATGTATTAACATCTTGTCTGCCGAAGCGGGGGAGCGTTAACTCCCCCCTTCAGCGATGTCCCTTTCTGGAGATAGCGCATCAGTTAATACTGATGCGCTATCTCCTGTCCCCCGGCCGGCCGCACTGGGCATGCGCGGGATCTCGCTGTTCACGCGAGATCCCCAGCGCAGCCCACAGCTGACAGCAGGGACAGCGCTGTCCCTGCTGTTTAGATAGGGCTTCGCCAGCCTGATGCTGGCGAAGCCAAAGCAGGCTTCGTGCGGAACGGTCAGCGATGCTGACCGTTCATACATTCGGCCTGCTATCATTTTGATAGCAGCGCCGATATGGACAGGGGCGCATAGCGCCCCTGTCCATTACCGCACGCTGGCTGCTTCATACATGGGGGAGAAGCGGTATCAGTGCACATAACGTGCGCTGATACCCTTCTCCCCCATAACGACAGATCATACATCTGCCCCAGTGAGTGCACACTAGACGATATGCATGATAATATTGTTAGCGATATTGTTTTTGGGCATATTATTAAAATATATATATATTGTGTACACACACTAACAGTGGTAATGGCTGTAAGTGTGGTCATGGTAGTATGCTCATCTATAACAGTGGTAAACTGTGGGTAACATGTAATCACAATGGGAAGCTAGTTATGTACTGCAGGGCCAAGCATACACAGTAACTCTGACATCCATTGTAGTAAGGGTTCCTTGGTTGGACTCACTTAGGTACTAGAGGTAGGAGACAGTCAATAAAAGGAAGAAGACTGCGCTGGAGTAACAACCAAATTTAATAGCAATTAATAAATAATATAAAATTAAGTTAAAAATAACATACATTTAATTAATATAATGAATAAAAATAAACATAATTAATGTTCAACTGATGGTCACACGCCAGTTAATAAGATTAGTTGGTATAATATATTGTACTGACTCTATTTGCCAAATGATCAGCCAGATAATTGTCCATATGTTAGAATATGAAATGGGGGTTAAGGCAAAAGAAAGAACAATTATTTTGCAGTGATTAGTTTCTTGAAATTTAGTACTGTTAGACAAAGCACATCAGCATCAATTGGTGCAGGTATAGACTATACCGTATAGTAACCACTCCTGCTGCATTCAGAGATTGTTGCTGGATCTATGCCAGATACAGTATATGAAAGTGTGCACGGGTGGCCACCCGGATGCTGATGAAAGGGTTAAACGGCTCCAGGCTTAGTTAGCACTCCATCCGGAGCGAATCTGCGCACAGGGTATTCACCACAGGGTTACAAATAGCACTGGTACAAACAGCATGGACACCTTACACGTTTCTCCGCCTAAACTGCTTCAGCAGCTTCTTCAGATAGGTCGGAGACAGCACTGAAGAAAATTTTTGTCTAACAAACCCCTTTCTTATACAGTGGCTGTTTTTTCGGTCACACAAATAAAAATGGGAAGAAAAAAAATGTTACCTTACTTAAATAAACTTTGCCAAATTTTTACAAAACATGTGATTATGCATAAAATAAACAAACAATAAAAAAACCTCAATGTGACAAGTATATTCCTACACATTTCCATAGGAACATGGTTAAAATTTGAGAAATGAGTCCCTTTGTGAGCATATCAGTAGGATTATCTTTACATGCTACTGTACAACTACACATTGATAAAAACTTGTCATAGGGAGGAACTCAATACAAAGTGATGTCCTGCTGAGCATTGTGGTTATGCCTACCTGCACACATATAGTACCAGCTATTTATGATAGTGCTCACATTGAAGGTTTTCCTACATATCTCTATCAAGAGGGGACTTGCAATAAAATCCATTGCTTTCAATTGAATCTATAAAAAGTATTAATCTCATCTGGCTTTTGACCCCTTATTATCTTAAATCATATACGGTAAAGGTAGATGTATTTGAGAATTGCTTTCTCTAATCACATTCTAATGCCAAACAAAATGTATCAAAGAGTGGAAAATCAGAATCCACTTTATTGGCCAGATATACTTGCATATACTAGGAATTGGATTTGGATTGCTGTGGTAACTAATAAACAGTGACAGTACAGAAATGCATAACACATAGACGCCCAGGGAAATATATTTTCTGGGCAGCAAAGTGCCTAGGCAGCCATCAGCGGCACCACTGGTCATTGTAGGTCATTGCCTCCGGGGGCATCCGCCACCTTCCTCCATCCACCGAGCTGACCGCACCACTCCATGCCGTGTGGGTGGGGCTTTCGGAGCAGCTGTGACTCACGATGGGGGCCGTGGCCGCCGATCTGCCACGTGTCTCCCAGCCAAAGGAGAGCCGCATGGGGGGCATCATCACCTCCACTGTCCTCCGCTCCGTCCTCCCCAGGCCACACTCTGTCCTTTGCTTCGTCCTTGCCGCACTCTCCGTCTCCGGGGGGTAGGAGCTCTGGGGGATGGGAGCCGGGAGCTCTACAGTGTGTGACCATCCCCCCCCCCCCCCCCCCCCTGCGCGCCCCAGCGGAAGTTTCCCATTGCAGCCAATCTGCTTCTAGTTAGTATTTGTCAGGTACAATATGTATAAAGATAGGAAGAAACTGGATTGGTTGCAATATTCAACCTTTCTACATGACCACTTTTTCTCTGTTTGAAGCCTTGATACACCTCAGCCTTCATCTCTTATCACTGCAAATAGCAATGATCAGGGTTGGACTGAAACCGACACAGCATTCTATGCCTTCGCTTAGGGAGAAGGAGGTGTGGCTATGTATCACAGGTTGGGTCGCAAATCATGGGGGCATGGCCTGCCACATCACGCATGCCAGCCAAGCACAATACCGGGAGGCAAAGTTGCCCTGCCAGGCCTTCATGTTGCCAGGTGGCTAGACCATCAGTTTCCAAAAGTTCCAAGTGGCCAGTCTGGACATGGCAGAATGATGATGGGATGAGATGCTGGAAAAACATTCTAAAGGTAATAAATATACTGTACCCTATATCTCCCTCTGGACTGCTTACACTCTAACTCGCTCCATTCCTTTCCATAACAATATTTCAATGCTCTACGCATGATAGACATTGTTACGTTTTGCAAAGAAAAGTGTCTGTAGGTGAGGATTATACAGTTCAGTCTAATTCTTGGGATTACATTGTCAGTTACAATGTGTATCAGACCTACAGATATTTTATCTGACAGCCTGAAACCAGCAGATAGCATGGCCATACACTGTAAGATATGTTAAAAGGGGAAATGTCAGGGGAATGGCCAAAGCAGCACATACACTGATATTGCCAGGCCAATCAATTATTAAATCTGTTAGACATGCTGGATAAATGTGTGTATGAGACATGCTGGATAAATGCGTGTATTAGACATTCTGGATAAATGTGCATGTCTGACAGATAATTACTGCTGATTTGAATAATAGTTAGACATTGTATACCCAACATTAGTCCCTTCAACCCATGAAATCTTCTGGCATTTGTTATGTGGGTCCCTCACATGCTATCTGACTAGAGACCTTTATGTGACTTTTCTTCTTTCTGCGCATGTGCATACACCAGGTGCATGCAGCCATGGTGAACAGACTGTTCACCGGGTACACGCACCCAACATTGCGGGCGGGGGGGGGGGTTGGGGGTGGGGGGGTGTCATGGTGCGGCGCGGTACTTGCCCATGAGAATACCTAGCATTTCATGGGTGTTCCCATGGAAATCTACAGGTGATGTGGGCTGGCAGCTCACCTCACCGGATGTGAGCTGCCGGCCCATTTCCTTCAGAATGTCCACGCACATCTAAGGTTACCTCAGATCAACCTTATATGTGTGTGTGTGCCTTCCACATCATTCGATGGTCGGCGACCATTGAATGATGTGGGAGTTCCCCCGCAAGCCTGCAAATGGATGTTTATGTTAAACATCCATTCACAGCCATTGCGTGCGAACACATGCTGCGAATAGGTGGCGGCCAGGCCATCATTCGCAAGGCGGGGTTTGGTGGACTCGCAAGTCTGCGAATTCGCAGCCTTGCTAATCAACTAGAATAACCGCCTAAATCCACTTTATTTTATTTCTATTCTTAATCCTTTAATCAAATGTTTTTATGATACTTTTATTCATTGTAATGTTAATACATTTTTATTATTACTTTCCTGGCACCACTTTTTATTCATTCCAAATTGTATGAAGTCTGCATCACACCCAGTTTTCTAGATGTCTTTCCTTGCAAAACTCTGGGAACCTGATTTTATTATAGCACTTTATTACACATATAACATGTACATACATCAATACATAAATATGCATTTAGCAGTCCCTGCAGCTCAAAAAATGTGCCAGTGAAATTATCCATTGTTAATTCTGAGGATATGAAGGCAAAATGCAGCTGGTCAAGAAAAGTTTAACCATCTTCACAGATTAGTGTATTTCCTGTATAGGAGGCTGCAGTTCTCATTCGCAGGATCAAAATGCAAATAGTCTTTTTCAGAAATCTAAAAGAATGGTTTAAATAGGTCTGAGGGAGAATAAAAGCATAATTGCATTGAAGTGTAAACCCCCTGCGGGTAAGTGGTCTAAAGCGGCTCACTTCTTTCATTCCATTAATATTTCATCAGGTTGTTTTCCTGAAAGGTGATTGCGATCACTTTAGATTCATCGCCTGTCTCTAACCTTTTGAAGGCCGATTTCAATCTGCATTGGAAATGACACACAAGTGCCTAGCTTCTTAGTAAGCTGTATTTGCTTCATGAAAACGGGAACATGTTCTGTGTGTACACTGCATGTATATAGGGAAACTGCGTTAAGCAGTTGAAACAGCTGTTGAGCCGTGCTTGTGTATTTTCACATGCCTTAATAAACTTATGTTGGAACCTTTTCTATTGGAGTGCCAGTTCTTTAATCCTTTCCGAACACAGGAGGGTGAGTGCTGCTATTATACATTATGAACTGTGCACCAATACCTCTTTAAGAAAAAATACTTTTGCAAATGAGTGCAGTCTTTACTGTTGCATTATATATATATATATATATATATATATATATATATATATATATAGTCCAAGTGTCCCTGCCACTTGCTGCAGGGAAGATGAACACTCTCCAAATATATTCAATGAATTAGTCCATCAGAAGAGGTGATATAATAAGACAATTTTATTCCAAAAGGGTATATTCAATCATCCTGCCCCGACGTTTCGGTCTTAACCAGACCTTTATCAAGGAGCGTTTTAGGATGCATCAAACAAGGAGCATATGGAGCTTCAACGTCAGCCCAGGAGCGGGGGTACAGCTACGTAGCTGTACCCCCGCTCCTGGGCTGACGTTGAAGCTCCATATGCTCCTTGTTTGATGCATCCTAAAACGCTCCTTGATAAAGGTCTGGTTAAGACCGAAACGTCGGGGCAGGATGATTGAATATACCCTTTTGGAATAAAATTGTCTTATTATATCACCTCTTCTGATGGACTAATTCATTGAATATATTTGGAGAGTGTTCATCTTCCCTGCAGCAAGTGGCAGGGACACTTGGACTATTTATGAGGCTATATGGTTCACATATATACCTCTTGGTGAACACCCCAGCTGTTGTGATTTGATAGTGAGAGTGCGGTCTATCTGGACATATATATATATATATATATATATATATATATATATATATATATAAAGTCCAGTATAAAGAGCACTCACCAGTCTTCCAATCTCAATGCCAATAAAAGTTTAATACATCACCAAGTTTTCAAAGCAGGATGTCGACGTTTCGAGCCACAGCGGGCCCTTTGTCAAGACAAGTGATGGATGGGTCACAGCCCCAGAAGTACATATCACCGTATCCATTTACACAGTATATATATACACCAGAGGCCGGAAGTGCCTGCCAATCGCCAATTAATCAATCATGTACTAATTGTACAACTTCAACTGCTGTATATCACCTCCCCAGTATCAATGAAAATGCACCAATCAGTAAAATAAACCTGTCTGACACTTACCTGGCGCTGGGTACAGTACAGCGCTTCATAAGTGTAATCTCCGGCGTGCGTTCCACCGCTTTGGAACGCACATACCGGAAGGCGCTGTTCGCGCTATAGCATAGCGCGTCATCATTCAAAATATATCTGAAACATCGTTTATATTGCCTACTTGATCACGTGGTTTATTACCTGATTTGCCCATGCGGCTTAATGTATGTGGGCAAAACCATTCGGACCTTATGCGAAAGAATTAACCAACACAGATCTTCGATCCGGTTGGCCTACTCTACTGGCTCCACTGATAAGCCTGTGGCAGCGCATTTTGTGAAAGAAAAACACCAACTGTCTACCCTGCGATATATGGCCATAGATTGGACTCCTCCCCCGCCCCGTGGGGGTGACAGGGGTCTTATGCTTCTGAAAAAAGAGGCCCAGTGGATCCACCGTTTGGACACTGTCTGGCCCCGAGGCCTAAATGAGAAGACTCATATGAATATCTTTCTGTGACAATATCTTTTTGTGATAATATCTTTTTGTGACAGTACAAGATCAGTAGTCACCACTAGACATAACTCTAGTTTAGAAGATATTAATTATATGCTTGCGATAACACACTCCACAAGATACATAACATATCTGTTAGCTATGGATATATGGCATCTACTTACTTGTTTGCAACAATAATAATATAGCAAATATGTTCTAAAAAGGCAGAGCCTAAAAAGCAATATCGATAGGACCTAACTGGTGATGTGATATTTGTTTTTAATAGGTGTTTTGGAGTCTGGGCGCCACAATCTAGGCTGCTTTGTAGCCTGGTGTGTTGCCCCCTGACCCCATCACTTAGTTTTTAATATGTGTGTATATGTTGTTTGTCCTGTTTGATACATTCTGATGTTTCGATATTTTGTAAACCAGAGGCAGCGAGTAACCCTGGCCGATCGCCTGCATCTTTTTCAAAGTATAGTTCTTTTTGAGAACTCTTTACCACTACCTTATGTGCCAGAGAAGCTATTTGTTTAATACGGCATTATTTTTGAATTGCAATGTGTGGGGTTATATATTTGCTCCAATAATTATTATGTGCTCTAAAGATCCAAAATGGCCGTGCGTTTCACAGCCTTAGTGTGTAACGCAAGTCCGGCCAGTAAAACAGGGGGCAGGTCCCTTGGGTAGTGGGAACTGTTGATTCCTGATGCCGCTCTCCGGGGAGGCATTGACTGAGCACACACTAAGCTTCGGTGCGCGTCGCTGAATGATGACGCGCTATGCTATAGCGCGAACAGCGCCTTCCGGTATGTGCGTTCCAAAGCGGTGGAACGCACGCCGGAGATTACACTTATGAAGCTCTGTACTGTACCCAGCGCCAGGTAAGTGTCAGACAGGTTTATTTTACTGATTGGTGCATTTTCATTGATACTGGGGAGGTGATATACAGCAGTTGAAGTTGTACAATTAGTACATGATTGATTAATTGGCGATTGGCAGGCACTTCCGGCCTCTGGTGTATATATATACTGTGTAAATGGATACGGTGATATGTACTTCTGGGGCTGTGACCCATCCATCACTTGTCTTGACAAAGGGCCCGCTGTGGCTCGAAACGTCGACATCCTGCTTTGAAAACTTGGTGATGTATTAAACTTTTATTGGCATTGAGATTGGAAGACTGGTGAGTGCTCTTTATACTGGACTTTATATTTGGCTGTACCCCTGGGACTACAAGCCTAAGTTGGCACCCCAGCTGCTGATATTTGAGATTTGTGTGTGTGCTGGCCCTACCAAAATACATATATATATATCTATATATATATATATATATCAGATAAGGCAGGCAGGCACTCGCTGTGGGTGGTTTAGAACGGTGCAGGGTCCATAGAAGGTTAATATAGAAATTCACTCACCCAATCCACATAGAAGGCAGACCAAGTAAGAAAGAAAACCAGGACTCCCTGGTTGAAACAGCTGTTGGGTCGGCTGTGCGCAATGTTTGTATAATATGCCTGCATTGTGAATACAAAACTTCTTTTCTTCATACGCCTACGAGTGCTGGTCTCTTCTTGCTTGATCTGCCTGCTACGTGGATTGGGTGAGTGAATATATATATATATATTCAATACAAAATCCTTTTACTTACACACAAAGCCTTAAACCAAACTACAAAAACATACATCTCTTCTCTTATCTCAAAATATCTTCCAACCCGACCTCTAGGCTACTCACAAGATCTGCATCTCTCATCCACACTCATTACTCGCTAATTCACAATTGCAGGGCTTTCATCGGGCTGCACCCACTCTGTGAAATGCCCTCCCAAGCCAAATAAGACTCTTCTCCAGTCTCCAAACCTATAAGCGTTCCCTGAAAACTCACCTCTTCAGGCAAGCTTATCAAATTCCAGAACCAGCCACTTAACCTTCATATACCATTCCTATCTAATAAATCTTTTCTTCATATTTTCCATCCTCCTGACCCATGGCCAAACTGCTGAGTCACCGTATCTTACAGCACACCAGGAACCTTTGCATTCTGGCGGACTTTATGCAATAAATATCTATATATATATATATATATATACACACACACACAATAATTGTGGTATCTAGTGCTACACCCACAGTACACAGTAATCATAAAATGGGGGGGTTGAGGATTGCAATGGTCCTTCTGTATTATGAAGAATTCTTTCAGTAGAGATCAAAGTTGCACAGTGGCGAATCACCTAGTATCTCCCTTTTTCGAGGGCCGCAACTTTACTCCAAAGAATTGGATGTTCTTAAGAAAACATCAGACTAACATAAACAGGAAGTGGCTGGACGGCCATCTTAAGCACGTCAGCCAAACTTAACAGGTTACCATAGTGATGGGGATGCTGGGAAAATAGTGCATAGAACACTTCATGTCTGACCAACATGAAGTGATGCATTAATTAGTAAAAAAGGTGGTACACATGACCTCCTTTACCTAATTACTGAAGGAAAAAAGTTCAGCAACAAGGGAAAACATGTTTTATACACTCCTGAGGAAGTCCAGCCAGTAAGCATTAAGAGAGAAAATGCCTAGAGGGTATACTCAGTGGTGTAGCTAGTTGCCATGGTGCTCGAAGCAAGGGTATGGGTTGCGCACTTCCTCAGAGAAGAGGAAAACCCTGCTGTTTACCCCACCACCAAGCAGCTGCCGAAGAGGACTCTGTGCCGGGACGCTGGCTGCACGCACCCTTTGAAGCTGCAATCCCGCTGCAAACGGGAGGAAAACCAAAGCCACGGCGTACAAGATATCACAGGCACTGCGCTGTGCCGCTGGCATTGGAAGGTAGGGACAGTTAGGTAACATCCGGGGACTCCACTTACTCCTAAAAAAAAGTAGCGTAAACATTGTTTTTAAATAACCAAATTCATTTTCTACAGTTGTTCACTCATATTTTATTTAATAATCACAGAGCGCTCCATTCTTTAATGTACATTTACCCCTAACTATTGGAGCAGCCAAAAACAAACGAGCGTGGTACATATTCCAATTATTAAACAAACGATAAAACATGAGAATAAAATGTAAAAAAAACCATTACCTAGTGATGGGGGTGGAGCCTAGGATTGTATAGCAAAGGATTGCTTTACTACCAGGACCCAGCCCAGTGTCGACTTGTGGAGCCAGCAGGGTGTGTCTTCTGTTTGAAACACTCTGCTATACCATCCTAGGCTCCACCCCCATCACTGGGTAAGTTTTTTTTTTACATTTTATCCTCATGTTTTATCATTTGTTTTATCACTTATCTTAAAGAAATAAATTTGTCAGTTAACCCTTTGCGCCAAGGGTCTTTCTTATTTACCAATACTGTAGATGAGAGTGAAGACTTGTCACAGACTCACACAGGCGACGGGTCCCAGCTGAGCCGCCCCCTCCCCCAGCATTGCACTAGTGCTTGTCAGCTCAGCGCCACACTGCGGGCAGCGACCTTTAGGAGGTGCTGCAATTGTGCTCCCTGAGTCCCCCGTGCACGCACCTATGGGAGCACACGTGACGCACTGACGGCTGGGAAGACATAGGGTTGTGTAAGGCTGCAGGCTCTGCTGGGCGGGTGGGCAGGCACTGAGCAGCACACATTCAGGCAGGGCAGGCACAGCGTCAGTGTGTCCCGGGTAATCTTTTGCGGTGCGCGCTGCCGCCCTGCACCCCTTCAGTGCCTGGAGCTTGTGCTCCGCCCTCCCTGCGTCCCTGGGTATACTGAACAGAAACCTCCACTTAAACATCTCTAGGACTAAAATATTCACCAGATAAGCCTTTTGCTGTTTTATTTGATGTTCTGGCTTTTTCATATATTCTTTTGTGTGAATTTATGTTAAAACTGTATTACACTATTGTGCATGCCTTTTCTTCTCTCTTTATGGACCATATGCCCTAAGCTTCAAAAGTGATAAGATGGAGAGTGATAAATAACCAGCTGATCAGCTCCTGTCTCACATTTTTCAAACAGTCTGTGACATGGCAGGTAGGAACTGATTGGCTGGCTGTTTATCACTCTCCATTTTATCCCTTTTTAAGCTTAGTGCATCTGGCCCTATATATCTTAGCAAGAGGATAAACTCTTGAGACTGTATAAGAAGAATCCAGGGGACTGCCTTATTATTTGTGCAGTAGATGCAAGTGGTTTGTACCACCAGGAATGGTACGCGTCCATTTTCTAGGGTTTTTCTGATTGGTGGTGGAAACGTTTTGCTGAATTTGCCTAGACATACTACACCAGAGGGCACTTTTCTCACCTCAAAATATACACACACACACACACATACATTATATTGTGTTCTAGGTTGACTTTCTGGCAAAATTATAACACTTCACATCCACATTATTTTATTTTCATCTAATCTGTGGTTCCCAAACTGTGTGCCTAGTTGAGTTCACAAAACTGTAGAACGTTAGTATATATATATATATATATTAGAAAATTCAAAACAATATGTAGCTCAAGTAGACCAGGACTGGACACAAAGCTGGAAGTGCTAAAATAACTTAATAAAGAGATTGACTGGAAATGGCGGAAATGCATACTCGTATCCTAATGTAACATAAGTGAAACATGTTCAACTACAAAGCAGCGTTGGTCTAGTTTTTACAATCATTGTGATTGCTTACAGAAGCTTGGTACATTTGCCTTACAACTTGAAACTGATTACATGTCAAACACTTACTTTATATATTAGTATTTTAAGTTGTTAATTATTAATTAATTATTAAATACGTGATAGAAGTAAATAGTACAAATTGCAATTATGAAAAGCCTGAATGCTGAAAATAGATTACAATAGTTTTTTTGTTTTCCATTTAATTATAGAGCTGTTGAATCTCCCTATGTGATAATGCAGCTGGACTTTGAAATGGAGAATTTCACCAGCCAGTCTGTTACAAGACGCATAATGTGGCACCTAGAATATCAAGGACAAAAACCTGTTCCTGAAATGGAGAAAGCTGTGACAGAGCTGACGGTGATGCAGAAAGATATTCGAGCTATAGTTCCCTTGGCAATGGTTAGACTATTTTTTTATTCTTTACTTCTTTTATAATTATAGTTTGCTCAATATTTCTGTTTGCTGTATTAATGATGTGCGTATTCTGCTATTATCTCGGTATGCCTTTATGATATTTATTTTTATATTCTGGGCTGATGCATTGTTAGGAGCAAAGCCCCCAAAAATGGAATCCAGGACAATAGGAGTATTCGACCATTAACACTGCACATAGAGCAAAGACTCTGTAGGTGGCACCCAGCAGTCTCTGCAGCTGACCAGAGCATCTGTAGGATGGCCTGGTCAGCTCTGCACTTACATGTGCTGCAGGCCACACCCCCTGAAGTAATGATGTCATAGCATGCTCAAAGATGTGCCCAGCATTTGGGACAGATCTAAAATGTGGACCGAATTTTAAACGTGAAAGGAAAATGGTCTCAAATCTAAATTAAAGTTTAAAAATAAATATGTCTCACATTAGTGATTTATGTGCAAATGCAGCTATTATTTACCCTGTATGCAAACACTGTAATAATATATTTGCAACCCTTGCATTGCATCATAATTTGTCCAGGTGTATGGTTTGTCCAACTCAGAATCTGCCTCCTGCTGTTTGTATATTTATTGTAATGAACCAATATTGTGCAAATTTACATGTTTCCTTCTTTCTTACTTCCAGGATACAGAAATAATTAACACGGCTATTCTAACTGGTCGGACCGTTGCTATTCCAGTAAAGGTTTTGGCCATTGAAGCATCTGGAGCAATCACAGATATTTCTTCTTTCACTGAGTGTAAATCCAGCAATGATGATATCATCAAGGTGAGGAAGACAGAGACAGATGGTACTGTTTACTCTTAACCTTCATTCAGCAACACTTCATTGTTTACATGTAATGCTCAAAGGACATTATGTCCAATCCCTTTTTATAAAATCCATTAGGAAATTTAGGATCCTATACTGTAGGTTTGATGCTACCTGGGTCACAGGGACTCTAGCTCAGGAGTATGGTATTCACTGCAAGTGACAAGCACATTTCAGCCCTGTAATTATTTACCCAGCATGGAAGGAAATCGAGTTTGGTAACGGCAGGTATCGGGGTACACTATAATTACCATAGACGGCGGGTTTAGCCATGCTAGCAGACTGGCAGGCACCCTCAACCCCACAAATCTTCAAATTAGGTTTCACAGATGCATTACCTTGACATATCACTAACACAACAACATAAAAAAAATGGCAGAAAATAACCAAAGAATCAAAATAAAATAACAAATAAAAAAAACATATCTATATACTCTATATACAGAATGTGGTACTGGAATAATATGTAAACTTGTCTCTGACTCTGATCAGGGGTAACACTCTCATCATACAAGAAACAAGGATATCCATCATCCATGTAGAGATTTTACATAACTATGTTATATTGTATAACCGTGTCATTAGCCCAAATCATAAAAAAAGGCCAAATTAAATTCCTCATTGAGGCCCTTATGTAGGGTGTTATGTAGGGTACACACCAGAATGATTAGGGCTCAATCCCATCAATCTGGATCCAATTCCAACCAATTAGATGTAGATTGGGCATGTTTAGATCCGATTCCAATCCGATGTGCTTCCCCGTTGTCATTTGGTCGTTTTACGGATCCTACCTGCTGCAGGTAGGATCTGTAAAAGATCCATTCAACAAGATACAGACTGAGATCGGATTGGGATTGGATTGGATGCAGATCGTGTGCTCCTACAGATCGTGCGACCATCACACAATCTGCTAATGATCTACTAACAATCAGGATCGTTCTGGTGTGTACCAGGCATTACAGTCAAATTTGTATAAATCTCTCTCTCTCTCTCTCTCTCTCTCTCTCTGCAACATTTCGATGCTTTAAGGTCACATCGTCTACAGGCAAAAGTAAAACACATAAGAAAAGACCTCACCTTAAAATATATATATATATATATATATATCATGCGATATGCTGGCACTCGCTCCCAATGTGATCAGCTACCGTAGTGCTGGTAACAGTTCTTATACAACCATCCAGGATACCGCACACATCAGATTTTTGTGTACCAAAAAAAGTTGTCAGATGCCATGTCTTTAAGCAACATTTGGGAACTTTTATTTTCCCGTCCCGTAACTGAAGCCTGAGGACTGACTAACTAAGTCTGACTACGTTTTTTTGGAGCAACAAAAAAATCTGATGTGTGCGGTATCCTGGATGGTCATATATATTCGCATTCCAATTGCAGAAGTTTCAGGTCTCGATCCTCACCTCTTCTCAATGGTTTTACACAATCAATTGGCATAAACTTAAAGTCTCTAAGCTTATGGCCTGCTTCAAAAAAAAAAAAAAAAAGGCCACTGGTGGTGTGATAGAGTCTCGGACAGTTGCAGCTTTTTTATTGATGACCTGTGCATTGATATCCATTTTTTTGCCATCCTAATCGTTTTAGCAACTTATATTCGCTGAAATGGGCATTGGATGTTAAACATCAGCAATCTGCTTTCACGTGTCATTTGATGTCTCATCACATGTTTAGTCCCAGTAACGGGATTGGTAAAGGAATTACCTGTCAGTAAATACGGGCAGTTAACACAACCACTGCACCGAAACGCCAGCTATCGGACTTATATTCGAACATGTTACAAAGTCCTTTAAGTTATTGCTTCTTATATAATGAACATTGGTTTAGATTTTCAATAAGCACTTGTGACAATGTCAGACTCGAGTATGTACCAATGTTTGAGTACTGCTTCCCTCAATCTAGTAGATGCAATAGAAAAGGTCATTGAAAAAATTAAACGATCCATATACCGATTGATTCATCAATTTCAGATACACAATAACCTCTCTGTAAAAAGTTTTCCTCCATCCGTTTCAGTGCCACATTTAACTCATTCCTATGCGATGTTATTTTCACAATATGCAATAATTGGGAAAACTGCAAGCTCCTCTTCAAGGCTTGAGGATGGAAGCTTTCCGCTAACAACACAGAGTTCTTATCGGTTTTTATAGGTTATAAATTCTTGTCCCAAACTTGCCATCCACAATCTCAACCGTTACGTCCAGAAAATGTATTTTAGATGGGCTACTGACATAGGTTAATCTATTGGTGCTTGCCAAGCCATTGAGGTAACGAATAAATTCCTTCAGCCTATCCTTCCTCGGTCCATAAAAAGAAAAGGTTGCCAATAAATCTGACATACAGTATAGGGATATGTATCGTGAGAACTGTCTACTGGCCAAAACGTGGAGTGTCTCCTATTTATACTTAAACAAGTTTGCATAGGCCGGGGCCATGTTTGACCCCATGGCCGTATGTTGTAGTTGTAAAAAGGAGTTCTCAAAGTAATTCTTTTGTAAAATAAAAAAGAAAGAAAAATTCCACTGGCGGGCCCTTTTAAAAGGTATTGTTTGTAATTGCCTTCCTTATAGCCTCCATTCCTTCCTGGTGTTCTATGCTAGTATATAAACTTGTTATATCACATTTGGCCAGTAAGCAGTTCTCCGGTATATCACCATATTCCCATAATATATTTAAAAAATCAGTTGTGTCCCTTAAAATGGTGGGGAAATTTCTCCCTTAAAGTCTAGGTAGATAAGACAGATATAGCGAACAATGGTTTGAGGTCATGTTACAGCACACTCTTCTTCTTGGCCCACTAGAGGAATAGTGTTCTGATCCCATAAGAATATAAGAAGCAGATGTACTAAGCCTTAGATAAACTAATAATGAACCATCTCCTAACTGTAATTTTTAAACCACAGCCTATAGCAAGACAGTTAGGTGCTGATTGGCTGTTTTTTTATCTCTCTCCATTTTATCACTTCCCAGAGCCTCTTACATCTACCCCTAATGGAGTGCCAAGATCAAGTGCGGCATGTGACACTCATATCTCTTGTAGTAGAAGAGGTACATTTTACTTAGATGGGAGTTCTATTGAAGATGGAATGTTGCCCATAGCAACCAATCAGACTATACTTATTTATTCAGCTCCTTCTAGAAGATAATAGATATAATTTGATTGGTTGGTGTGGGCAACATCCCATCTTCAGTAGCATACCATCTTAGTAAATTTACCCCAAAGTGTTCTCTTGTTATATATTTCTATTTGCCAAGGTCGTTTCTAGAGCTCTAGGCATGGAAATATGTGTCAAATGAGTAAATTAAAAGCCGTCATGGTATGCTTTTTGTTAATTTCACTTCCTTGATGTTTCCAAAGCACATATGTGGTTTGGAAACATCAAGGAGAAAACAGAATATTAACTGTAAATAAAGTAATTAAATTAGCATGCACCTAATTTGTCTGTGATCCATTTAATTCTACTTTAGATAAAGGCTGAAAATTATCATAAACAGAGATGGGGAACAAACTGCAGAATAAATATTGCAGCACCAAATTGTATGGCAGACCAATAACTCTAACCCTAACCATACATTTACAAATGGTTGTGACTATTGCAGCACCATTCCAAATGCTTAACTGTATACTGTATAATGAGAATTTAAATTAATATATAATTACACTTCCAATACAAGTTACTTCAATTCATGATCTGTAAAAGGGGAAAACAATAACATATTAATAAACATAAAGGGGGGTATTCAAATGTTTACACCTTTTTAAATTCACGCATCTGACGTCTTTTGAAGTAATGGTCGGGTTTGATATTCAAATGTTTTTTCTTTAGACGCCTAATCTGTTCCCCTCTTTTAATCTCACAACCATTTTATCCCTTTTTTTATATCACAGATTGCATATATTTTTTTTTCGTGCCATTTTATTCTTTTTTATTCCCTATTTTGCTCCACCTGTTTTTACCCTACCCTCTGCCCAGTCATACAAGTTTGTCTCCATTATAAGAGCGCCCTCTCCCCGTTAAGCAGACGCCATTTAATTTGCACTGCCCTCGCACTATGCAGGGAGCTGGCAGCCGCTGACCCATCAGGGTGATCCGTCTGCCTCACACACACTTGGGAGACTTGTGCGTGAAGGAGTTAGGGGGGGGGTTGCCTGTATACAGTCATTAGGTTGACACTATTAAGCTTGACATGCATTGGGTCAACCACTGAAGGTCAACAGGGCTTAGGTCAATATGGAAAATGTCAACACAAGCATTAGGTCGACATTGGGAAGGTCAATAGTGTTGACATGGGGTTTTCACGTTTTTTTTCTGAGCCGACTTGTGCTGACAGGCGGTATTTCATGCCCTACCATCCACTAGGGCATGTAGGGAGAATATAATAGTGTGCTGAGTGCAGCGAGGCACCGAGCCCGAAGCATGGCGAGCCTGAAGCATGGCAAGCACAGGGCACTTTTTCAGTGTCCATGTCGACTAGTGTATGTCAACATTAGGGCCAAAAAAAGTCAAAAGGTCAACCTTTTGACTGTCAACCTTCCCATTGTTGACCTAATGCATGCGTGTCAACCTTTTGACCCTGACAACCTTAAGCATGTTGATCTTTTCCAAGTGTCGACCTAAGCCCTTTTGAACTTCAGTGGTTGACCCAATGACCCATACGCGTTTTGCCGGTGTGCTTACACTCTGTGGGAGGTGTGCCTATACTTTATGGGGGGGTGTGTGTCTATACTCTATTACACAGGTTCTCAAATTCGGTCCTCAGGGCCCCACACAGTGCATGTTTTTCATGTCTCCTCACAGAATCACATGTAAGATAATTAGCTCCACCTGTGGATCTTTTAAAATGTGTCAATGAGTAATGAGTGCATCTGTGCACCTGCCAGGTGACCTGGAAAATGTGAGCTGTGTGGGGTCCTGGGGACCGAGTTTGAGAACCCCTGCTCTATTGCATTTTATTAATTTTAAAGTTTATCCTTAACCCCTTATAAAAAAAAAGAAATTTCATTAAATAAGCCATTCATATATAAAAAAAATAACACTTTTATCACCACCCGACACCCAGGTGAATAAAATGAAAAAAAAAAGAACAATTTTAGACAACTATTAAAAGGCGTGAAACTTCACACCAAACATTTGAATACTAAGTCCATTGAAAATGACTTTAAAGTAAAAGATGTTTAAAAAACTGTCAACTTTTAAAAGACGGGGAAGAATTGAATAGCAAACTAATATCACGACATATAAAAGTTGTGAAAAAAAAGGGAGAATAGGTGTGAAAAATAGAACAGATCAACATTTGAATACCCCCAAAATGTTATTTCCAGAATCTATAATTTTTTATTCAACAAAAATAAGGGTACAGAATTCAAACTTTGTATTTATATTGATTTGGTTTGCTTTGCTACAAAAATTATACTTAAATTCCTTTCACTAATTTCTTGGGTACTTATGTAATATCTGGACTCCCGTTTTTCTTATGAGACCGCGTCCCCTCGCGGGGCTCGCTGCGCTCACCACGCTTCGGGCACGGTGGCTCGCTGCGCTCGCCACACTATATAAAATCCACTCCATGCGTAGTTGGATAGTAGGGGTATGAAAAAATGGGGTGCATTTAACATGGGAGTCCAGATAATACATAAGTACCATTTCTTGTTCATGATGTGTATCACTAGTTAAAATCCTGCCAAAATGACGGCTTCTGAAATGCACTCCCACTTTGAGCTGTTTTTAGCCCACAAATGCTCCTCTCACAACAACTTCCTATCTGCTCCTACCAACAATCTCTGTCTTCACAGGTCCCTCCCTTTTATATATTTATGGCTAATTACTCCTCACCTCTATGAGGTGTAGTACCCACAACTGACCATTAGAGGTCACTCGATGGAAAAATAGGTTATTTGTTGTTAAAGTGTATCTGGAAATGTTATTAGTTGGTCCCCTTACACTTGTGAGATTTTTACAGATTTGACCCAATTCAGATGGATTGGGCCAAGTTATCTGACAAAATCGGATGTGCCTGATGCTGTAGGACCCGATGCACGTTCCCATGCGCATTGGGTTTAACCAAGAGATTGATCCTCCTGCACATAGGATAAATCTCAAGTCAATCAGGTCCAACTTGTCCCTCAGACAAGTTGGACAATTGTAAAATAGAGAGATTAGATAGAGAGATTAGATAGATTAAATAGATAGGAGTTTCAGAGGTCTGATAACATTTCCAGGTACACTATAACAACAAATAACCTATTTTACTATTGTTGCAAGTAAACAAATTTTTACCAGGGAGCAACTGAACTTTTTATAAGCATGTGTAAATAAATTATCTTTACTGATTATAGTTGCATTTTTAGAAACCAGCCATAAAGGGAAAAAAATGACTTGGGGCCTTTGCCAACAGGAAGAGGTGAGCCAATTAAAATCAATTAATTAGTGGAGCAACATTAAATAATTTGCATAAGAGCAAAGGGGCAATACAATGTTAGATTTTGTCTCCATTGAAGAATATTCATATGGTTCTGATAGCTGAGGATCCGCCTTTTGATAGCAATTAGTGTTTCCATGTAACATGATTTAAAAAAAAACTAAAAACATAACAGTACTAACTGCTAAATGACAATGTCAATAGTGACCTTGTGATGCTCTCACAAAAGTTATAACCAAAGCCAAATAATAATGTCGATTTTAGTATTATGAACATACAGCTGCAGGAATTCAAAAGAGACTTTCCTATTGATGACCGGAAGAAGTTCTTATGGACCAATACAATTTCATTTTGGTACTGCAGGTAGGATCGTTGCACCATATTGAGTAGGGGAAAGGATGGTTCCTCAGTGACTTTGTTTGTCACCTCAATCTCCTTTGTGCCGGTGTTTGGGGGTGGCAGTGGCAAACGCAGGATATTTTGGAGGAGGGTTTCCAAATGTAATCCAAAATCTCTCACTCTGCAGCACATTGGAGTAAGTATGGAGGAGTGGTAACAGCCCTGAAAATTAGTATTTTTATATATGGCACTTCCCTCTCTCCCAACTGTGAACGGCCTGGTGATATTGTAAATCGCAGAGGCCGTTCAGAGTTGGGGCTCTCCAACAGTCAGGGCAGCGACCTGAATTGTTTCACAATGAGTGAACCAGAATCGGACCCCTACTTTATAGTCGGTAAAAATAAATAAAACCTTGTTCCTATTGAGTAATCCAGATAACTAGAGTCTCGTTCACTACAAATCCAAAAAAACACACTGTTCAGTTCGCCGATAAACGTATTTATGGTTTTCTGTATCAAATCTATTATCCCTGCTGTGCTTTATTTTATATCATATCATGCAGCACTTTGCAGAGAATATTTCAGTTCTTAATAAGCCCTGGTGGATCTTCCCTATCACATGGATCCACATACACGCTAGTGTTCCATCTTGGTCAGCAGCCAATTAACCAAATACAGTAGCATGTTTCCTTAGTATGGGAGAAAAAACGTGAGCAATCAGAAGGAACAGACATAGAATCCCCACACTGATCAACCATATCTGAGATTTGAACTCATGACCCCAGTGCTGTGAAGCTAGTCACTATGCCCATCTTTATAAAACTTAACCTATGACATTCAATGTGATGGATACACCAAATATTCCATGACTCCCTGATCATGTTAGCACACACAAATACAATCTCTACAGCTGTTCCACCCAGTAAACCCATATCTACATGTATAGAGATGGGGGGAGGGTCTCTTTATGCATCAGTATAATCCATACTGACTGTTTTGCCTGCATTACCTTCTAAATAGAAAAATTATTTCTTCATTACACTTATACTTTGAAAATAAAGCTGGAAAATATGTTCTTTAAATGTTTCATTATTACTACTCTGAACTACGTAGAGGTACAACAGAAAATACGTTTTCATCTTTTCTGAAAATAAATAAATGTAACACAATAGTTTACATCTTGTAGTCAGTGCAGCTTGCCTGTTTATACAATTTTTAATTTATGAGCACAAGCGGTAATGAATGTTTCTATGCTCTTAAAATCACTGTCTTCACTAATTAATATTAAATGATTACATCAGTTATAAACAATACATGAATTGTTGTAATTTAAGTTGAAATAATGGGTTTGTATAGGAGGTCAACAATGACAATCTCTCTCATAACTTAGATAAATAACAATATTCACCATGTCAACACTGATGAAATGATGACATGGTTGCAATTTCGACAATCTAGATTTTAGGTATGAACCCTGACCCCTAACGTTAAGGTCTACATTTTGTCCATGTCAACAATTTTCAGATGCAAGGTTATCATCTCATATTTGTTGTTCTATAGTTCTTGTATGTTTCCGTGTCAGGTTTTTCATTTAATCAAGTTCTCACCTTGGTAATGCATCACCTTATTAGTGATCTAAAAACTCCATTAGGATGCGTGATGATCAATCCGTAAGACCGGCTGTAATGACAACTATATTTTCTTTTTAAATTAAAAAAGAAGAAGGTATGAGATCAGACAACAGATTAGCTGCAGTGATCTGTAATTGGCACAGTATCAGCTAAGTGACTCATCTTCCAGCAGCAGTATATGTCAGCTGTGCTTGTGTCTGCACTGGAATTGCTTCCATTTACACAGTATTAGAACACTCCCTTATTGATAATGGGTATCCTTAGATACCTCCAACTTCGTAGATGCAAAGCTTTTATTTCTCAGTATGCTTGGTTAGAATCCATGAACCTGAATTTAAAATACTTTTCTTCCTGTATAAAAC
This sequence comes from Crinia signifera, assembly GCF_055691185.1. Taxonomy (NCBI): domain Eukaryota; kingdom Metazoa; phylum Chordata; class Amphibia; order Anura; family Myobatrachidae; genus Crinia; species Crinia signifera. The sequence continues at coordinate 235,935,528 of NC_139218.1, forward strand.
AAGCTATCAGAGCAGTACATAAATTAGTAAGATCTCGTTTAAGGTCAAACTAATCAGTATCAATATTAGTTTGAAGCAAATATTTTAAATGGAAAGCACTGGGATATGGCAACTATGTAAAAACTTACTTTAGAGTATGCTAATTATTCAGTCCTGTATTTTTGTTTTCCATTTACAGTATAGGTAGCATCTTTTCTCACTGTCCATTACAGCAGGAAGCCACCTTCCAGGACTTAATTGGTTAAATTAATGGTGACAACTACCAGCAAATTGGTTATGTTTTAGTGTGGCTATTTAAATAATTTGAACCCCAACTATTTAATTGTGGGCATTTTTGCTGATATTGACGTCTTTTTTTTTTGGGGGGGGTGAAAAGGCATTGGCAGAAACAGACTAAAAAAGCAGCGGAAATGGATGCAATTTCACTGGCAAGGTGGCAAAACATGTGGATTGGCAACTGATTCACTAATCCCGTTTTTTTATGCCACTTCAGAATTTTTTGACAAGGCGAAAAATTAGCCCTCTAAATGAATAGAGCAAATTCCCATTCACCCTAAAAAAATTTTAGGACTAATTCTATTCCCCCCTTATCCGGCTTTAGCATTTATAGCTATTGCCCTTTTAAATGCCATAGGTGATCCTCAACCTTGACGACCAGTGCCTTAGTAAATCTGCCCCTCAGGGTTCACCAAATAAATAGAGGGTAGGATCTATTGTAAAATACCTGAAAGATGCTAAATAAATGGATGAAATTCCAAACACCCAAAGTGGAATAACAATAGAGAATAAAAAGTACAACATAATAAAGCGTTTTCAGGGTTCCCAGAGTTTGTGGTCTGATAACACCAATGGTGGAAATAAATAAATGTCACCAATAGTTCCACACCACGGTCTCAAGTAGTACACATCCAATTCTTGGTTTATATAGTATGCACTTTTTCCTCCAATACTCTCAAATGTTTACTATATATAAAAAGTAAAAAGAGAGAGAGGACATAGTTCGTAACTTTAAAAACAAACACATTTTAATAAGGGTTTACACTTACAATCAGTGGAGTATCTGTAGCCCCCAGGTGCTGAGAAGGTATGGGCGCCAGGGGGGAGGGGGCTATTGTTACCCGATGCCTTCTGCCCCAGCCGCCGGTGCTTCTGTCTGCTCCCAATAAAAATACCCCACGCGCCTCCTCTAGCATCCTCAAAAACTGTCTGCATTATGGGGGCAGCCATTTTACGAGTGTTACTTTTATTAGCAGCCAGTCGGGACCCGACAGAAGCACTGGTGGCAGGAGGTACCGGCCGCAGCGGGGGGTTTTGTTAACCCTGGGGGGGGGGGGGTTTGTTAACCCTACGGGATGCGCTGCCCAAATTTGCAGCAGGGGGGCGCAAATTTAATAGTTGCGCCACTGCTTACAATGTGGGGTGAGTAAATAGCATGTACAATGATAACCAAGGGTCAGACAGGCAGCTTGTATGTCCTTACAACTGGAGGAAGTGGCTCCAGTTCCAGATCTGGTCACTTGCATCCACCAAGGTCCATTAAGCCTGAAGTCCCATCTGGTTGGAGAAATCGATGTAGCAAGACATGCTTAGGGCTCACCAGCAATGGTTAGAGACAGCTAAAGATTCTGAAAGTAAACAACATGTGCATTTTTAAAAGTAGGCGGGGTTAAATCTTTTGGGTGTAATTTACATTCATTTTTTAACCACTTCATAGAAAATTAAATTGCTGTCTACAAAATGCCTGAATTAAATTATTTCTGGCGCAGAACTCATATATTTGTGTGCATGTTTCAATTTCCCTACAAGACAGGATTATCTGGATGATAAATGGGAAATAGGAAAATAGGAGTCACTAGGAAAATTTACTATGTAAGATAGGAATATATTAAAGCAGAGTTCCCCAAACTTATCCTTAAAACCTGAACATTAATTGAGAAGCCTGCTTGAGCACAGGTGACTTAATTAGTACCACAATCAATTTAATTTAACCATCTGGATGTAAGCATGAATATTCTTAAAACCTGGACTGTATTGGCAGAGATTGGTAAACTCTGTGTTAAAGGGTGGTTTTGTTTAGCTATTTCAAAATAGACTCACCATAGTAAATTGATTGATTGGCTAATCTAATAAATTCTGATTTTATTCCTAAATTAAGTGAATTGTGGTGAGTTTGAACTAAGCAGCCCATACACGCTGCAATCCCGGCGGGTCCGATGTGTGATTTGAGGTGCGCGATCCGGCGGCACCTCATCACACAGTACAAAAAGTATTGTACTTGATATTCATCATATCGCATCGCATTGCATGCACAAGGCATGCAATGCGATGGATGCTATTGTAGCCCAGAACACACGCCGGGATCGCAGCGTGTATGGGCAGCATAAGTGCTTGAAAAATAATGCAGTTTTCCTGGAATAATTTCAATAGTCCATGCATTGTCCGAAATTGAGCTCAATCAATCACAAGTGGTTGTCCTGCTTAACCATTTGAGTGTCAACATTTCTGTGAGAGATGTTCAAAATATCCACCAAAAAGGTTAGCGTCGGTAACATTTTTTTATATATATTAAAATAAAAAATGTTTCATGATTTATATTCTGTTGCTTCAATGAATATAAAATAATAATAAAAATGTTGTGTAAAAAAAAGATTATATTTCTTACATAAGATAAACATTACAGGTCATTATGATGAATAAAATGTTTGTTTTGGCAATTTTTACATCTATTTTGGCATGCATTGGCACCCTACCCAAAGATTTGTGACAGGGATCAGTCTAATATTGCAATTTATTGTATTTCCAATTGAACTACTGTATATTTTGGATAAAAACTCCCATTTGAAAATATAGTTAGGGGGTGAAAGAAGTGTTTTACCTTCAGAGTTTTATTCTAATTGATGTTTGTTAACCTTTTGCAAAACTATTTGCTCCATGGTGATCATTGGCATTCGTAGGTGTACTGCTACTCATAGATTCACAGTTACAACAAAACATGAGGTTACAGGGACTTGCTGCATCATGTAGTGCAACAATAACTGGCAGGTCGAGTTTTTCAAATTTAGTCTTTTCATTAACTAATTCATTTAAGTTTTTTTTTTTTTTCAGATTTTATTTGGAAATGTTCACTCATCTCGCTTGTGCTCAGGCTATCCAGAGAGTTTTAACTCTTTGAGTGCCAACATCTCTGTGAAAGATGTAAAATTGCCAGCGTTTGTTGCCATATTTGTTATATAAATTCAAATAAATGTAGTGTAAAAGATTATATTTCTCATATAAAGTAAAAATTTACAGGTCATTATTAGGAATAAAAATAAAAATGTTTGCTTGCCAATTTTCACACCTATTTTGACAAATTCGGTAAAGGGTTAAATGTTTTTTTTTTTAGATTTCACATTTATATTACAAAATAGCTCTAAACTACTGTAAATTCCCCATATTCTTAAACATCATATCAGCAGATGTGTGACCTTAGCATGTAAATTGATGTACTTATACTTCTACATAACCTTATCTAAAATAAAGACTCGGAGACATGGATTTGGCAGAACTTGTTAGCTGAGTTTATTTAAACTTTAAACTAATTTTGAAGTTTATTTATTTTAATGGTTAATTTATGGTGGCCAGAAAGAACGGCTAAAACTTATTAAGCTCCACCCCCCAAACTAACTTGCGTAAATCAGCCTAACTCAGAAAACGGTATCCACTCAACCTACAACATTGACTACCCACCCATCCGGGTGGGTTCGCAGTCCCCGGGCGGGTAATCCAGCGAAAAGGCCTAAGCCAACGAGAGGCGAGCGCACCGAAAAACAAGCCAATTCCGCAACTACCAAAACTTGATAACTAATCTAAAATCTATGAACTTGCCGTTCTTTCCCGCCAATCAGCTAACGCGATTAACACCAAGAACAACACCCCCCCCCCAAAAACAAAAACAATTAGGGAAGGGAGGGCGGGAAATTTTTCTGAGAAGAGAGGGAGACTCCTCCCCCTGCATCCCATATTAACCCAGCTAAGCTGCCAAAAGCCATGCCCCTATTGGCCACTCCGAGTCACATGCTTACCCTAGGCCCACACCCAGCTTCATCATGTTTAATACACTACATGGCTATGCAGCCATTTCGTTGTCCTAAACATCATATCAGCAGATGTGTGACCTTAGCATGTAAATTGATGTACTTATACTTCTACATAACCTTATCTAAAATAAAGACTCGGAGACATGGATTTGGCAGAACTTGTTAGCTGAGTTTATTTAAACTTTAAACTAATTTTGAAGTTTATTTATTTTAATGGTTAATTTATGGTGGCCAGAAAGAACGGCTAAAACTTATTAAGCTCCACCCCCCAAACTAACTTGCGTAAATCAGCCTAACTCAGAAAACGGTATCCACTCAACCTACAACATTGACTACCCACCCATCCGGGTGGGTTCGCAGTCCCCGGGCGGGTAATCCAGCGAAAAGGCCTAAGCCAACGAGAGGCGAGCGCACCGAAAAACAAGCCAATTCCGCAACTACCAAAACTTGATAACTAATCTAAAATCTATGAACTTGCCGTTCTTTCCCGCCAAAGCGGGGCTCCGGTCCCGGAGACCCCGCCCCGCCACCATACTATTGAACCGAAGCTACCACGATCAGCAGATCCTCCACAAATATTCGCAAACCCGCCTTGACAAGATGTATCCCGTCAGGCCTATAAAGCTGGTGAAACCTGAATCTAATCCTCTCATGTGGCACCACAGCACCACCAGCCTGTAGAACCCAACGAGCCACAGCTGTGTTCAGCTTTTTCCTGGCTTCGTCAATCGCACGACAGTCCCTGGCACCTCTCCAATACAGGCGGGGAACTATAAATGACCATATCAGGGTGCAAGTGGGCCATGCGGCCTTAATGGCGGCCAGATCTCCCAGGATCAGGGCCCTTAACTCCAATTGTGACATCTTTCCCATATCATTGCCGCCCAAATGAAGTACCAACACTTCTGGCAGGCCAAAGTTCTTCACCTTCATGAGAAGAAAAGCCCTTAGCTCGCGCCAGGACATTCCTCTAACTCCAAGCCAACGCACACGCTGGCAGCCAACCACCACCGGACCTTCACCTGACTCCATGAGCCTGCCTGCCCAATAGACAAATGAATGACCTACCACCCACACCCTCACGTTGTCGAAGCCCACACCTGAAGAAAAATGGATAAGATGGATTAATATGGATTCTTTAAAGGACAGGAAAGAACATTTTAAGGGAGGATCTGCCAAAAGAAAAAATTTGTTTGGTGCACAATTTGGTGCGGTAGCACTGCTTCAATAGCAATTGAAGCCACTCCTAGACACAATAGGTAAGAAACAAACATAGGGAGGGAAAGGTAGTGGAAGGGTATCGGAAAGAAAGGGATTACTCGGCCGGAGGAAAAAACGTCTGAACCTGCTGAGGGACTCTTAATTAAAGCCAGATTAGCCGAATTAATAAGCCGAATTCAGTCCGTCAGGTCAGGCAAAAAAGCGTGAAAACTCCGGACGCTGGCCCAACAACAGAGCGTAGCTAATCCCCGAGTAGGAAACAGGCGGGCTGGGGTAACATAGGAATACAACCAAACAGCTGGAAACCAAACACACACAGACTAACAGGGCAGGAGATGCGGACGTATGTACTTCCTATAACTCGCAGAGCGCCATCTACCCAATGCTTTGATGTCTCTAGCTTGCCAACCTGCCCTAGCAGCTGATGTTGCCGCGCCTATTCTAAAGGAGTGGGTGCCAAAATCACCTGCTGCCAAGCCCAAGCTCTCCAAACAATGCCTCATCATCCAATCAAATTGGTACCTGGTCAAAGGTAGCCCATCATAGTGCAACAGCCAAGACCCATCCGAATCCGGCCGCACTAGCTCGTATTGCCCTGCTAAAGCTACCGGGCAGATAGATACCGGCAAAACAGGAGGCATTGACACCCACTTTCCCTTTGCCAACTGATCTGTTTTTGAGCGCCGAATCCTGCACCAAAGCGCCTGCCTCTCTATCCGTATGTCCGATGCCAGCAATTGAGAATCCCTATGCTTAGAAGGAGCAACCAGTTCAAGTATTCTAAAAGCCCCATGAAATGCAACTGAAAAAGCCAAACGAAATAACAGAGTCTCGAACGCGGACTCAGCATGGCAAGCTATTTTATCTAATAAGGAAGGGAGAATTGAAGCATCGATGGGACGCCTGCTGTCGGGGGCCACCGGGGCTCTACGCAACCACCCCCTCATAGCTCTACGCACCAAGAAGCCTTTGGTAAAGTCCGGGAGCCCTTTTAGCTGCGCAAAAAAGGCTATTCCTGCCAGATAACTAACTGCTACCGCCCTGGATTTGCCTGAGTTGTAAAGTTTCCAGAGAAAAGATAGCAGAAGTTTCTGCCTCCGCCTACCTGGCTGCGCAGACCCTCCGGAGAAAGCTTCCCATTCTGACCAAGCCTGGCGGTACCTCCTAAGCGTAGCCGGCGCTACCGACAGTTCCGCTAGCCCCTCCATTCCGGCCTGATGACCTGCCAAACATAAGGAGGGCACGAAACCCCGAAAGCATCAGCCCCCGGCACTAGCTTACGAAAACGCTCCCACTGAAACCGGGAAAGCGCATCAGCAACCTCGTTCTGAACACCAGGAACATGCCTCGCCTTAAACAAGATATTGAACCGCAAACACTGAAGCGACAGCTGCCCCAGGATCCTCAGCACCAGAATAGATTTAGCCTTCTGGTTATTAATTGCGTGGACAACGCTAAAGTTGTCACACCAAAAAAGTACGCTGCGATTCGCCAAGCAAGGCCCCCAAATCTCAATTGCCACCATGATCGGGAAAAGCTCAAGAAGCAGCATATCTCTGTTAAGGCCCTCTCTCAACCAATCCTCAGGCCAAGCCTCTGCGCACCATCTCCCATCTAGGTAGCACCCAAATCCTGTGGAACCCGCAGCGTCAGTGAAGAGTTGCAACCTGGAGCTATCCACCACCGGAGCCAACCAAATGCGAATGCCATTGAAATCCTCTAAAAACGAGGACCATATGACAAGGTCACGCTTGATCTCAGTTGACAGGCGCACAAAATGGTGAGCTCTTTTAACTCCAGCAGTGGATCGCTCCAACTTGCGACAAAACAACCGTCCCATTGGTATAACTCTGCAAGCAAAGTTAAGCTGGCCCAGAAGGGACTGCGCCTGACGCAGTGTCACCTTGCGAGACCCCTTGCACTGCGCGATGGCCTCCTTCAGCCTCTCCACCTTGTCTGGAGGTAAACAACAACAGCCTTCGACCGTGTCAATCTGGATCCCCAAGAAAGACAGGCAGGTAGTGGGGCCCTCAGTCTTTTCCTCAGCAATGGGCACACCAAATTTAGCAAAAATGTCCCGTAAGCTGAGTAAGATGCACTCACATTGATCGGAGCCTGCAGGTCCTACGCAGAGAAAGTCGTCGAGATAATGAGCGATCCCGCTCACACCCGAGGACCTCTCCACGCACCAATGCAAAAAGGTACTGAACCTCTCGAAGAAAGCATAGGAAACTGAACACCCCATCGGCAAACATTTGTCAATGAAGTATTCATCCCCCATGCGGAAGCCCATGTACCTAAAAGCATTGGGATGTAACGGCAAAAGGCGAAATGCCGATTCAATGTCAATTTTGGCCAAAAGAGCTCCTGGACCATAGGACCGGACCATCGCGAGTGCATCATCAAAGGACTGGTAATTTACTGAACAGCATTCAAATGGAATGGCATCGTTAACTGAAAATCCAACCGGATAGGATAGGTGTTGGATTAGCCTGAACTTACCCGGGTCCTTTTTTGGCACCACACCGACAGGTGAAATGATCATGTCAGCAATCGGAGGTGACAAAAAGGGGCCCGCCATGCGACCCAAGTGTACCTCTTTCATGACCTTCTCCCTTAAAACTGAAGAGTGGGATCTTGCCGATTGTAGATTCCTAAACGCCCCCCCTTTAACTTCCCCCTTAACTGGCAAACTGAAACCAACAGAAAAACCTTTTAACAAAAACTCTGCAGCTTCCCTGTCAGGATAACCTTGAAGCCATGGGGACATGGCCTTAACACAAACCGGTGTCGCTGCCCTAGCGAGCAGAGCCTGAGGAGGGAGGTCTATTGGAAGTCGCGGGACCCGCCCCTCTGGAGGGGCGGCCCCCTCGAAAGCAGCTGGACGACGGGTGACTGCCAGAACAAGTGATGCATATATGCTTGTAGCGGCAACGCTGACCCATATTGCAGTAGGAATTGTTGAAAGCAAAACATTTCCCTCTAGATGACCCCGGAGCAAATGATCTACCCCCCGGTGTAAAACGCTTAGCCGCCGAGCTATCCGTGATGGCCCTCTGAGGCGCATTGCTCGGGGGTGCCGCAGGCGCTGTAGGCCGACCACTATCAGTCACTTCTGAGTGAACCCTGGCAACCTCCATCCAAACCTCCACATCTTTACAGCCAAAATCTATTATGTGTAAGCAATCTTGCTTGCGCCTAAACTGCTCATCATACTTCCTCCAGGCAATCCCACCGTACCTTCTGTACATATCATGGACCATATGAATATAGCGAATAATGTTCATATGCTCCTCTGGCCTATCCTCCAAATAGCATGCCGCAAATACACAGAAACCGGATAACCAGTTATCATAGGACCTGAAAGCCTCAGAACCTACACCCCCTTTCGCCTTTGCAGCCTTATGGGCTTTCTTGGCCTCATCTGTCAAACTGAATAAATCCACAAAGTCGCCCTTCTGGATTTTCTTCCGACAGCTTTCCCTAAGACCACGGAGGACTGCAGTATAATCGCAGTGCACCACACTAGGCAGATTCCTACGCTTCCTTTCCCTCTTGGAAATTGAAGCTAGGCGCTTGCGCTTGTCACCCTTTCTACGCTTCCCCGCCTCCTTTTTAGCATACTTAGCTGCCCTCTTACGGGCTTTAGCGGCACTACCCGCATCAGACCCCCCAGGGGAAGAAGAGGAGGAAGAGGAGGAGTAGCGCGAGGAATGGGAGCCCCCAGAGGATGAGCCTGAACTTGACCCCCCTTCACCATCTGATGAACCATCACCTGAAGTTCCAGCCTGCTCCTCCCACGTATCATCATCATCATCATCGTCGTCGACGTCCGTGTCCACTAAGTCGACTGTCACTTCCTTCTTTCTTCCACTCCGACCTGTAGTCTCACCACCTGTGGGAACACAAGAAGGGGGCCTCGGGGACCGCGAGCGCCTATTGCGCTTGGGCTGACTGCGTGACGTACCAGGTCCAGACTCCACAAACCCGCTCTCATCCTCAGCCACTACAGGAGTATGCACACGACCAAAAGCCCTCACAAACTCAGAGCAGCCTGGTATAGGCTCAAACACATTCTGGCCGCTGGTACCCGCACCCCCTTCACCATCAGGCCTACCCTCCAATAAGGGAGCAAGGGCACCGGACATTGAGGACAATGCTGCAGAGAGCAAAGCAGGGTCAAAAGAGGCAGAGGATGCACCCCCGCCATAGGCCTCAGCAGCTGAAGCAGCCCCGTGGCGGCCGCCGCGGTTTGATGCTCTCCCCCTTGCCTGCCTCCGCCCCGCTGCCCCAGCAGCTCTATCATCCCCTGATGGCACCGGCTCCTGTCTTTCCCATGAAGGCTTATAGCCATACAAGGGGGTTTCCGGGTCAGGAGCAGGCTCCACAGGCAAATCCTCCTCATGCTGCGAATGTCCCTGCCTGACGCCAGCTCTCCCTGACACTGCAGCCCTGTTGCCAGCACCACCACGCCCCCTTACACTCGCAGGCCTAGCCGCCATCACGCCGCGCTGACGCGACTCCTCCGCGGCTAATGGCCGCCTCCCGCCTCCGACACCGCCAGCAGGCGTCCCAGCCGGAGCAGAAGCCCCAGTATCACGCCGGGCACCTCTCGAGTAACCGCGCCCGCCGCGTGACGCGGCCGCGCCGCGACCTCTCCCAGCCCTACGCGCCGCCGGCACAGCAGCCGCCATCCTCCCTCTCTGACCAGCGACCGCCGTCCGACCGCGAGCAGGGGTCAAAGCGGCATCAGCGGCCGCCTCCGCATCCACCGGAGCCTCACTCCCAGCAGGGCCTTCACCCACATCAGACGCAAAACGAGCAGGCAGCCTTGCAGCGCGCCTGGGACGCTGGGGAGCTGGCCTAGACATGGCAACAGGTACAAGCAGTGTCACAATTTCACTGAAATCACCCCTCAAACACCTCACAAACCCCAGCTAATAACAACAGCACACTCCTCTCCAAACTATACCTCAAACTTCCCACAAAAACCCTATGCAATACCACAGAATTCTCACAGAAAAAACAAGCACAACCACTCACCTCAAATTTTTCTGAGAAGAGAGGGAGACTCCTCCCCCTGCATCCCATATTAACCCAGCTAAGCTGCCAAAAGCCATGCCCCTATTGGCCACTCCGAGTCACATGCTTACCCTAGGCCCACACCCAGCTTCATCATGTTTAATACACTACATGGCTATGCAGCCATTTCGTTGTCCATACTTTACATTGCAAAAATAAAGGATTTCTATGCCTTAAGAGGTCTTTTGATTTTTATTATAGTGGTTTTAAAACTAGTTTGACATGGCAATTTACCCTTTTTTTGATTTGCTAAATTGCGAATTGACATTTTAATTAGCAAGTGATTTGCATTATGATTTCTATACATCATTTTTTTTCCCCCTTTCTATGATACAGGTTCAAATACAGGGTAATTGTATCACATCATATTGCAGGTCTGGTTAAAGTTAAGAATATAAAACAAAAATGAATTTAGTTGCATTTCATTAACATATTGTAGCCTAAGATTACATTAACCTTAGGTTATATGCTAATATTAGTCATCTAGGTCAGTGGTTCTCAACCTCGGTCCTCAGGGACCCCCAACAGTGCACGTTTTGCAGGTCTCCTCACAAAATCACAGGTGAAATAATTAGCTCCACCTGTGATCTTTCAAAATGTGCCAGTGAATAATTAGTGCACCTGTGCACCTGCAGGGTGACCTGGAAAACATGCACCGTTTGGGTGTGAGGTGTTGAAACTGAAATCTAAATTGCAGTGTAAAAATAAAGCAGCCAGTATTTACCATGCACATAAACAAAATAACACACACAAATCTAACTCTCTCTGCACATGTTACATCTGCCCCACCTGCAGTGCACATGGTGTTGCCCATTTTCCGAACAAATGTGTACTGAGCTCCGATCTGAATAAGGCCCTAATCCCTGTAGCGTGAACTACTGTATGTCCAGGGCATATAGCTTTTTTATTACATGGGGTTTTTAAAACTTGGGGCTTAATTCTCTAACGATCGGACAGGGCCGAATTTGGCCCCATTCCGATGGGTGGGGGTCTGCACATGCGCGTATTTGCTCATGTGCAGACCCCGGCACCTAATGGCTTTGACAAGTTACACACTCGCCAGGCCCGTCATTTCAGGGAGGGTAGGCCGGTGGTGGGCGGCGGTGGAAACAGCGCTGGACCATGGGAATACCCACCATTCCCCCTTGAAAAAGCTGGGCATTCCCATGGGGACGCAGGTGGGCCAATTCCTGCTGGGGGTGGGCGGCTGATGTCACAGGATGCCAGCACCCACCCCATCTTTGGCAGTTCACGGAGGAAATAAAAGTCAGTTTCGACTGACTTATTTCTGAAGGCAGGAGAAATCATTTGTTGGTCAGTGACCATCGAATGATTCTCCTGCTAGTGGATGCATGCGCAGATATGTCACTGAGCCAACATTAATCACGCCCTTGTTCTTCTAGACACCAAACAATGCATATTTACTTTTAAAGTGAATCAGTGAATAATGAAAATAGTTGCTAGGTGACCTGGAAACCAGGAACTGTTTGGGGTCCTGTGGGCAGAGGTTGATCTCCACTGATGTAGAATGGGTGATACTTTCACCTGCATTTTTTTGTCTCTTCATAGAGATCGGTAATACAGTAATATAGGAATTTATTAGAGGCAAAGGAAATTAACCTACATATAAACTGTTAATATTCTGTATTCAGACCAATTGCCAACATATGTTATCTGGCAAACAAGTTTCCAATTCTATCGCTCCTAGTTTCTGCATACAGTAAGGAGATTGGCTCTTTATTGACAATGCTTTCATTTTTTCAAGTTTATCCCAATAAATGAACGTTAACAATACCAATACATAAAGTGTAGCTACTATAATATTGTAGTTTTCATCAAGCTAAATATAAATATTGAAGTTATGATTATTATTATTATGAAATGGAATAAGCTAATTTATTAGTTGCTTTAGGAATTAAGGGGTATTCTATTATCTGTGGTAATTTTCCGTGCTGAAAACAGCTTTTGGGTTTTCCTATTAGCCCTGATTCCGGCACTTGGGATTTGGCTTTAAGGTGCGTACACACTGGGCAATATGATCGCTGGAAATATATTGCTAGCAATATATTGCTCAGCAATCATATTGCCCCGTGTCCCGTTTTCATCTGCGACCAGAGATGGTCGCAGATGAAAATGTAAACACTGCTGGGTGAAGAGGCAGGGGATGTCGCTGGTCGGAGGAGCATGTTCCTCCGACCAGCGACCATTCAGGGGCTGAAAACGATTTATCGCTGGTGCACACTCCTATCACTGGCAATATGGTCGCTCAGCGACCATATTCCCAGCGATTTCAGCCCCTATCGCCCCCGTGTGTACACAGCATTAGCTTTTGGCAGACAAAACCAAATCATCGATGAGAGACCAATTTAGATGCAGCAAAATCTCATAGGTCAGCAGTGTTTTGCGGGCCCTGTGTGCTTTCACGTGATACAAAATAATTTGCTGCATAAATCCGACTAGTTACTGAATAGCCTGAAGTGACGATCAGGCTTTTATGACAATAAAAGACCATTTTTGTTGTACTGCAAATTACTGCGCCTAATTGGATACCCTGTTTGGTACTTGTGTAGTTTCCCTGCGCTACTGCCCGCAGATTGCATCGCACGCAAATTGCATGCGATTTGCATGCTATGCGATTTAGCACACTCCCACTATCGCATCGCACGCAAATCGAATGCAAATCATATGCGATGCGATTTAGTATACCCCCACTATCCACGTCGGCGTAGAGCTGAATTTATAAAATGTGGCGAGCGCAGCGAGCCACCGAACCCGAAGCGTGGCTTAACGTGTATTCCGCATTCCCCCATTCCCTACGCTCGCCATGCTTCAGGCTTCTTTTAGTCATGCCCCTCGCTGTGCTCACCGTACTTTATAAAATCTACTCCACGCCGACGTGGATAGTGGGGGTATGAACAGGTTGGGAGAACACGTACCACGTCCCCTCGCCACGCTTCACGCTGACGTGGATAGTGGGGGTGTGCTAAATCGCATTGCAATTTGCGTGCAATGTGATCCATGGGCAGTGGCGCTGTGGAACTACACAAGTACCCCCTGTTTTTATCTGTTATTACACTGAATGCAATGCCTAAAATATGTGTAAACAAACTCACACATCTATAACAAAACAGAGTCCAGCGGTATACAACATAGATTTATTAAATAGATTGCATTTCCCACAAACAAACAGGATGGGGTGTATCAAAGGGAAAAATGGGGTCAAACCTCTGAAAATGTTGTTTATAGAGGGCTGGCTGTATTTCTCATATGCAGATGGTGCATTTCTCATCTGTAGATGGCATTGCCTAATAAAAGCTAATGGGCTTCTTTTCACAATGTACACTGAAAGGGATCCAATTGGATCCCTTCCTTGTGGTGTGATTTTAAGCCGATGCCTTGCGCAGAAGGTTTCCTGTGTCATATACATGGAAGTTCTTATATAGCAAAAGACTGCTCGTATCAGGACTTATCAAGGAGCTGCCCTTTGAGATGTTTGTTTTTCATTTTATGGCATTACTAAATGCCACTATGCTCTTATAGATGTTATATACAGATGGAGCCGGGCTCCCTCTTGCTGGCGAATAGCCAGAATGTCACCGCTGGCGATCCGCCAGCAGCTCGGCTCTCATCTGACTGAGACGCGCGTACGTCTCACACGCGTCTCAGTTTCCGGGCGGCGGGGCGACGGGAACCCTGTCCGTCTCCGCTTCAGGGAGACGGACAGGGTTAGGGGGGGTGCGGGGAGGCGGTGGGGACCCCGGGTGACCGCCGACAAGCCAGCGGGGACCAGTGCGAAAGTGGACACTCGCGCATCTAGTGCGTGCACGTCCCCTTTTGCAGATACAGATGGCGGGTGGCTGGGGATGGCGGCTGGCATCGCCATCGCCATCCCCTGCAAAGAAGAGACCCGCTCCATCTGTACCTTGAATCCATGGCATCATTGTCTGGCATGGTAACTGCACTACTAATGAGCAGAGTGCATCTGCCAACCATTAATGAGCTCCATGTAACAAGAGTTTTAAAGAGAGTAAGGAAGATCGTATCAACTTCAGTCATCCATTATAGTTTTTTTTATAAATGGATTAAGGTACTGATGGCACGTACAAGGAGATTACCTGACCGTTTCTTCCCGTGTACTGTCAGCTATTCCTATGTTGAATAGTGAGAATATACTTTATAGCTGATAAATATGTTTGTTTTACTGTGATGTGTTTTATTGTACTGGTGTGTTGTTAGAAAAATAAGTTTGTCAAATTCCTAGTTTTTTTGATGATGATATATATTGTATTCTTATTGGTTAGGATAATGACGAGCTCTTGTCAGCTGACGATGCAAAAGCTATGGATGTTATTTGTCATCGTTGTGTGGTCCCTTTTCAGTGTTTAAGAACTTCATGCCTCACTTGTTAATTGCTTACTTTATTTTATACTTGTATAAGGAAAAATGCAGTCTTGCATAGATATCCTATGCCACCATTCTTTGTAGCAAAATATTACATGACAGAAATGCAATTTAATAATTTTTATTGAGAGATATTATAATATCAATAAATGTGGGAGAAGAAGGAAACCATAGTCCTGTTTTTGGAAAAGATTCTGTATTACATGCAGATCCGTTAATATATCGGAAATCCATAAAATAATTAATATTTTACATTTTTTTCTAGGTGCGTCATTTGATAACTTTTATGTTTGAATAAAATATTGCAAACAACTGTAAAGCAGTCTCAAGGAAATACATTATTCATTTAAACCAAAATCAATTTTCCAAGGCTGACTTTTTAAGTTAGTCATGTTCCCAGGAAAAAAAGGTTATGTACCTCTGCTGTACGGGTTCAGCTGTAAAAGCCTTGTAACTAAAATTGCAACTGGCAGAACAGCTTGTTCCTGACTACTATGAGTGATATCTTCTTTGTCAGCGGAAAGATATCATGGATTTATATTTAAATGTTGTTAAAATAGTGGGCAAAAATGTTATGTCACAATAGCAAAAGTAACAGTCCGGGAATGTACATTTTGAGGGGCCTTAGAGCAGTTTCCAATTTTAATATAGAAGCCACCAAACTGATACATCTGACAAACTGAATGGCTGGTTCTCTATCCCCCCCCCCCCCCCCCAATACAATACAATACAATACAACATATGATAATAGTAGGACATTATAAAAAGGAACATTACTCCTCTAGGACTTTGCACAATGATATTATCTACAGATTTACAAGTAATACTTCTGTTGTGTAAAGATGTTCTCTTGGATTTTCTTTTTTACTTCTTCTTTGTCAGTGTATTTCTTATCTTTTTGACCAGTGTAAACAACCCAAACGAAGTCATCTCTAAAGCAAATGTTTCCACGTCTTTATTAATATACTTGTCTATCTCTGCACATAAAAAACAGTTCCAGAATAACTTCATAGTTATGGTGCCCATAACTGTACAGTATATCCATATGGGATTATAGTAGCATGCCTCCCAACATGACCCATGCCAGGAGGGACAAACTACGCTGCTCATGGACTTTCCTCTTAATGTAGGATTGCCATCACCTGTTTTTGAACAGGTTAACTAATAAGAAAGGTGTTTCCCCACAGGTGATGGCAATCCTAAATTAAGAGGAAAGTCCAGCAACAGAGCATTGTGTCCCTCCTGGAGAAGGTCATGTTGGGAGGTATGTAGTAGGGCAATTTAAAAAGGCACATTACTCCAAGGACTTTTCACAATAATAGTATAGAGATCTTTTTAAATACAGTTACTATGGCTTTATATTTCATATTGTAAAGTCTATTGTATATTACTACTAAAAGGTGTCTCTTGATCAAGGTTTCTGATTAAGAAAGTACCACTGAGGATCACATGTAGATTTGTACTCCTGTCCACAAATACTTTACAAAGATGCAACAGTATTCTAATTTATTCTTCAACTTGAATTATTTTGATTTTTAATTCTCTCTCTTTTTCTCTGTTAATAGGTATCAAGCAGCTGTGACTATATGTTTGTTAGTGGGAAGGAAACCAGGGGATCAATGAATGCCCAAGCTAATTTTACCTACGAACACCTCAGTGCACTACTAGAAATGACTGTATGGGTGCCCAAACTCCCTTTATCCATCGAACTATCTGACTCTAAACTAAGTCAGGTGAAAGGTTGGAGAATTCCAATTTTACCAGACAGGAGGTAGGTACACAGATTATATATGTATTGTGCCCAACTAAATACTAAAGCTAGCCATTCAGTTATGGAAATATACATTTATGTATTATTACGTTGCATTGAGCAGGGCCCTACTACCACTACTGTATGTCTTTTTGTTTATACCCAGTTTGTTTTATCACTGTTGTTTTCAATTGTAAAGCGCAACGGAATATGCTACGCTATATAAGAAACTGTAAATAAATAAATAAACAAATTGTAGAGTTCAGTTGAAGTGCAGAGTTCTTGACAACAATGAAGTGATAGAGTGTGAACCTTTTAAATAGAAAATGGAAATGTTTTACATACAGTATTTTTTAACAAATAAAAGCAATAAAATTAATTTGCCTGAGGTACTACAAATAAAAACACCTTTCTTAGATAAACTACAGGATATCTAGGAGAGTATCAAAGATGTACAGAAACCAACAAAAACGGAAAGCTCCTGTCTGCTGTGGAGATGGCTTCGATAATGCTCCTGGAATCGCCAGAATTAAACATAACAACGTGATAGGAGATAGGATAATCAGATTAGTTTAATAGTAGTACTGTGTAGTGCACAGGGCATTCCCAGAACAAACAACATTTTTGCAACTTGTACATTTTAGATATGGCTAAGAATAGAGGATATTATATATGTACTCTGATGAAGGAATAAACTCTTCAAAACTGTTAGTACCCATAAGCTGGCTGTGGTCTCAGCTTATTTAATTGCATTTAGTCCTCTATTTAAATGCTGCCTGGACCAAGAATCTTGCTATGTATTTTTAATTTGGAGGGTACTGGGGCAATATCTTTGTTTCATTCAGGAGTGCCGGATCTGCTATATTACACAGATAGATAGATAGATATACACACACACATACATAAATCAAACAATGTCAATAAATAAAAGGATTGCTACAGCCAAATAGCATCCACAAATATCTGCCACTATGGCTCACTCCAGGCTAAACCACAAGCTTAATACAGAAGGTCACAAGCATTACACAGAACCTAGAAGGACATTATAGTATTAGAATGTTGTACACTCCAATCAATGTTCTTCATTTATACCTCAAGTGCTTCTGTGAGCAGTATTTTATAGCCGACATTATATTGATATTGTGCAAACCATAGCAATTTACTTCTCTATTGACTTCTTGTGAGAGATTACTTTGTTTTTAAATAAGGGAAAGTAAAATATCAAAATGATCAATAAATATGATAACACTTTATCAATGTGTCTAAGCAACAAAATTTGGTGATCATTTCTGTGACCACTTGCTGACTGGAGGATTGGGAGTATGCAAATAAATAATAATTTGTTATAAGCTTTAGGGTATAGTGATTGTGAGGACTGTAGCAGTGTTTATTACTTTAACAAATAAATACTTTGTAGCAGAATGTAAACATCAGGTTTTGCTCAGTATGTAATGTCCTAAGCGCCCATACACTTATCCGGTTTGGGCCGATTCCAACCCAATGAATTTGCCTGAGAAATCTGGTAAAATCAGATGTGTCTGACACCCCCTCCGACCCAATGCACGGTCCCGTGTGCATCAGGTCAGACCCTACAGATTGAACCTGCTGCAGGTTCAATCTGTCATCTCTGACCCATCAGTGACACATCACAGGTGCTGGGGTGGAGATCTGGTAATGACATTTGCTGGGTGGCAGGGTGTGAAGCTGCTGCTAAATTTTTTTTTTTTTTTTTAATATATTTAAATACTCTCAGCCAACCAGAAGCGAGGCCACTGATTGAATTTTCTCAGCCAATAAACTGGCCAGTCAGTCTTTTGAACATATTTGTTAAAATTCAGCAGCTGCTTTACTCCCCGCCGCCCGGCAAATGCTGCTACCCGCTCCCCATAGCTACCAGCTGGCTGGACCCTGCTTCCAGCCCCCCACCGCAACAGCTCCCCGTGAGTTATTACCTGCAATAAATGGCATGCGATTTATTGCATGTTAAAATGGCACATCAAGTGCCAATTCGCATGTGAGGCTCCCTCAAGTGCATATTGGTCTGGCTTGTCCTTGGGAGAAGTCAGACTAGTGTATGGGGGCCTTTACACAAGGTAAAGGTAGTGTATTATGTTATTAACACTTGTGTGTGTGTGTATGTATGTATGTATGTATGTGTGTTTGCATA
The DNA here is from genome assembly GCF_055691185.1 of Crinia signifera. Classification (NCBI taxonomy): domain Eukaryota; kingdom Metazoa; phylum Chordata; class Amphibia; order Anura; family Myobatrachidae; genus Crinia; species Crinia signifera. The sequence continues at coordinate 235,954,228 of NC_139218.1, forward strand.
AGGCCTGCGGATCTGTATGGGAACCTTGCAAATTCTTTCTAAATGAAACTTAGCACTTACTGCAAGGTTAATGCATCAGGTTCAGGAACTAGGCTGTAGGCTAATTAAGCACTTCACATACAGATGTAATCTTTGTGCCTTCCAGAGCACTTCAGTGTGCACATCTATTTCCTGTCTTTTACAGACTAGAAGTGTACTTATATAGAAAGACTATACAGTATATTGTACTTAGAACAGAAAGAAGGTGAAGTATGAAATACAAAGCTCACAAAAACTAAACAATGTAAGTGTAATACTATGGGGGAAAAGATCATCAGAAGAACATATCTAAGGACATCTGCCAACCCAGGTGTTTGGAGGACTTATTATAACCGATACAAAATAACAGCACTTGTTAAATTAGTGTTTACTTAATATTGCCTGTACTATTCTATATAAAACAGAATTTTCGGTACTACTTTACTTTCACGGCGCCACTAGAAATCGCGGGCATCGCGGCCATTGAATGCACTAAAAATCGGGTGCGACACGACCGACGCGATGCCCGCGATTTCCCATAGGGAACAATGTTAAATTTCTCAATTGACCCGATTTTACTGTTCAATGCCTCAATTGACACGATTTTTGCATAGGAAACAATGTTAAATGGCCCACAGAGGCCAAATAGGCACCCTCAAGTGTGAAATGGCCCCCACAATTGTTAATGCCACCCCACGATCAACGTCAACCCGAAGTGTGGCGAGCGCAGCGAGCCCGCGAGGGGCGGCGGTACGCGTCCTACGACCTTTTCATACCCCCACTATCCACGTCGGCGTGGAGTTGAGAATAGAATAGTGTGGCGAGCGCAGCGAGCCACCGAGCCCGAAGCGTGGCGAGCGCAGAGAGCCCCGCGAGGGGACGCGGATACCTTCACAGGTAAACGCGTCCCTTCGCGGGCTTCACAGGTATCCTCGTCCGCTCGCCACGCTTCGGGCTCGGTGGCTCGCTGCGCTCGCCACACTATTCTATTCTCAACTCCACGCCGACATGGATAGTGGGGGTATGAAAAGGTCGTAGGACGCGTACCGCCGCCCCTCGCGGGCTCGCTGCGCTCGCCACGCTTTGGGTTCACGTTGATCGTGGGGTGGCGTTAACAATTGTGGGGGCCATTTCACACTTCAGGGTGGCTATTTGGCCTCTGTGGGCCATTTAACATTGATTCCTATGGAAAAATCGTGTCAATTAAGGCATTGAAAAGAAAAATCTTGTCAATTGAGAAATTTAACATTGGTCCCTATGGGAAATCGCGGGCATCGCGTCGGTCGCGTCGCACCCGGATTTTTAGTGCATTCAATGCCCGCGATGACCGCGATATCCTATCTGTCCTATCTAGTGGCGCCATGAAAGTAAAGAAGTACCGAATTTTCTAGTATAGAACTTACCAATCGCTATTTAATAATATTTACACTTTTTGTAGTTAGATTTTATTTTATTTGAAGATAGATGGTATCTACATTTTGTTAATACTGCACTGCACGACATATAAACATACCTGTAAAGTTGGAATATAAGTGCTGGCTGCCTGACCCAGTGCTCATCAGTCACCACCGCAATGGGATACTGGAGGCAGGCTGGGCACTGTGTGCCTGTGTCCTTTGCATGCTACTGCTGATCACCGGGTAAGGCAGCCAGCACATACTCTGTATTGCATACAACCTTACATGTATGTTTATATATGCTAACTATATATGTTTATATATGCTAACTGGCTCCACACTGCAGTCTTTGGTCGGTTCTGCAGTCACTGCTGATTAGAAGAGCCAGTTCTAGATTTTCTTGTATTTTTAATATCCAGAAGTGTACAATAACTTTGCATTCTTGGTGGTGCAATGCTTAAACACCATACGGTATTGTTAAGGTACATGTGTTCCAAAGGCAGATAAATCGCATGGTTGGCACGACTCAGAACAGAGACACGGAGTCTATTACGCTGGGAGTGTTCACCAGAGAACACCGCAACAGTAGGTTTTAACCTGGAGAATATGAACCGTCAAGGCAAGAGTTACTGCAGGCAGGGTTGACACAGCAAGAAATAAGTGCGGTTTTACTGTGACTTGAATACTGTACAGGGAACTGCAGGTATGGCTGTGATGTAAGTACTTGAACTGAGTAGCAAAGTGACAGAGTACAAAGGCAGGGTTTTCAGTAAACTGGAACACCTTTAAAGGACAAAGGCTAGGACCAGGAACACAATCTGGGAAACAGGAGCTGTGGCCAGGAACACCCTCTGGGAGAAAGAGACTATGACCAGCAAGGCTTTGCATGGCTGGACTGACTGCAAGATAAAGGGGAAGGTGGCCAATCCCAGGAGAGCAGGCTGAGCTCAGGTAATGAGGTAGTTCAAAACAGCTGCAGTAGTTTAGCTACACTGATGCTATATGCTGAGCACAGGTAATGAGTTACGCCACAACAGCTTAAGCAGTTGAGCTGTGCACATACACTGATGCTTGATTACAACGGCTTTGACTGCTGCCAAGCAACAGACAGGAACAAGACTTTCAGAATTCTGACAGCACAAGTCATAGGTATTAAATGATAGAGGCTACAATAATCAGTGGTTTAAATATACAGTATTCTATGATCATTGTCACTTAATTCACACTATAAGTTGCAAATTATTGACCCCAAAATATTTTGCAATCTTCACTGTTGAACCTATTAGTCATAGATTATGTGAAATTGAAGTTATTTTGGGATTTAATACATCCAAATAATTTTAGTATTACACTGAGGGCCAGATGCACTAAGCTTCAAAAGTGAAAAAATGGAGAGTGATAAACCACCAACCAATCAGCTCCTGCCTTACATTTTTCAAACACAGTCTGTAACAAAGCAGGTAGGAGCTGATTGGCTGGCTGTTTATCACTCTCCATTTTATCACTTTTGAAGCTTATCGCATCTGGCTCTGAGTCTGCAAGGCGATAAATATTTATCCATCAATATTATTAGTGCCCAGAGACTTCCTCTTCCGGTTCTGTCATTGCCACAATGTTTGTGTCACACTCCAGAACTTTATCATGCAACTTACCTTTGCTTCCAGTCCTGCAGGCCAAGTTTTCTTGTTCCACTTGTGTTTTGGTGCTGGTTGCCATTAACCCATTGAGTGGTATGCCCGGAAATTTTCGTAGTTCGGGCACCCGAGACCTCCCGAGCCGCCCCGAACATTCCTGAGCCTGCCACCTGTTGTAAACGGCGTCTGGGGCAGCAGATGGGCCCTGGAGCTCCGCCATACAATTGCCGGAGCAGAGATGAGGAGGAGAGACAGGAGGGGGTGGAGCGATGAGTGTGTGTGTGGGGGGGGGGGAGTTGCTGGAGCAGGAAAAACCTGCCCTGGTAGGTTTGACCTGCCCCAGCAAAACCCACCGCTCAAGGAGTTAAAGTTAAAGTTTGCTGGGAGTCCGAACCGCTCCAAACATCGGTGATCCAAGTCTGGCCTAGTCACAGTTTGGCTTTCCTTGCCAAACTCTGGAAAAGCCCATGTCCCACTGATACAGGTCGTCCATTAACCCATGAGATGCCTACTTGTACAGAGGAGGACGTGATCTACACTGGAAGTAGGTGAGTATAATAATATTTTTCAACAGCTCCTACATGGATTTCTACTGGCAAAGAGGACATATCTACATGACAACAAAGGTAACTATGTATGTATGTTAGAACTGTGCATGTATGTTAATAAAATTATACTTTCTACAGTATGCATGTTTTTATTTTGGTATTGATTGTGCTGTGGAACTACAAGTCCCAGCGAGCCCTTTAATGCCCCGCATGCAGGTACTTGTGGTTCTCTTAGTACCTGCACGTGGGGGAGGCTTGCTTCGTCTTATTGTTCCACATCAGAACCCAATATTATTCATTTAAATCTTATTTTACACAACCCAGCACCCACTAACCAAGGGTGCTAGGGATAGCCCCAGGCTTCAGCCCTGGCCTTTGGTGGCCTGGGGGACCCCTTTATTGGGGGTCCCCCACTCCCTCTGGGACCCTGGCCAGGGCTGACCAGTCAGGTGGTAATGCTTTTGCCATGGGCACTTACATAATAAGTGTCCCCCAGCTGTGGCATTACCCTGTTGGCGCCCAGTGCTGGTATAAAAAAAAAATACAGGGGACCCCCACTAATTTTGTCCCATGCATTTTTGTAAGACAAGTCCAAGAGCCTTGTGCTGGTTTTGGAAATACAGAGGACCCTCATTCATCTTCCGTATTGCTGGAGCCAAAGAGCCCGGGCTGGTTCTGCTCGTGGGGTGGGGGGAACCTACTCCATTTTTCTTTTAACTTATACCTAAAAACTGCACATTCACATTACTAAAAAATAATGTAATACCTTCCCTTAAAAAAATCTCAAACGATTTCTAGTTTGTTCCAAAAAAATCGCACCATACTGCATGTGCGACTGTCGGATAAAAAATTTCACGTGTGATTTGGTGCAATTTTTTATGTGACTAAAACAATGCACCCTATTATGACCAATGTGGAAAAATGTGTTTTATACAAGGGGGACCAACTCCCCCTCTCAGGTGCATTCAAATTTGTTTTTGGTTTTGATTTAGCATTTCTCCCGAGCCACACTAAAAATCTTCCATTTTGGTTTCACGAATAACATAAATAAGAAATCTATTTTCAGTTGTGCTACTCTGTTTTAAATGACAACCAGTGAGTAATGCAAATGGAATTGCAAAGAAGATAATGAGCCTAGTTTGGTTTGCTGATTACATTTTTTTAAACCACCTTGTATTTGAATAATGTTTGTTTTCCCCTAAAATAACCACAACATGCACTTGTATGATCTCCTATGTATAATTTGCTAATAGGAAGCATTTTACAGAAAAAAATTTGAATTTGTGTAATGCTTGTTTTTCATTACAATGGCCATATTATAGGCTGAATTAGTTATATCATCTCTTTTTTGTTAAGCAGCCAATATTTGGTACAGCAAATTGTTGTTTTAGTAAAAATGGAAATATAGCAATTTTTGATGTATATTTTTGTTGTCGCAGACAGAAAAATGAATAGCCCACACAAAATTAGGCTGTCAAGAATTTTCCCTCAGTGCTTATAAAGTGCCAGCTCTGTGCTCTCGTTATGCACTATAGTCACAGGTACCTGTGGCCCCAGAAACACACCCCAGTGTTCCCCATTCCACCACGCAGCTACGCACTGGTACTTTAAACATAAGAAAATTCCAAATTCTCCTCTTCAATTTTCTGCACCGCTGCTTCCTAGTGATTTCAGCCAAGGGGAAGATCAGTAAGTTTGTTTTGCAAGAGAGAGAGAGAATAGAAATGGCTTAATTTTTTCCATTTAACTCCTTCTTACTTGAACCAGTTGTCTATTTGTCACTACAAGTGCACATTTTGAAACAACTATATAAATATAAAATCTTTTCCTGGCTTACACATTGTGGCTTGTTTGAAATCCGTGGCTGCATTCAGTTTTGTGACCTAGCTTAAACGCACATATTCGAGGCTATGACTTTTACTGAGTACATGAATTTCACCTCCTGCCTTAAAGGGCTGGTGCAGGATGAATGCTAAAGCCAATTGAAGTCTCCGACTGCCGGCTGTAATTCTTACTCTAGAGATGCTTTCGTACCTGTGAATAAATCACACTAAAAGCAAGGAGAATAAGCTCTGTTCAGGGAGGCTCTCTGCACTTTAGTGTAATGTTTTCCAATTTCAAGTCCTCTTGCAAAGGGCTACTCACAAGGCACGGCAAGAAAAATGCAGTGACTATGGTTTTATGGGAATAGTTATGTTATGGACTGGAAAAAAACAGTGTTGCGTCCTCCAGACCAGTATATACTGATCTAAACAGACATATTCCTAGAACAATATAGTTGAAGGATATTGATCATAACACAATCTAGCATAAAGCAGTGTAATATTACACAAAGTAAACAGAAATACATATTACCCAAGCTATAATATAAATTGGATTCTCTTTTAGAAACGATTCAGGCTAATAGAAAATAAATGTATGCAGCAAGGCAGTTTTGCATTAGCACTTTTTGATCATTCGTCTTTGCCACCTTCAAACAAATAAATTAGCATGTTTTAAAGTTAGACTCTGGATTTGCCTATGGCAGTTGCATTTTGAGTCTGATTCTGGTTCACTCGCAAAAGCAAATTATCTCTCTAATGGACAAAACCATGTGCACTGCAGGTGGGGCAGATGTAACATGTGCAGAGAGAGTTAGATTTTTTTTTAACTTAAAACTGATATCTATACAGTATATTGCAGTGTAAAAATAAAGCAGTCAGTATTTTCCCTGCACAGAAAGAAAAATAACTCACCCAAATCTAAATTTTTCTGCACATGTTACATCTGCCCCACCTGCAGTTCACATGGTTTTGTCCATTAGAGAGAGAATTTGCTTTTGCGAGTGAACCAGAATCAGGCCCATTGTTCAAAGGCTGTGTACAGTGGCAGCAATGTAATGTAAGAGTCAGTGCAGTGATATTACATATTGAATACTGCAGGCATTTGGCCTGGTCCAGAATTGTAAGTACTGTAAATCAGGTGTATTTTATACCAAAAAAGCATACAGAAAAAAATCCATCGGATTACCTTCAACTCAAATTCATCCGTTTTCCAACAATCTCATGTCAGTTTAATTTATGCAGATATTTACTTGACAATGTTCTGTACTGTACCTTATACTGTAAAAATATACCAATGTGATTTTTGGTACAGTATGTCTAGTGATAGGGTGGGGTACAGAGATTTTAAAAAGTACTGATGTACATGCAGTGCCAGATTAATAATGTGGTGGATTAATTTACAGGCCTCCATATAGAAATAGGCCCATCACAATGACACGATAATGGCTGGCCACCAGTTGACCACGTGGTTACATAGTTGGGGATATACTAGGGCTGTTAGTGTAGAGCAGGCATGTCCAACGTTGGCCCTCCAGATGTTTTGAAACTACACATCCCAGCATGCTTTGCAATAGTTTTAGCATTCTCTAATAGCAAAACTGTGGCAAAGCATGCTGGGATGTGTAGTTTCAAAACATCTGGAGGGCCAACGTTGGACATGCCTGGTGTAGAGGTTTACACATGGCACTTCCCATATACAGTGCTGTTCACATCTATATGGCACTTATCACACCCACACAGCACTGGTCACTCCCACATGGCATTGGCCACACCCACACAGCACTTGTCACTTCTCCTGTACTTCCCACAATAGGCTCTTAAACATTTTCAGCTCCATGCCCATGTAGCACTTAATTGAGTTCTGATTACATGGTGGTTTCTGTGTACTAGATTTGAATTGAAAAAACATAACAATATTTTAAGCAATACCATATCTGAGAAAATAACAAACAGTGATATCTAAGGTTCAGGTAGTAACTCCAAGTCAGTTAAACCTGTGAGCTAAAAAAAAAAACAGAAAAGGTTAGCAAGATATCTGACCGATCAGACTATTACTAGTCACACAGCAACATTAGTTACCTGGTATTATAATCTGCAATGCAGTATCTCACAGAAGACACCTCAACCACCTGACCTCGATCAGATGGGGCTGATAAAGCTTAAACTGGATTGACAGCAATCTCCCAATCTCCCAACAATTTGACTCCTGCTTCAAATGAGGAAACCCCACATATGTAGAGAACAGATAGTAGAAGATGATTTTTTTAAATAAATTATTTATTTTAAGAACCAATTGAATAATGACAGTGCAAAATAGCATTTAAAGGTAATAATAAATCACATAGAGAAAACTATAATATATTATAGACCGATCAATAATACAGCTCAAAAAAATATTCTGATAAGATACATCAGTCTAAACACCGTAGAAAGGATCATAGACCTGTCAAGAAGTTTGTTCTTTACAAAAGACAGAACAGTAATATAGGAAGAATAAAGAGAAAAGGGGGACAGGGGGGACGGGGGGACGGGAGTGTATTTGGCAGGGTGACAAAAAGGCTGTTAAATAAACAGAATAAACTATTCAAAACAGAAGATCTTAAAAACTCAACCATAATGTCGGCATTATAAGATAAATATTATCAATTCCAATTAAGCTATAGGTACTATGGAATTATACATAGATAAAGCTTTAAATTCAAACCAACTGAACCATATAGATTGATTTACCTGAGTGGAAAAATATATCTCATCCATATTCATATAAAAGTCAATGCACTGGAACCGTTCCCAGGCAGTTGGTAGGTTCGAAAATCTGCAGCGCACTGGTTAAACTGCTTTAGCAGCGTTACTCAGGTGCCGCAATAGGGATTTTTTATATGTAGAGATGGGCATGTCAGAATGGGGCAACAGCCAAAAGTCAGGCCCCTGGAGAACTGAGAAGCTCACAATTTCCTTTGACAGTTTTAAAATATTGCCCCAGTACTGAGAGATTAGGGAGCAATCCCACCATATGTGTATCAGTGAACCCTGATCCTTACCACATCGCCAGCAGAGAGGAGAAACAAACATTTATGCAAAACAGTACTTCCATGCTATTAGAGCACAAACTGGGTTTATGGTATATAGTATTCCAATTTACTTGAATCCCTTTGAGAAAAGTATTTCTCCTAAGACTCTTGATAAGAAGAAGTGGGTAAGAGAGTTTTTAAGATAATTTGATATACGTTTTATATTATATGGGTGCGGGTAATGGCCCTACATATGCAGAGATTTGTGCCAGAGATTCATAACGGGAGATTCAGCACAAGAGATTTCACTCTCTCAGATAATGAGATACATACAGATAGATGTGAGGAGGCAGCGTCAGCCGGTGAGCGGACTGCAGGTGGGCATCGACGAGGCGGCGTCTGGCGTCTTCAGTTGCTTAGAGCAGCCCTGCTCATCTGCCCGCAGCCACACATGTGGGATATGAGCAGGAGTTTTCTGAGCAACTGCTCTGAAATGTCCAGCGGGTCCGTTCTGAATCCTGGACAGATTCAGAACGGCGGGGGCGTGCATGTAAATCGCTGTGTGGGCTATATACACAGCGATTTACATGCGTTTTCAGGGATTTTCTGAGTGATTTGTTAAAATCGCTCAGAAAATGCCTGAAAATTGTGGCCGTCCCCCAATCCCTCAAATCTCCTCTCTGAGTTACTGTACTGAGGACTCCAGGCCAGAAAGAATATATAAGCGAAAGGCGGTAAACATTGTTAGTATAGTATGGGTGGCGAGGAGGACAAATAGATCCAAATCCAGTGTCAAAATGTGAGGGGAATGCCGAATCCGTAGCTTCTTGTGGTGTAGATGACTGGGTCAACTTCACCCCTGTCAGAGTAGGAAGTTTCTGGCTTGTTGGGGTAGATGGTATGGGAAAATGCACATGGGTGGGCAGGTGGGGGTTTTTCCTCCAGGCTTAGGGGGATGTTCAATCCGGCATTTACGACTCTTGGATTTCCCGACAGTCGGAATCCTGGGTAATGTTCGGCCAGCTCGCCTGCAACTCGAGAGGCAGAATTCAATATTCCGCCTGTTGAGTGGTGAAAAGGGGGCGTAGCGGTGAAAATGTCTGTGGATTGTACAGAAACGGCTGTGAATTCAACAAAATAGATCCGACTGGTTTTAAAGTCAAATCTGTTTTAGTGAATTCTGCCTTTAATGCTGTCGGAAATAGCAGCATTGAATTGATGGGAGGTGCTATATTCCCTGTCGGAAATAACGCTCGAGATTGAATGTCAGAAAAATAGTAATTGAGGAAACAGCACCAAGAAATGCAGAGACCATAACCAAAATCCAGTGGGTGGAGAAATAAATGTGACATTAGCATTACTGCTTGGGTGTAGCAGTATGGATTTGCCCATTTAGAGAGGCATCATTAATAGTAATATGAAGACCTGGAGGATATCTAATGTGGGTTATCAGTGCGAAATAGCCAAATGCATCAATAAATAGCCAGTGAAATGGAAAATCAGGAAATAAACAAATTTCCTCAGAGGGGTTGGAGATATGGATCCTATAGCAGCAAATGTGAGATCACTGTAAAATATGCCAAGGTTGTTGTCATCTCAGTATATGCGATGGTAAATTGCAAATAACCATAGAGAGAGAGAGAGAGAGAGAGAGGTAATAGAATATTGAAGCACTTGGTCTAATTGCCAATCATTTTGGTTAAATATCTAAACCAGCAATGAGATAGTCAATTTAGATTTCTCATAAACCGGAAATATTTCTGTATTAAATATTACCTTTTAATAAAAGATAATCCTTCTTTCTAAGTCGATCTAAATTAATAGGTAATATGATAGGCAAGTATCATTTTTTTAATTAAGTTTTTAGTATCATCACATTTCTATCTTCCATAGAAAAGAAGGTAGACACACTCTTTTTTTCGCAGTGAAAACATTGCAGACTAGTAGAATTGCAGAAGAATTAAATCCTATAAGACATGTGGTTAATGTGTTTCAAGGGAAATCATATCAAATTAATGTGATTTCTTTTAATTGGTCCAGCAACACTAATGCACTAAACGTGCATTGTAAAACGAGAAAAAAGAGTAGCAAGGAATGGTTCTGATTTGGCTAGCAGATGTGAATTGCTTTTCATCGTTTTACTTTATTTCTGGCTTGGTGTGGAGAGGCATAGTGACTTTTTTACTTCCATTTAACTTTATTGGGTGGTCATTTAGAGTTGGACATAGAGAACATTCATCCAAATGTACATATGGGCCCTGATTCTAATTGACCAGTCCCTTGTGTGTTCGCACGGGGACGATGTTGAAATTCTACGGATTCACATATTCACATATGCGCATGTGCAAGGCTTTTGTGCCGGCGCCTTCGCCGATCTTCACAGCCGGCGTGACGCTCACACAGGGGGGAGGGGGGTAGGACAGTGGTGGATGGGGGCGGTGGCAGTGCTCGGACATGGGATCGCCCCCAAGTCAACCAGAATCAAGCCAATAATGTGTGTAGCAAATGTACATGTATACATACTAATTTTCATAAACTCCTGGAACTTAAAATAGTATATAAAAGGCATCTACATGATGAAAAGTTTAAAGAACACCAATATATACTTTTTGAACTTGAAGAACTTTGAAAACATGAGTCTAAGTTAAAAAGAGATAAGGCAGACATCCATTGTATCTGTATTGGTAATTTCTAAACGGACATAAATCTTCTTGGGCAGACTCCCTGGCAGAAAATTATCTATTGTATTTGACTGCACTGCTTTCTACAGATCTATTTGTGAATACTTTTTATACAACATGATTTAATGTACTCTAAATAAAAGAAGCATTTGCTATCAAGGCTGAAGCATATAACAAAAAAGTATAAAGAGTTTACATTAGTTCTGCAATCACTATCTAGCTAGCAAATGCTGTCAATATCAAGGCAATATATTCAGACTCAACTCTCAACTATTGTAGCAATATAATGTATTGCCTGTCACAAAAAAGTAATGCCCTAAATCAGTGGTCTCCCACCTTAATCGAGGGTGAGCAACTCAAGACAAAACAAAACCTAGAGCTACTAAAATTTGTCCAATGCCCCTGATACTATGCCGCACACCGTAATGCCCCTGCACAATATGCTGCACACTGTAATGCCCTACACATTATGCCACACCGCAATTCCTCTGAAAAGTCATGCTGCACACCATAATGCCTATGATACTATGCTGCACACTGTAATGCCCCTGACATATTATGCCACACATTGCAATGCCCATCACACCTAATGCAAACCTCCCAACTTTGCCAGCGGACAAGGGAATGCATGCGCCAAAATTTTGGCGGCACTAATTTTGTCAATGTGAGGGCAAAGTCAGTGCTGTGTGAACTGCTACAATGTACCTCAGCCCCTCGGCCTGCCTGATTAAACGCATGCACAGTGTCTAATCCCCACAGGACTGTCCCAAAAAACTGGGATGTCCCGCAAAAATTGAGACAGTTGTGCCACTGACACAAGATGCTGCACATGATAAATGACCTGCTTATTGCCAGGAGTCAATACTTATTGACAGGGGTCAATACTTATTGCCAGAGGTTAATGCTCATTTCCAAGGGGTTATTGCTTGTTGCCATAGGTTACTGTCCGTTGCCTGGGGTTAATGTTCATTGCCTGGGGTTAATGCTCATTGCCAAGGGGTCGCTGCTTGCTCACCTTCGTTGTCTCCCCCCACACCCCTCAGCTTCGAAGGAGACAGAAGCTAGAAGTCATATTTCACTTATAGAGAAGGGAGCACAGGGCTGCAGCGTTACCAGGAAGTGCTGGGAGCACTTATCGCTGTGCTTCCGGCCAGGCACTAGAGGTCAAATATGACCTTTAGAGTCTTTCACTTCCGAAGTAAGGAGTGAGTGCCTGCAGGGGAAGGCAGAGGGGGTGGCTGCGGAGTACGGGGGAAGGCAGAAGCAGCAGGTGGATGGGAGGAAAACAGTGGTCGAGTCACCTGGATTACTCAGGTGAGCTACCGGTAGCTCACCAGCGACATTATAAATACAGTATATAATATTATATATAAAGAAGGAGCCACTTTCATTGTTAGCACCGGGCGCGCAGAGGTGACCAGACTAGCGTGTGCTTCACCGGGACAGGGACTTCCAAGAGTCTCACATGCTGTTTGCTTGTCCATTGCCATGAATGGGTCCGCCTAAACAGAATGCGGTGGATAGACTGATTTGATTGCAATAGGTTCTTCTGTTTTCCGCTCTGCCAGTCCCTGCAACAGTTGCCTGTACTTTACAGAATTTTTTATTAATACTTCTTCTTACATATAAGGCAATAAAATGCACCAACATACATCTTTCTCAATATCTCCTAGCTCAACCTTAGTGCTCTGTACAAATCTCTCCTCCTTGCACATAACCTGCTACAGGTCACAGTTACAGGACCCACTCTGGGGAATGCATACAAGAATTTCTTCTATCCGTCAAACCTGCAAGCCTCTGACCTTAGGCTAACATCATTGTGTGACTGAATTATAAAGTACACCAAGGACTTTAGCAATCTGGCTAGACTAGAATGCCATATGTAGAAATGATTGTAGATTGTCATTAAAAAGAGAAAGGAGAATGTATTTGTTAATTGAGTTAACCTTACACTTTCCTAATGTACTGTATCAATATTTATGCATAAAATGTACAACCGCAAATAGTGATTCTTACCATTTTCCTTTGTTGACAGGTCCGTACGTGACAGTGATGATGATGATGAAGAGGAAGATAGAAAACTAAACCGGGGTTGTACTCTGCAGTATCAACATGCCACTCTCCAAGTCTTTACCCAGTTCCATACCACCTCTTCTGAAGGAACTGATCAAGTGATCACAATGTTGGGCCCAAACTGGCTTGTAGAGGTTACTGACCTGGTTAATGATTTCATGCAGGTAGAAGACCCAAAAATAGCAGAAATGGTTGATAGTAATACCCTAGCTGGAAGGGAACCCGGTACCACGGTTTTCAAAGTGAGTACTACGGTATTAAATGGATGTAGTGATTTGTTTTTAGCAATATGTCATTGGTTGCATTGTGGTTGATACACAGTTGAATGCAGGTCCGTTATGTAGACGGATCTTGCATGTTTTATCCCTGCACATGCTCTGTAGTCAGGTGCACGTACTGCGGGTGATTTTGAGTCGGGTTTTTCAAAAACTTTATTAAGAGCATGATAACAGGGGATACAGTAGGTCGACCACTAAAGACCAACAGGGCTTAGGTCGACATGACTAAGGTGGACAGGGTAGGAAGGTCGACACAAGCATTAGGTTGACATCATACCCTACCATCCACTGGGGCGTGGAGGGAATATAATAGTGTGGCGAGGGCAGTGAGCCATGCGAGGGTATGCGGTACATTGGTATGGTGTCCATGTCGACTTACATTGAAATTCGGGACAAAAAAATATGAAAGACTCATGTCGAACTTTTGACTGTTGACCTTCCCATAGTTGAACTATGCTTATGTCGACCTTAGCCATGTCTACCTATTTCATGTGTCGACCTTTAGTGGTTGACCTTATGCACGTCTATGACCCATACCCATTAACAGGCTATGCTAGCAGAGTTTTGCATATGCAGAGATATTCCTGCTATATATACAGATTCTTGGCACCAGGAGTAGGGGCATTGATTGTGATAATGCCTTAGACAAATCAACCTATGGCATAATATCTGCATTTTCCCCTGTGTATACATGTGCACGTGGGAGTAATTGTGGCCAACTTGCATTCAGTTCTGCGGTGGCTCCCATAGATTTCATTTACTGAGAAGGACCATGCATATGTGTGATGCTTTCTGCTCATGTTTGTGATGATATATTACAGGGCTACAGACCAGATCTTATGTCCCTTTGCTTTTCTACTATGATTTCCTCTGTAAAAAGTGGTCTACACAGTATGTAATTGCTCTCAAAGGTTTATTGGTCTTTAAATGCAGAAATACACAGCCATATGACTTACTGTAGCTCAGTTTTGGGTACTTGTTTCCTAGCACGGTGCCCATCATATGCCATCGCATACCACTAATTAAGGTATGCGATGGGATGTGATGGGACCCTATTTTCGGGTCCTAAGAGCCGCACTGTACAATTTTAATATCGTGTCGCATCGCATGCCATTACAATGGCATGCGATGCGATCTTTACTTGTACAGGCACCCTGATGGGTGATTACTATGTTAAATGTACCCCCATTGTTAATGCCACCCCACTATCAACGCCAACCCGAAGCGTGGCGAGCGCAGCGGCAATACGCGTCCTCCGACCTTTTCATACCCCCACTATCCACGTCGGCATGGAGTTGATTTTATATAGTGTGGCGAGCGCACGCGGAATACATGTGAAGTAATCCGCGTCCCCTCGCATGCGATGCGATGGCATAAGATGAAAATTGTGGGCGCTGTGCTAGGAAACAAGTACTCAGTTTTGTTATATTTTGCTATACATACAGTATATGAATTTGTCATTCTACCATGAAATGTTCAAAAGTGTATCTGTATTAAATCTGTCCTATTACTTCATTTTCTTTAGCAAATCACATACTGTACATCTCTGCATTTTATTTCCAATCACTTGTTAAAGGACACACAGCTGAAATGAGAGAAAATTATTAAATGATTTAATTTTCCAATCCCAGCTAAAAAAGTTACTGCTGGTTGTATTTGTGGTCTGACACCCACATTGTAAGATACTTATTAACCTTATCAGTAGGGGTGTGGTATAAATACCCGACGGTCAGGATTCCGACAGTGATTACTCAGACGTCGGAATCCCGACTGCACAGCGGGGGGAGCGCAATGAAGCCCCTTGCGGGCTCGCTGTGCTCGCCACGCTGCGGGCACGGTGGCGAGCCACCTATGTTATTCTCCCTCTATGGGGGTCGTGGACCCCCACGAGGGAGCAGTCGGGATTCCGACGTCGGAGTAATGACTGTCGGAATCCCGACTGTCGGGGAGCCGTCCGGCACCCATCAGTAGGGTTATACCACTCTCACTAGCAAAGGCTGATGCAGTGCTATGTTTGTAAGAAGTCTGCATTGTAACAAACATGATATACAGTACACCTGAAATAGGGTCGACATGCCTAAGAATGGCTAGGTTGACAGTGAAAAGGTCAACATGGGTTTTTCACTTTTTGGTCTTGAATGTCGGCATGGTCGACATGGACACCGAATCGGTGGACCTAGTCCCCTCACATGATTCACTGTGCTTGCTATTCATAGGGCACGGGGCCTTGCTATGCTCGGCACACTATTCTATTCTTTCTCCACGCCCATGTCGGCTCCAAAAAAAGTGAGAAACCGATGTCAACCTAATGCTTAGGTTGACATTCCACCGATGACGACCTTAAGCATGTTGACCTATTTCAAGTGTCCACCTAAGTGTCAAACTTCAGGGGTTGATGCAATACATTTTGACTTTTGGTGTGTCGACCATATACCATGCTTTAGTCAAGCCAGGAGACATAAGTAGCACACAAACCAATACATAGATTCTGCAAGGGCTTTCACATTATTACAAATGCAGCAGCTTTCATTGGCCTGTGGCTTATTCGCTCATTGTGGACCAAGGTCAGTGTCAAACCCCATGTGGCTCTGTCCACCTATGCACATGTCCATAAATACACGGTTCCTCTTGCTGAAACACAGGTGTATTCATTAATTAACCGGAAAACATGCTCTGTTGGGTGCCAAGAGGACTGGATTTGGGAAACACTGCTTTTATATATTCTAAACAACTTTGATAGATATAAGGAAATCTCATTTTTGTATGAGGCAGCTTGGCAAGGACATGAATGTCTCAATTATTTACATGTTTATAAATTCAATCCTTCCTCAAATTGGTGCTCGACCATAACCTACTCCCATAGTCACTATACTTGACTCTGCAATACAGTTTGTATGTTTTATTGCTTATTCGTGTATTTATCACACACATATGACTAATACAATTATCAAAAACATGTTTAATTATGTAAATGATGTAGTTCAACGTATCCATTGCTCTTTCTTTAATGTGTACAGGTGGTCTCCCCCCTTATGGAGGCGGTGCTAGGTGAGACTACAATTACAGTGACCGAGGAGAAGGTCAGCATCGTGGAGCTCCAGGCACAGCTCATCTCGGGACTCTCCCTCTCTCTCCACGCCAGCCCAGGAAATAGTCACACTATCATAGCAAAGACAACTGCTCAGCACATATTAAAATATCCAAAACAGGTGAGCTTACCCACTCCTAAAGCAAGCACAGAGTGCATGAGTTACACTCTCTGGCTAGTGTCCTAATATAACTACTGTATGTTGTATCTTCTGCTAAACACATGAACACCTAAAAGGCATTATTGTAGCTTACAGATGGAGCGCCTCTCATTATTGCGCCGAGATCGCCAGAATCTGTCCGCTGGTGATCGCCGGCGGAGAGGCGCTCCATCTGACTGAGCATGCGCGTCTCAGTTTCCCATCGGCAGGGGGATGGGAACCCTGTCCGTCTCCGCTTCAGGGAGACGGACAGGGTTAGGACAGGGGGTGCGGCGGGGACCCGGGGCGACCGTCGGCGAGGTGGTGGGGAACCGGGGGGAGCCCCGTTGTAAAGGGACGCGCGCGCATCTCGTGCGCGCACATCCCCTTACGGCAGCTGGTGGGGGATGGCGACTCTTCCGCCATCCCCTGCAAAGCTGGGACCCGCTCCATCTGTAGCAACAACACTTTCACTTAAACCAAGGTATTCATTACCCCCAGTCATTCCTTTTATCCCCACCAGATATCTGACTTAGGAAACCCACAGTACACAATGGAGGTTATTCAGACCTGATTGCTGTGGTCAGGTATAGGTGGTCCAGCCAGAGTGAAATTCCACCCTTAGGAGGACTTGCGAAAACTAGCAGGATCAGCGATTAGCTGCAAATCCATTCACAAGCCTCTCACCAGCGAATGATTTTTCCAGTGTGTGCAATATGTGCGTAGAGCAGAACTTAAGGCCCATGCACATTAGAAGATTATCTTTCCAATCTGACTGGTAGGAATGAAAATCTGGAAATTTCTGGGAACAAATTACAAACAACCGTTTGCTCCCAAACATTGGAAAATGGACAAAAGCAGTCATCTGCAAAAATTGATTTAACCAATTTGTCCGTAGGTTTTCCATGTTCAGGAGCAAATGGTCAATTGTAATTTGCTCCCCAAAATTTTGAGATTTTCATTCCAACCAGCCAGATTGGAAAGATAATCTTCTAGTGGGTATGGGCCTTTACTCTGTGTCTGCGATAGAAACAGTCGGATCGGGGCCAGAGCTGACATCACATGCCTTCCCCTAAAATGTCTGGACAGGCCTACGTTTTCCTTGACACAACCGGAAAACAGCCGTTTACCTCCCCCAAACGCCGGTTTCATGTCAATGGTCAGCGATAAAAAAGAAAAAATAGCAGGATTTTATAACAGGAAGGCCTTCCGCACTATGATTCATACACATTCGCAGTCTATCAATAATTGCCCGGTCTGCAAATTTCCAGCCGTGCGATCAGGACTGAATAACCCCCCATGGTTGCAGAAGTCTCGCAACCTCTGTGCAGCATCAGGAAGCAGTATGTGTGGACTTTTATTTTCTCGTAGACAGTAACGGGGATGAGCACTGTGAAAGATGCATTTTTTGGTGCTGCTGGATGAGATGAGCACAAATATAATAGTGAGATCTTGATCATCTTGAGAATTAAAATAATTACAATTGTGTCAATGTATTCAAATTATACAGTCATTTTAATGCTCAATGTATGTTTAATATATTTACATCCATCTATTTTTATTAAATTGTTATTAAATCAATGATGAAATATAGGCTGCAAAAGTCTGACAGAAGTAATACAAATAGTGTAATTACAGTGTAATGAAACTTAGGAGCAAAAAGTAAAAAAAAAAAACGTATAAATAAATAAAGTGTAAATAAAAAAACTCTCACTGCTTAGATTGTTTCAGTTTTACAAAAACTATTGTTATTTATTTAGGCTTCTGTTAAATAAATAATGTCACTTCTTGTAAAACTACTTTTTGTAAACTTGTACATCATACTACTGGGAGGTAAGGGGTACATTTTAATACAACACATGCCAGACAGATAGATAAAGATAAGACTGGATGGCGCATGTTGCCAACATTCTTGTATTAGC
This sequence comes from Crinia signifera, assembly GCF_055691185.1. Taxonomy (NCBI): domain Eukaryota; kingdom Metazoa; phylum Chordata; class Amphibia; order Anura; family Myobatrachidae; genus Crinia; species Crinia signifera. The sequence goes on from NC_139218.1 coordinate 235,972,840, forward strand.
CAAGACGTTCCTTTTTTTAGGGCAAATTAATCTTTTCTTGTACAAGACGCCATCTGTTCCAGCTCCCGGCTGACTGGTTCAAAGTTAAAAAAGAAATAATCTGTGCACCGCCGCACAGCAGCTACACATATATTACATGGCGGCAACACTTCTAGCTTTGCGTGGTGCACAAGTGTCCATCAGGGAATTCAGATAAACAAGCATATTTGGAGGTTAGAGGTGCCTGCTGTGACACTGCTGCAGATTTCAGGCTGACGGACCGATGCCTACAGTATTTGTCCTACATTACTGATACTCATATTACTGCTATCGGACAATGTTGTCTGGCAAGCTCAGGCTCACATACATTTCTAACAAATTTGTTAAGTATAGAACATATGTACATAGCTGTTTTATATTGTATGCTTATGAACAATACAAATGTTATTTTGTGGAAAAGATGGTGAACAAAAATATACACACACACACACACAAATGGATTCATTAATATATTTGTAATCCGTTTTCTTATTCTGCATTCAACAACAAATCACATATAAGTAAAAAATGTATTGCAGTGTATATAATGAATATGGGAAAACAGAATATTTTAAGTTTATTACCTTTCTAAACAATTGGATACATTTATAATAATGTGAGATACACCCCATAAAATATTGTTCATGATATACTTATGCTTTCTATTATTGGTAATGTTAATAGCAGGATGGTCAGTTTTATGAGGATTTGCTCTAATTAAACATTGCCTTTCTTTTCTAGGAAGCTCTAATGAACCTCTGGCTCACATTCAGTGATGGAACATCAGCGCCATTGTCACTCTATGATCCAAAGGATTACACCTTGGTTCTGACTAGCCTGGATGAACGAGTTGTCTCTGTAAGTCCAGAACGTGCATTTCCTCTTGTGATAGCTGGAGAGGAGCAAGGAAAAGGGTCCCTACTGAGAACAGAAATGATAATAAATGAAAGCTGCCAGAAAACAAAGCGGAAAAGTATACTTTCCACAGCAACAGCTCTAGTTCATGTTGCTTTCGGCTCAAATGAGCTAGCTGGAGAAGGTGAACATGGAAAATTAATTACCGGCATTCCTCCACATTTCCCTGTGCAAGAAAACAAGGAGACTTCAGGAACGACATCTATGGCAACTCTATCCACACTGGTTGAAGAGCAAAGTTCACAGGGTCCAGAGGAATATCCCTTACCACTTCCTACTGTGTATCCCCAGCTAACACGAGGACTTACTGACCTAGAAATTGGAATGTATGCTCTCCTTGGAGTATTCTGCCTCGCCATACTGGTCTTCCTCATAAATTGTATTGTCTTTGTTCTGAAATATAGACATAAAAGGGTTCCACCAGAAGGCCAGGCTAATCCCGATCATTCCCATCACTGGGTTTTCTTGGGTAATGGACAGCCTCTTAGGGCTCGAGGTGAATTATCACCACAACCTGAAAGTCCTGGCAACCCTTTGGAATCTGGGACTCTGCCACCACATCATTCTTCCTGCTGTAGAGGGGAGGCAAGAGGAAGTAGCAGCAACAGCAGTTCACAGGCTAGTGTGCAAAGCCAATCTCACGGACGTGGAGATGGTTCCTCTGGTGGTGGGGGTTCAAGTAGGGAAGCGAGTGAGGACCCATTAAGTTCTTCTCCAACATCTAAGCGAAAGCGAGTGAAATTCACTACCTTTACTAGTTTGCCTAGTGAAGGTAGTGTTTATGATGCAGTACCAGGGTCAGAGGAATGTGATCTTGAATGGGTATGCCGAGATATGGGACTAAGGGATCCACATGAACTGAAAGACTACATCAGGAGGGTCAGAGACATGGCATAACCTTAGGATTTGGTGGGCTGTTATAATGGACAAGGCGAGCAAACTTGCACCCATTAGGTCTGTTGTTTTCTCCAAAACACAGGAAATGGGGTAATGTTTCCCTTTTATGTCTCTATATTAATGTATTCAAACCCATACACTGCCACTCACCTATTTTCCTGCCTTCATTTCAAAAGTCATTCACTTAAGACATTGGCTTATCTGTCTTTCTCTTCTTCGCTTTTATCCAAAACACCTGCACATTTGGCCAAGATGAAGGAGCATGTTGTCTACCTATGTCTCTGTATTCTGTGGGATGGAGGAACAAAATATTTCTTGGTCTCCAACATACCAAACCACTAAATATATTCCATACTTTGATATATACCATCCTTGTACTGGATTCCAGAAGAAAAGACGAAGACCCGCCAGGAAGAACTGGTTCTTTGTGAATTAAAAAAAAACCTGTTGGTTTTCTGCAACATTTCAAAATGAACACAAAAAAAATGATACGTGGGCAAGGCGGGGAAATCCTAATCCCATTTAAAACCAAAAGGAAGTGAAATTTAGAGTAACAAGGCAAAGCTGTTGGTTGTGTGTCGCAGGTATATTTGGAGTTCTGTAGCTCCTATAATACTACTACAAAACCTGCAGATCGTTTTTTCAGTACAACTATATGAATGTGTTTAGCAAACATGGGAACGCTCAAAAGCAACATATTAAAATAGCACTTCAAATGTGACAAGATTTTTCTCAGGGGATTTGAGCAGTTAATGCAGTTCTACATTGCTAATCTGGGTGATGCCATGCTATGGCAAAACGATAGGAGAAGTAGCCATCTCTGAAATGGTTGATGAACTGAAATGGCCAGCCACTAAGTAATGAAAATGAAATATACAGTACACTTAAAGGGAACAGCTTCGGGAATCAGGACATGGAAATGAGTACGTGACCTGAAGGTTCTGTTACTGACACATGCATATAAACCCAGTATACAGTATTTAAGGTTTATTTGGCCAATTTGATATGTGCCGATACATTCTATTTGTCATGTCACCATGGAAATTGATTCTGCTTAATTGTAGGAAAACTAATCTTTTCCTTAGAAAAATACTTAGCTTATCCATTCAAAAATGAATCCTTGATTCTATGAGTCAGTGTTTCACTTGCGTGACGTTCAGTCTGAAGAGTTCTTGTATTAGGATGTCTTCAAACAAAACCATAAACCTTATATATGTAACTTTATTTTTATTATATACAAACATGCTTTTTTTCCACTCATTTCAGTTTACCAGGATGGGATTTATATATTTTCAAAATAATAAGACATTAATATTCTGCAGAAACCTTTACACTATAGGAATACTGCCTTTTTATTTGATTTATATGTTTGTTTGTTTTTTGTTATATGGGAGAATGCATTGAGTGTAATGGCAGAAGAACACTCACCTGTGTTAAAGGAGGCTACAGACGCCATCTAGTATGGAGGACAATGAACATTTGCTAAAACCAGGGGACTCATTTATAGGAATACTTTATTCCTAGGCAGAATGAATCGGTGCATATAGAAGGTTCTTCTTATATAAGACATGTATGTCTTGAATTTAACCACCATTTATGTCAAATTTTTTCCTAAAGAAATACATGGGGAAATAAAATTTGGCCGTGCACCAAAGTCATATGTGTGTATTTGTGTGTATTTGTTCTTTTTATTCCTATTCTACAGTATTCTATCGATTTTGTCATTATTTTATGTTTTACGGCAGCCGGTTTTTAATTGAATAAGCAATGCTGAAACCAAGATGAAGGAGAAGAGGCCGACTGAGGATTCCTTATCACTGCCATTTAGCCATGCTTCTGAGCTTTTGCTGCTACAAGCTATGCAATAGGAATAGACACAAATCTACTTAGAAATAATGTGGCTCATGCATAGTTGAATATACGTACGAGTGTATGTTACTAATTTGTTCCGCTTAACTTCTGTAACAATGGGTGCACTACAGGGTGGGCCATATACATGAATTATTGTTGCATCTCACCATATGACCAAAGACGTGAAACAGGGTTGTGTAATGGAGAATGCCTGTATGAATATCAGTATATCTTCTGCATCTAGAATAGGGGATGTCTAGTAGCAAACCATGTACATATATATATCACGGAATGTAATGCCGCCAAAACCATGCCTTGCAAGTGATTGCCCCTTTAAAAAAAACTGCCAAACTCTGGTATATATATACTGTATATAATATACTGTAATTTTTTTCTTTGGAACAAAATATGCCCAACTTACAGTAACTCGAACTGTGCACCAGGCACATTGGCCCTTATTCAGATCACTTTGCATCCCCCGTACCTTTGAGGGATGCATGTTTGGCGTATGCGCAGGGGCATTTCTGCGCATGTGCATTCACTAAGTGCACGCACCCAAGACTGTGGGCGATAGATCGTCGCGCCCATGGGAATGCCTAGTCTTTCATAGGCGTTACCATGAAAACAATGGGCATTCCCATGGTAATCGGCCGGTGACGTGGGTGCCGGGCTTGGGTAGCTGACATCACTGGATGTCAGCTGCCCATCCACTTCCTGCCGAATGTCCATGCAGAGTAGCCTTAGATGATGTGGGTGATCACCCACAGCCTGCGAATGGATATTTATGTTAAACATCCATTCACAGCCTGTGCGAACATATGTGGCATGCTAGGGGTGTGGGGCATACCGGCATCGTCTAGATGCATACCCGGCTGATTGCACTATTTCCACTGGTTGCCTTTGGAATAATGGCCATCAATAGCCAATAATGGCCATCAATAGCCACATACTTATATTGTAGACTACTGTGTATGCAGAAAGACCTGAGTATCACTTGCTAAATGCTAGGGCTAAAAAAAGTTAAAATTGATCATTTTATTCACCATTATTCAAGCGATTTCAGCAACACAAAATGATATGAAAATTCTGTCCTGGTATTATACATATGTGCATCACTATAGTCAGTATTACAATTATTATCAGTATTTTAGAATTTGCAATAGTTTTATGTTTACTGTTTTTTCAACGGTGCCAATGCTTTATGGGTCTTATTAATAAAATAGGTACTTGTGTAGTTTCACGGCGCCAGCATGGCTGCGGGCTCGGTGGCTCGCTACGCTCGCCACACTATTTAAAATCAACTCCATGCCAACATGGATAGTGGAGGTATGAATTATCCATGTTGGCATGGAGTTAAGTTCCTTTTTGGACATATTTCATGGCGAGCGTACACCCGGAAGTAGCACGGTGCCATGCTGGCGCCGTGAAACTACACAAGTACCATAAAATATGTTAATATTTAACATTGTTTATATAGCTCAATAAAAACAACTGCTGTAGGGAATTACGGCATAGCACAAACATGTGGAGGACTAATAAGCAAAATATAAATCAAGCAAAAGCAAAAATACAGGATATAAAAAAAAACACATTGAGGTAAGTAGAGCATGAACTTAAGCATAATAATGCACATTTAAAGCAATCATACTTATCATAATGTTTTAAGCAGCATTCTAATGCCAGGTAAACATTAGACAATGATGATGGTCAGGGTGATTTTCCTCTCCAGACCTCTTATGATAACATGTGCATATTAGGAAATTTAATGAACAACAGAACAATATAGTATATCAGTCCATCTTTCATTTATATGCACTGCACCACTGACAATGTTGTTAGAGTCAGCATCACATGTGCACAATCTCACAGGGTCGTTGGGGAATGCACAATAGTGTGTACAATGATTTGTCATTCCAATCCATCGGAAAAGGGCAAATTGTTCAATATAACATCTAGTAGTTTGTAACCAGCTTAACAGTCTATGGGTGGGATGTTGTAACATCCGCTGCCTATTATCGCCGGGCATCGCATTATTAATAACGGCATATGTTCTAACATATGCGGTTAGTAACGCAAGGGACAGCTCTTGCGATAAGAGCTGTCCCTTGCGATGCGGCGCCGGCACTGGACTTCCGGGTCTATGACCCGGGAGTCCATCTGCGCATGTGTAGAGTGATGGCGCCGGCCGCAGGGCATGCTGGGATGGATCCGTGGCGGATCCCTCAAACAGCGCTGCGGTAAGAAGCCCATAGGCTTCTCCAGGGAATCGCCAGCTTTTGTGGCGATTCCCTCCGCAGTGCTGCCACTGCGGAGGGGCCATACAGCATACAGAAATGCGGTAAAAACCCAGAGAGAGAGAGAGAAGGGAATAGGTGGAAATGAGAGGGAGGGTGAGAGATAATGAATAGGGGAAATTGAAGAGTGTGTGACAAAGAGTGAGAAACAGAGGAGAGAGACGGATAGGGGAAATTGGGAGAGAGAGGAGCAACAAAGAAATCAGCCTGAGCAAGATCACATAATACAAGTACTCACTGTGGTGGGGGCATTCTGACCACATCAGCATAATGACTCTCGACATTTTGAAGGTGTTGATATATTGACTGTCAGTCAATGGTGGTTGGTATTTTGACCGTTGGTATATTCACTGTATGTAAATCATATAGTACTGAACCCGTAATTACAGCCTATATAAGCTAATTGGAAATTTCCAATTGCTTAATTAGTCCTCAGCAGAATTTCTGCCAGGGTGCTGGCGCAAGCCCCAGTGATTTTTCCTAAAATTAATGATTTTAGGAAAAATCTGACTTGTTCTGCAGGTGTGAGAAAATGATGCTGATATTTCTATAGAAATAACCGTATAGCATTTTCTGTCCTGCTGCAAGTTGTTGGCATTTGAATTCCCCTTTGTTAAGCCCCATAGACACTAGATAACCCACACCGTGGATAAACAAACACACTGAACTATATCGATAAATGAAATCTTTCAGTGTTGTCAATGAGACCCACTCAACCTGTAGGTCATTGGCTATATGTTTAGCTGATGGGGTTGGGGATCATTGTGCATAGACTCTACTCATTGATTTTCAAAGATATCGCCACTCAGAGGGGACCCTTCTAAGCATTATCCTCTAACAAAAAATCATATTGTTTGTACAGAGCTTTAGGGCAATGTAATAGGATGTGAGAATCAGAGAGTTTTCCTATTTTTTTTTAATATACTTTATTGAAACTTGAACGATGAGGTAACATACAGAAAAGGTGCATATATATATATAGTGCACAAAATCAGTCAAACAGTACATTATTTGCATACATATTGTAATAGTTTAAAGCAACTACATACTGTCAACAGTGGTAGGGTTTCAAAAATGTTTCTATTTTTTTTTAAATATAACAACTCTAATCACAGAAACGCTAAACACACATCTAAATTAGGACGTTATCTTGCATGAAGTACGGATGGTGTAATGGTTAGCATTACTGCCTCACAGGGCTGAGGTCATGGGTTCAATACCCACCATGGCCCTAACTGTGCGGAATTTGTATATTCTCCCCGTACTTGCGTGGGTTTCCTCCGGGTACTCCGGTTTTCTCCCACAATCCAAAAATATACTGGTAGGTTAATTGTCTCACAAAAAATTAACCCTAGAATGTCTGTGTGTGCATGTACATGTGGTAGGGAATATAGATTGTAAGCTCCACTGGGGCAGGGACTGATGTGAATTGTCAAATATTCTCTGTAAAGCGCTGCATAATATGTGTGCGCTATATAAGAAACTGCTAATAAATAAATAAATGAAGTAAATTGTGTGTTTTACCACAGATTATACATTATGTATATGGCATGAAATTTCTGATAGCAATAGATTGTTATAATCAGTGTTTAACCTAGAAGGATGCATGCACATCAAAACTGGGTTTTGTCCAAAATGGAGGACAAAACAACATAAACATCATTAATAAAAACAAACCATTTGTGCCTACCTGATCCCCAAGGTCGCTGATCCATCCATAGGGCAATCCATCTACGGAAGAGGCTCAAGCATGAAGAGGAAGAGAGAAAGAGAGAAAAGAATAAGGGGGGGGGGGGGGCTTGGGATCATAGGTTAAGGGAGGTGAGTAAAAAAAAAGAGGTGGTAGTCTTATATGGGAATAGGGTCTTTATTGTAGAGGAGTTGAGGAGGACCAGGTTGTAGATTGAAAACATTGCCTAAGAGCAAGTTTAGTTGCAGGAGGCAGGATCTGGATAAATTTATCCCAGCATCGAAACCAAGCTGGTGTTAAGGTTTCTCTGTACTGGGAGGTCTCCAGCCAATCCATTGTGAACAAAAAAGATTAGACGAGAAGTAGCCATGGGTAATGTGGATCTAACATCATGGATCCATTGTTGCAGGATCGCCTTATGGCATACGGCTGATAAGATCATTATTATTTTTGTCATCTCTAGGAATATCTGGTTGATCGGCTAGATAGTCAAAAACTGCCCAAGGAGCCATGCACCGAAATTGGTTGCCCAGGACTGTGGTGCCATATATATATATGTAGGTCAGACCCCGAATATGGGGGCATTCCCAAAAACAATGCATTATATCAACTTCTGTGGTAAGGCATTTGGTGCAGGCTGCAGTATCAGATATGCCCATTAAATGTCTCCTTTTGGGGGATAAATATGCCCAGTGGAACATCTTATATGTCATTTCCTGGTAAGAGCTTGATGGAATAAGTTTCAAAGATGAGCAGAAGGTATCAACTATCTGCTCTGGAGAAATGGAAGCAATTTGGGAGGCCCATTTGTCAATTTGTGGTAATTCGGTATTGAGGTCAATCGTTAATCAGCATCCTTTAGATTAGGCAATACTGTCTTGGGCATAAAAAAACCCATGGTTAGGGCCACTGTTAAATTTTTCTCTCGCCTCGCCAAATGAAAGTGGTGTATTAGAAGAATTTAAAAGGTTATGAATGTTTAAGATAACATTTGAGCGCCAAGCTGTAAAAGGCAGTGCAGCGGTTCCTTGTTGAAACCCTAAATTGCCAACTAGCGGGAGAAAAGGGGAATGTGAAAATTGGAGACCAAGAGATTTTCTAGATAGCATCCATGCCTGGGAAGTAGAGCATAACAGGATATTGTCTGAGTGAGAGATTTATAAGGTGGAAGGCGTGGCATGCAAAAAATAACTAAGGGAAAGGGGAGCGCATAACTGGGATTCTAAAGCCACATCTGTATATACAGTATATTTGTTTCCCTAATCCAATCCATGGCAAAGCGTAAAAGGCAAGCTATGTTATATTGTCCGATGTCTGGTAGGTTTACTCCCCCTTTGAATGTTATTTGAGAAAGTTTTTTTGCGCTAATCCTGTGTCTTTTTTGTTTTTGTTATTCCAAATAAATTTTGTAATTGTGGAGTTGAGGGTGGAGAGGTCTGATTTAGAGACTAAAAGTGGGGTCATTTGAAGCACATAAAACAGTTTAGGGAAACTGGCCATCTTTATTAATTTACATCTACCTAGAAAATTAAGTGGTAGGGTATTCCCGAGTTCAGTTTTAATTTTGTGGATAATCGGTTGTAAATTATTGGAGTAGAGATTCACAGGGTTAGCTGGCAATTGAATACCTAAGTACGTAATATATGCGTTAGTCCATCGGAAGGGGAATGGGGAAGTCCAACCTAATCTCGCTTGACTATGTATAGAGAGTGCCTCTAATTTTTCAAAATTAACCGAAAAGCCTGCAAAAGCTGAAAATTCCTTTATAGTCTGAATGAGTAAGGGGACAGTGTGGCGAAGCTCAGAGATGAATAAAGTAAAACATCATCTGCAAATGCAGTAATACGGAGTTCCTTATTGCCGATCTGGATTCCTTTGAATCCTGGGAGGTGATATTATTAACTGTTACTTGTGCTTTAGGTGTGTCATAAAGGTTGCGTACATGATCGTAAAAAGATGGGCCAAAATGTTGAAAGTGCAATACCCAATCCAAATGCGACCAGGCTATTTTATCAAATGCTTTTTCTGCATCTAAATTAATAAGAATGTTTGTAAGTATTTTACCCATTTTTTTTAAAGCAGCAATCATTTACATGGCAAAACCAGGTTTATTTTGCCATGTAATTGATTGACACTCTATAAAAGATGGGAAAACTCTCCCAAAATCTCTCACTTTTTTGATTCTCACACTCTATTATGTTTGGCCCTTAGTGTGCTTTTGGAACTGAGATTGAGAAACACTAATTAATGTTAATGAATAGGTTTACTACACATCAAACTGGTTTTGCAGTGTAAATGATTGCCACTTTACTATTACTCTTCAACTATGGAATCAGCAAAGCATTTCCAACATTTACGCACCATGCTCATTAGCAGTTGTTGACCCCGCTCTGTGATTTTCCATGATCTTCCGCTTCATAGCTGAGTTGCTGTTGACCAGGGAATATCCAGTAGGGATGAAGTTTCACTAACCATCTTATTGCAACGGTGAAATCCTATCACAGTACCACGCTTGAAGTCACTGATCTCTTCAGAACAACCCATTTTCTATACATACACCATATATTTCATATACTGTTGTCACATTGAATTACTGTTTTTCTCTCTTTTAAATAACCTTCTTGTGTTTTAGAAGTAATGTCGTCTAGTAGACAGGGACACTTTGCCTGAGAGGTTAGAAGTTGATCAGGGTTGGGAGATAGCGTATATACAGTATCATTGTATTTCTTTTAGAAAAGATAAGATTCTGGCTTGTTTTCTTGCAGGGCAAAATTAATCATCTTTTTTTTTTTTATAAAATATATTTCATCCTTTTAAAAGAGTAGTATGTGGTCATTCCTGTTTCCTTTAGATAAAAGGCATAAAATAAGATTATTTTCCATGTATTTTGTATTGATTTAATTAGTTCTATTTTTTAGTTTAATATCCTCAATAGTGATGTTCTTGTGGGGTGTCTCATACCATGTTAGCTTATTTATTTGAAGAGATTTCATGTTCTTATTATTTAAACACACAAGGGAGGTCATTCTGCTTTGTGAGCCAACTAACGCCACCCCGCTGCCAACACGAAAGCCCGTCCGTGCCAGGATGACAAATGACCCTGCAGGCATGCAAATGGATTTTTTTCATTAAACATCCATTCGCAGCCTTGCTTGCAGGCCCAAATCTAAGTCACTCTCTGTTGACTCAGATTTGTGGCATCCTGCTACGTGAACAGAGCGTGGAGCTGACATCCGGTGACGTCAGCTGCCTGCCAACTATGCAAGTCTCCGAGGGCGCTCGCAGTGAAGACCTGCACATGCGCATATTTGCATATGTGCATGCGCAGATCTACAACAATTCCATGATGCATAGCAAGGCAGTAGCAGAACACATACAGATGGAGCCCCTGTCATCATGTCACCCCCCCCTCACTGCCCCGACCCCCCCCCTAACCCTGCCCGTCTCCCTGAAGCGGAGACGGGCAGGGACGCACTGCACCGCTGTCAAAGAATGGGACGCGTGTGCGTGTGAGACGCATGCACGGCCCGGTTTTAATGGAGTCCATACCCACTGGCGCTCGCCAGAGGGGAGGTTCTGGCGGACGCTGGGACTGAATAAGAGGGGCTACATCTGTATGCAGTAGCATAGCAAGAGGGGGGTTTCACCTGCTGAAGGATAACACCATTAGCCCCTGCAGCACCTGGCTCCTGTCACAGTGTAGGAGCCGGCACTGCACACTATACTGTCTCCTGAGCAGCCCACATCTCCCAGACCTCTGGAGTCACGGAAACAGGGATCGTGATGCTTAGCCACCCCCTATAAATCCACACCCCCATCCCACAAATCCATGCTTCCTTTGTAGTGTCCACCACTCTGGGTGTGGATGGGGCAAGCAAAGCCACTGCACATCTGTAATTAGGGCACAGTGTTTTAGACATAATGACGTGCTGCATGGTTTTGTTTTAGTTTCATTATGTTGAAATTAAAAAGCTGATTTTTAAAAAAAATTCTATACAATCCTAAAACATAGATTAAAAAAAAAAATTTTTAGCGTCTTAAATAAAAAAAAAAAATCTGGGACTTAATCACAGGTATTAAAATTGTATTTCAATAAAAAATTGTGCATTTTTATACTTTTAGAAATGTGAGGAGGTATTGTGGCTTATAGTGTAGGGGTGTACACACCCACATGGCAATGGCCACACCCACACAGCGCTAGTTACACCTGCTCCACTTCTCTTGAATCTGGCTCTGATTGCTTGTAAAATGCTGGAGAGTTAACAAGTAAACCATTACCATTAATAAAAAACTATCAATTCTATAATAACATTTATAAAAAATAGTATGTTATACAGTATTAGCAAAAAGATTTTAGTCATTTCAATTCCACATAATTGAATATAATGATATTGGGTTAATTAGCACTACAAAGTTTCTATATCATTTTTAAAGAATTACCAAAGCAAGCAACAAATTAGGTAACAATATTAAGTTTCATATTATACCAAGAAAAGAAAACTACAGTTTAAGAGAATACCAATTGCACATAAATCTTCATATACACGATGCCTGATCCCACTGTTAAACCGTGCTAATGGCAAACATGCATTTCCTTATTAGTTACTGTATGTTGATAATTAACAGTTATTAATTGGAATGCCTGTTTAGACTTGTGCAGCCTCGGGTCATTTTATGCTGGTTTCCCAGGTATTTAAAGGTATATGTACTATTAATGTAGGTATACATTTTTATATGTAACATTAATTCAACTGACAGCTGAGAAGAGCAGTTGGGTTGAGTGAGGCATGTCGGGATGCACACATTGCCGTACCTTGTTGTAAATGGGTATAGCAGCTGACTATACAAGAATGCCAGGATTTAGTGCGCTAAAGAATTTTAAAGCTGTATTCTGTGTTTCTGAGGCCCCATGTGTGTCTATGATATACTACAGGTTCTTTATGATTGCATCATATTGTTATTCTCTGGTATTTCAAAACAAAGGTTGCCAAAAAAATCCTGAGTTCTGGAAGATCGGAAAACACAATGAAATTAATTTAGCATTTTCTTTGCTCTCAGTAAGTGGATATGAGACAAGCAGTCCTTAGAACTGTGGGAGGGGTTAGGTAGTAAGGAGTGGACAAAAAATCGATCTTCTGCTGACTAAACAGCCTGGCGCTTAATAGTCTGGAATGGTTTAACTTTTGTATAATATATAATATATAGTATGTAATTAAACCAGCTGCAGCAAGCACCTCTGTGAGTCCGCCTAGACTCACAACAAAGTAACACAGAAAAACAACACAGGAGTGAGATGTATTGTGCTGCTGGTAATAGTTGTGCTCCTAATAATTGGCTAATTCAAAGTAAACGAGGACACACTATTTACTGAATTTGAATTTTATATAAATTTGAGAATTAGAAATATACACATAATTTAAATATACATAATATACAATTTAAGCAAAAATTTAAAAAACATTAAAACATTTTTAATGAATAACAAGTCTCAGCTGGGCTTCCGATTTTAAAGTGACCAATCCTGTTAGTGTAGATTAGGATAGACAGTGGGCAACAAGCTGTTAATCGATGTTTGTATCATTTTCCATACAATGAGGGAATAGTCCATCAGAAAAGGATGTCTGACCGTTTTTTAAAATATAAATCATGTACTCAGTTGTGATGTTGGAGTAAGCTCAGATAAATAACGAGCTGTGTTATAAATTATCACTCTCACTTTTTCACATATCCCAAGGAAAACTCAGGTGGCCAAATAATTCAGATGTTTGCTCACCCTTGTAGCCGCTGTATGACCGTTGTGTCAAGGAAAGGTAATCCACTGCCGCAGAAGATTAGCCAAGCCTTGTAGCCGCTGTATGTCCGTGGTGTCACAGATAGGCAGTCCTCTGACGCAGCAGATTAGCCAAGTTGTCTCATGGAGATATTGCTCTAGGAGGTTGGTATCTTGTTTCCTCGGCCGGATGATTACACGCCAACCCGGTCCACGTACAGCATGTGATGGAGTCACCGTCCAGACTGCAGCGGGACAGGATCAAAGTCGGTGGCAAATGGATACAGCGTCCAGTGGGAGACACAGTGGCAGCCGGGGCTACAGCTAGATGGAGATCGATGGCGGCGCCAAACAGCTGATTGCCGGCAGCGTGGGGAGAGAGCCGCGCTTCAGCTGGGCGTCTGACTACGGTCACAATGGGGCAGAATCCCAGTCAGTAGGTAGTAGTGACGTCAACGCGTTTCGTTCCTGAAGCCACACTGGATAGAGAGGCGTATCTATGTGAAGCCTCTAAACAACTGGATTTCTTATCATACTCAATTTAAAAATATATTGGATAAAGCAGTGGAGGAGGGTGCAATATCCAGGGAGGAATCACAATTTTTGTTTCCTTATCACCCAATCACTCCCACATTTTACTTTTTACCCAAAATCCACAAAAACCTCACATCACCTCCAGGGAGACCCATTATTTCTGGTGTAGGTTCACTTACTTCTAATTTATCACATTTTGTTGACACACATCTCCAAAAATTTGTCACTGCACTCCCGTCCCATATTAAAGATACAACTCACATTTTAAATAAAACTCTTGATTTATCTTGGACTGAGGGGTGGGGATTCCTAACCCTTGACGTCCAAGCACTGTACACCAACATTCCTCACGACAAGGGTTTTGGGGCAATTAATCATTATTTTGATCTTGATGATGAAATTTCTTCACCTTGAAAACAATTTGGTACTTGTTTCCTAGCACGGCCACAACGATCATAATCGCGGTCATCGGGGGTAAAATCGGGGCCATCGCGGGCATCGCGGCCGCTAAAAAATCGGGTGCGATGGGCCAGACGCGATGCCCGCGATTTCCCCATAGAGAACAATGTTAAATGCCTCAATTTACCCGCGATGACCACGATTTCCCATAGGAAACAATGTTAAATGGCTCAATGTAGCCAAATTATCATAGGAACAATAGTAAATGGGGCAAAAACACCCCTGAACATTGAAATGTCCCCCCAAAAGTAGTTGACGCCACCCCGCCATCAACGTGAACCCGAAGCGTGGCGAGCGCAGCGAGCCCGCGAGGGGCGGCGGTACGCGTCCTCCGACCTTTTCATGCCCTACTATACACTAGGGCGTGGAGTGAGAATAGAATAGTGTGGCGAGCGCAGCGAGCCCGAAGCGTGGCGAGGGGACGCGGATACCTTCACAGTTATACGCGTCCCCTCGCGGGCTTCCCAGGTGTCCATGGCGACGCGGACACCTGGGAAGCCCGCAAAGGGACGCGTTTACCTGTGAAGGTATCCGCGTCCACTCGCCACGCTTCGGGCTCGGTGGCTCGCTGCGCTCGCCACACTATTCTATTCTCACTCCACGCCCTAGTGGATAGTAGGGCATGAAAAGGTCGGAGGACGCGTACCGCCGCCCCTCGCGGGCTCGCTGCGCTCGCCACGCTTCGGGTTCACGTTGATGGCGGGGTGGCGTCAACTACTTTTGGGGGGACATTTCAATGTTCAGGGGTGTTTTTGGCCCATTTACTATTGTTCCTATGCTGATTTGGGTAAATTTATCCATTTAACATTGTTTCCTATGGGAAATCGTGGTCATCGCGGGTAAATTGAGGCATTTAACATTGTTCCCTATGGGGAAATCGGGGGCATCGCGTCTGGACCATTTAAGCATTTTTAGGTGCACACGACGCGACCGACCCGATTTTTCACTGTTTTCAATGCATTTCAATGGAAAAATCGGGGGCATTGCGTCGGTCGCGTCGCAGGCTACTCAAATTACCCCCGATGGCCAAGATTTGTGGCCGTGCTAGGAAACAAGTACCAACAATTTATTTTGGATTCTATTCTGTTCATTCTTACTCACAATTATTTTATATTTGAAGATCACTATTATTTGCAGCGCCTTGAAACGGCCATGGGGACCAGATTTGCACCTAGTTTTGCAAACCTCTATATGGGCCGCCTAGAAGAACAACTTATCTGGGGAGGTCCATATAGAGAGAATCTGGTCCTCTATTTTTTGGAGTGGGGGACACGATTTGGCACTGGATTGTGTGAATTTTCTTAATTTGAACACATTTAATCTCAAATTCACTCCCACTTTTAGTTACACTTCTGTGAGCTTCCTGGATATTGCATTCTCCTGTCGTTGTCACTTTAACATAAAACACAGATCGCCGAGTTCCACATACTTAAAAAATATATGTGTGTATATATATATATATATAAACTTTATTGAAAAAAGCGGCGGGCAGGGCAGCCGCAGCTAAGCGGGCAGAGCAGGGAGCAAGCGGGGGAGTGCAGGGAGGGGGTGCAGTCTTCAGTCCCCCTTGGCAACAAGCTATTTAGTCCCCCTTGGCAATGAGTTATTTAGTTCCCCTTGGCAACAAGCTATTTTATTCCCCCTTGGCAAAAAGCAATTTCAGCCCCCCTTGGCATCAAGCATGAAGCCCCTGGTATCGGGCATGAAGTTCTTAGCAATGAGCATGTAGGTAAGTGGCACTTATGTGTCAAATGTGTAATGGGCATTATGGTTTGTTATATAGTATGTAATGGGCATCACTGTGTGTTATATAGTATGTAATGGGCATTATGGTTTGTTATATAGTATGTAATGGGCATTACGGTTAGTTATATAGGTGTAATTGGCATTACGTCATGTGGCTTTATGTGTAATTGGTATTACAACATTTGCTAAAATGTGTGTGTGGGGGGCGCAAAACATGCCCTTGCTCCGGGTACCGTAGCACCTAGCTACACCACTGTGCACTGGAGATGGACAGATGTAAAGTGCAGAGAGATTTAGATTTAGGTGGGGTGTGTTCAAGCTTATATTTAAATTTCAATGTAAAAATAAAGCTGTCCAGTATTTGTAAAATATATAACACACATGTAAATCTCTCAGCACATTGCAGTGCAGTATAGTGTTATCCAGTTGCTTGGTGTCTTGCTTTACTTACAAACATGAATCAGGTGCTGAGCCCAGTGAGTGTAAGGAGGGGGGAGAGGTCATCTTTGTACTAGAGCTTGTTACAAATCTATATGAAACCTTTATCCTCTTTTGACAATACTTCTCTTGCCGCCTTCTCCTACTGTGATTTTTCCATTATACACACTGTTCACCCTTATGCTTCCTTCCCGATTCTTTCTCTATTGGGACCCCAGAACTCTGTAACTGGACAATTGCTTTTCACTCTTTACGCATCTTCTCTTAAATAACATACAGTGCAGTATTCACTATTTTATTTTTCAATTTTATATCTATGCTGATGTAACTAATTTATCTTTACTCCACTGGCCTTGTCCCTTCTTTCCCTCCAATTTGTTCAATTTCCTCACTCACAATGCTCCCAATGAAACCAAAACTAAGCTGGTCATACTTTCACTGGCCAATGTCACAGAACCTCTTCTTATTTCACTCACAGTTGACAATATGACTCTCTTGTCTGTTTCCCATGCATGCTACCTTGGTATAGCCGTTGATTTATCCTAAGTTTAATCCCCAAACCCAAAACCAGTTACTGTACTAGTGCAATCTTTTTGTCTCCATCATTGCAGCATAACTACACTGGCTCCCTTTTCCCTGCTCATATCATGACCTAACTCTATTCTGCAATCTCCCCCTCTATGTCCAGCCTGCCACCTGTATGTTCAATCCAAAGTACAATTTTTGGTACTTGTGTAGTTTCACAGTGACAGGCTATGCTACGCTGTCAGGGTAGCTCAACGGCAGCCTAGCGTAGTTAGCGTAGTGTCCCAGCGGCAGCCCTGCGTAGTCAGCGTAGTGTCCCCGTCAGGCAGCATAGTCACCGTACTGTCCACATGAAGTGCAGCTCTGTGCCCGGCGTCCCTGACAAGCCTAGTGAGCGCCTCTCACACAGTGCTGGTAACCACCAGATCCCCTGCGCTGGTGGCTCCGGCTGAGAGGCGATCATGTGGGCGCCGGCGGAGAGGTGCTCCATCTGCCTTAGACACACAAGCATCTCATACCCTTGTGCATCTCAGTAATTTGTACAGTATATAGAGTCTTTACTTGCTGGGTCTGTATCACAAACAAATGCCTGGTCATCAATGGTTACTTACTCACAGCAGCCAGAGTGCTCATCTCCTCTCAGCACTACCTTATAGCTTCACTCACTGTGGCTATGGAGGGATCAGGTAAACTCCAGGGCCTCCCAAAGTCTTTCTCTGCAGCTTAGCTGGCTATCTTCATGAGAGGCCAGTGCCCTTGCTCCTTAAAATGCTGACTGCTCCAGCAGCTATCACTCAGCAACCATGCTCTCTCCATATGCTGGCTGACTCTGTCCTCTCTTTACTTTCACTTTCTAAAGACTCCTCACCTCATCCTATGCATGTGTAGCCAGCTTCCTGAGCCAATCAGTGCACAAGGAAGTGCATGTTATACATGTGGACACATGAGTGAAGACGTTAACCTCTGAAGTACCCAGAATGTCCCTGAAATGAGGCAACAGAATAAATAAAGCACATGGATGTTTTTCATAACAAAACAACAGATATTCATACACATTCCTGTACATCATACCTCCCAACAATCCCGATTTCAGCGGGACAGTCACGATTACCGGGTCCTGTCCCGCTGTCCCACCCGCGGCCGGAGGTGTCCCGCTGCGGGGGGGGGGCAGTTCGTAGCCCCCCCAATTTGACAGAATAGACGCATGCGCACAGCGTCTATTCGTGGCCGAAAACGGGGATGCGGCTCATTTGCATAAGCCGCGCCCCTCACTTCCCCGCGCGAGTGTCCCTATTTCTGCAGCCGGAAAGTTGGGAGGTATGTGTACATTGCTTCCAAAAAACAGTCCCAGTATTTCTTCCTGGGGTGCCACAAACACAGTATGCACATTGCATGACAAAAGCTTTATGAGTCTGAATATAGCAGTTTTGCAAATGAGCCTTTAGGCCTTCATACATTAAGGTCGCATGTCGGCATTATTCAGCTCAGTATGGTCTATGTTCTCAGGTTACCCAGTTATTTATCCTCTGATTCTGCACCAGCCTCACACCTAGAATTTGTCCATAATGCTGATTCATAACGACAGTACAAAATAACCTGATTAATCCCTGGGAGTGAGTCTCAGTGTTTGCAGCCAGCTGCTCTCCAGAAGGATATAATGTTTGTGAATTATGGAGTCATTAGGAAGATATAAGTGCAGGACATCTTTTCTTAAAGGTTGCTGTTACACTTGATTTGGAATATCTGCACTTTTATTTAAATAGAAACATAAGCTTCTTCACAATCAATCGTATGACAGACTGGGGTCATTTCTTAAGATTTTGCAGACTAGGGTACAGTTCAATTGATTACACAATAGAAAACCAATTCAAGATTACAATATTTACAAAAAGACTATATAAAAGTATTACCTTAAAGCAGTGATGGGATTCAGCTGGTTCGCACCGGTTCTGCAGAACCGTTTCCTAATATATGATCGGTTCTGCAGAACCGTTGGCTAAGAAGCGCTGCGGAGGCTCACAAGTTACTTGAAGCAGCTGTGACAGCCGGGCAGAGAGCTGCATGCTGCCCGGCTATATACTGGAAGCAGGTACGCGCCACCGTCCACGGCTATTCTTAATGCTACTGCTGGACCGCGAGCCAATAGGAGCTCGCGGTCCGGCAGATAATAAGGAACAGCAATGGGGGCTTCTTATTGGCTGCCGGCCGTAAGCCCCTACTGTCTCTCGGTCCAGCGGGAGAAGTCAAAATAGCTGCGCAGACCTGCTTTTAATATACAGCCGGGCAGCACACAGCTCTCTGCCTGGCTGTCACAGCTGCTTATGTGGCACCCCATCTCCTGCCCACCAGTTACCTGCCCACCACGAGCAGCCATCAACTACCGGCCGACCAGATGCCTGCATTTACCCGCTGCACCCGCACTGTGGGAACCCTGCCACTGATTCCCACCCCTTCTACACTAAGGGACTTATAACCCCCTTCCATCAGGGCTCACAGAGACCAAGTCACCTGGCCTAGTTAAGCCCCCTGAGTTAAGGACCCAGGTTGTGGCCCTCGGGAAGCCCCTTGGTATCCAGCATGAAGCTCCTTTGTTATCCAGCATGAAGCCCCTTGGTATCCAGCATGAAGTCCCTGGCATTGAGCAACACCCCCTAGCAATGAGCATGTAGGTAAGTGGCACATGTTTCAAATATGTAATGGGCATCATGGTGTCCTGCAAAATGTGTAGCTGGCATCGCGGCGTGTAGCACAATGTGTAATGGGCATTACGGTGTGTGGCCTTATGTGTTATTGGCATTATGGCGTGCGGCTTTATGTGCAATGGGCATTAGGACATAGAACCTGTTGTTAATTTATTTGAATCCCACCACTGCCTACAAGTATGACCTGGGAGTAATAAAGACTTTTCCCTTTGAGTGCCAAAGTTGCTGTGAGCGATCCTCAAAATATCCGCTAAAAATGACAGCTGTTCTTTTAGTATAAATCAATACAAATACAGCCAAGTCAATTAATTCAAGTTTAGTTATGTATTGTAGCCAAAAATATGAACAGTCACTGTGAGCGGCACTGACATTTGTAACGGATATTGGGGTTTATTCTGGTTGGTTTGTAAAAGCAGTGTCCTTCTTTAATGGACAAAACCATGTGCACTGCAGGTGGGGCAGATATGACATGTGCAGAGGTTTGTGAGGATCTCTCAAAAATGGCACTCAAAGGGTTAATAAAATGGGTTTGCTTGGCAATTTTCACACCTATTTTGACAAATTCCCCTGGCACACCTGTCTTACCTACTCCCTTCGAAAAGGATTAATGACTGACACCAAGGAGGTTATTCTGGTTGATTTGCTCGGATGCAAATTTTTTGCAAATGGTGATACGCCGGCCCAC
Organism: Crinia signifera; assembly: GCF_055691185.1. Taxonomy (NCBI): domain Eukaryota; kingdom Metazoa; phylum Chordata; class Amphibia; order Anura; family Myobatrachidae; genus Crinia; species Crinia signifera. The sequence continues at coordinate 235,993,364 of NC_139218.1, forward strand.
GATTTGCACGGTGCGTATGTTCGCATGACTTAGGAATGGATGTTTGACATGAACACCAACATCGCTGACCATTGAATGATGTCGAACGTGCACCCAAATCTAAGGTTGCTTAGAGCAACCTTATATCTGTGTGCACATTCTGAGGGAATAGGGCGGGCAGCTGACATCAGTGATGTCAGCTGCCCGCACCCGCATCATCTGTCCATTAGCATGAGAGTGACAGCATTCTCATGGGAACGCCCAAGAGCCGCTGGGTGTTCCCATATGCTAATGGGTCACCGCATCATCCCTGCCTCCGTGCCCATCGCTCATAAGGATGAGCGAACAGTTTGTTCATGGCCACACACACACAGAGATGCGCATGTGCAAACAAGAAACATCAGCCCCGTGTGAACGAACATGACTGTGCGAATGGACCAGAATAAAGTCCCAAGTGTGTTATCATCATGTATGTGTGTGTGTGTGTGTGTGTGTGTGTGTGTGTGTGTGTGATGTCAGGTGTGATCCGTTCTTCTCAGTTCTGCACCAGTGGGTTACAGTAAATTTACTTTCCTTTTAAACTATTAGAGAAGACTATAATGAGATTGCTATGGGTTAAATTGGAATTACAGTATGACTTGCATGATCAATTCTAATATAAGTATACAGTATAAGTATACAGGGGAGAAGGTGAAGCTGTGATTTGTAAAAACATGTGATACCATTCTCTCTCCCAAGATTTTGTTATACAGTATACTGTACAATGATTATGGGTTCTTAAAAACTAATATCTTTGGCTTTTACTGCTCAATGCTCCATAGACTGACATTAACAAAAGAGAACATCTTAGTACAATTTCACTGAATCTCTAGTAAATATACTGACATATGCTGCAAAATGTACGGCAGTTATTAAGGGGAAAGTCTCACAAATCCAATATAAATCTGTCCCAATGTTTCTCAAAAAATATTATACCATCTTGATATGTTTAAAACAGATTCAAAGATAAAGATTAACTGCCCTTTATAGAATTATTACTTTATTAGCGGCAGAGCTTTTCCACTTCCCTGCTCTCTATGATATATCATTGCGTAGCTTGAAGCCATGCAGAATGTTATTACTTCTCTCACAAGTTGTGTCCTGCCAGTGTGATGTACTGCTCCTCTCATGGCGGTTCTGGCACAATGTTATTTGATGAGGCTCCTGTAAGTAAAATGTAAACAGCAGACCAATTTGATTGAAGTTAACTGTTGTGACTTCCCAGTATGCAATATGCTTACTGTTGTCATGATTTCCAGACATATGTGGCTGTGATATTCATGGTTTAGCAAGAGTGGGAAGAGTGGTTACACCGACTACAAACATACATCATTATCATTGGCAACATAGGATATTGCCATGTTGCCCTATTATGTTTAACTACATCCTCGAAAACTGACCAATAGATGACACGTATCTACTACTACTCTAAAATGTCCCAATGAGATCAGGTCACTCAGCCAGAGTGCAGAATGACTAAGGGGGAGATTCTCTAAGAATCTCCGCCCCCCTTTGCCACCCATCGCAATTATAATTATCGCATATGTTCTAACATATGCGATAATTATAGCAAAGGACAGCTCTTGCGTTAAGAGCTGTCCTTTGTGGTGAGAGTCGCTGGGTCCCCGCAGGTCCCGGCGGCTCCCCCTCCCTCCCACACCAGGCGCTGCTGCTGCTGCTCCGGGCTCTCCTCCTCCCTGCACCCGGAAGAGGATCAGTGCAGGGAGGAGGTCACAGGTCCGGGCAGCACAGGTGAGGGGGGAGGGGACGATGCGGGGGTCTGTGCGGGGTGGCGGGGGGTCGTTGCGGGGCGGCGGTGGAATGCGATAGAAGCCCATAGGCTTCTATGGGGCATCACCAGATTTTTCTGTTGATGCCCCCTGCCGCGTTAGCCCGGCGGGGGGTGCTTAGTGCATCCCAAAATGCGGTAAAAACCCGATAACGGGGTTTTTACCGCATTTCTAGCTTAGAGAATCTGCCCCCCAATCTGAACAATATGACTATCTAATATGATGCACAGAGCTTGTTTGAAGGAAGCTCCGTACATGACCTACAGAACATCCAATTATTTTGTTTAGAAGAATTCTAGAAATAATGGATGTACAGCACTGGTTCATAATAATTGGTTTAATCTAGTCCTGGATTGAATTCTGTCCTTTTACAACAGTGGGCAGTATTCAAAGAGCTTATTCACGGCATGCAGCGAATCCTGTTTACGATTCGCTGCACTGTCACCGTGTTCCGGAGCCTCGCTGTACCCCTGCTATCCCCTATTCAACGTCGCAGGGGCTCGCTGCCCCTGACGGTGAATGTGAACCCCCTGCGGCGTCCTGAGGGTGGCGGCAGGCAGGGAGATGGAAGTCTTCCTGCCTGCCCCAGAACGTATGTGGGGGGGAGGTGGGCTCCCCGGGAGCCAGGCACCACAGGCTGCCTCCCGGGAGAGCCAGCAGGGGACCGGGTATTCACTGCACCCGATCGTGCATATGTAATGATCGGGTGCAGTTAATATATGTATATCTAATGAGCGGCTCTCGGCCCCCTGCTGGCTGCTATGTGTTTTTTTTTTATTAAATATATAAGCACATGAATAAAAATAGCATGCCCCTTCTCAGAATAAAATTCCTGATTTTTTTACACCAAATGTAAAACAACAACTTTATTTTAAAAGTTCACTTTCCACTTCTCCATGAAAAGATGGCGATTTGCTACACGACGACACACGGCGAAAATCACTTAGAAAGACAGCGAAAAGTGCACATTGAATAGGGTGATTCGCTTTCTGACCCAAAAAATCACCTTCCAATGCGAAAATAGCACAAATTTGCCATGAAACAGGGCGAATTATCGTCATTGAATACTGCCCCATAATTTTATGTCCTCTGAAATATTTATGCCCATAAGTATTTCTAATTCATCAAAAGTTCACCAAACATTGTTTTGATGTGTGTATGTGCCTATGCCATCAAAGAGTGAAGTTACCATCATTTACTGCATAAAGGTTTGAATGCTTAAGCTGTACTGATCTATCTATCTATCTATCTATCTATCTATCTATCTATCTAGCCTTATCAATTAGTTCTTAGTTTCTGATTCTGCTGCTTTGACTTCTTGGACTTTGACTTTTGGGCTTGTAATGATGTCTGTTTACTCTAGTTTTGACTTTGTCTTTTGGGGTCCTGACCATATTTCTTTCTGCCATAAACTTGTAACACATTACTAACAACATTTTGCCATTCCTGACCATGAATCTTAGGTAGCGTCTCTGAAAACCTTTGCAGAACATTATACATGCATTTCAGCACATTTTCCCACAATAATTTGAGCTTCCAAATGAAACCCCTGATTTATGCCTAAAATCAGTGGTCGAAGTGGAAATTTGTAAGTGGGAGTATGGAAAGATAGCAATGCATTTCTGCGCGCGCCTTTGGCACGCGCAACAGAAAAGTGGGCATGGTCACATAAAAAGGGGGCATGGCCATTACATATATAATGCCACCTATAGTGCGGATGAGGGTGAGGAGGGGGGGAGAGGAGGCGTGAAGAAGGGGGTGAGGAGAGGAGAATGGCGAAGGGAGTAGGGGGGAAAAGGGGCAGAAGAAGAGGGAGGAGGAGAAGGGGAGCGGTAGGGAGGAGCTGAGGAGGAGGGGGTAGAGCAGATAGGGGTAGAGGGGAAAATGGGGCGTGCAATGGTTTGGAAGAGTTGCGAGGCATCACTTTAATTTCACTCTCTTTCCTTCCTTTCAAGGACAGACAGGTCTATTTCTCACCTGCATTGGAAGTAGTGGATCTCCTGTCCTCCAGCAGGCTCCGGGAGTGGTGGTGGCAGGTGTACTGCATCCCTGCAACGGCGGGTCTAAGCCCCCGGCTCCAGCAGTTGCCATGGTGTGCAAACTGCATCCCTGCATTGCTCTAATGAATATACATAGCATCCATTAAGCATGGCCATTTACCCACTCACCTACTATCCCTGTCACACTTGCCCCCATGTATGTGCCAAACCTCTGAACTACTGGGCACAATTATCCTACCCCAGAGAGAGATAGAGAGAACAAATAGATAGATAGATAGATAGATAGATAGATGAGAGAGAGTCCAATTTCCTGACAACCTTTACATTTTTTTTAGTACAGTATTTATTTATTTACAGTTTCTTATATAGAGCAGCAAATTCCATTGTGCTTTACAATAGGAAACAGTGATAAAACAAACTGGGTAGTAGCCAACCGACATAGAGGTAGGAGGGCCCTGCTCGCAAGCTTTGATGATCCATACCTTAGTTTTTCAGCAGAAGCCATAAAACACATGCAACCTGTCATTACTGGATTAAATTTCAGAGTCCAGGAACTGGTTGAGTGAGACTAACTAGGATGAGGCTACTCATTTTCATCAGTTTATCTAGGCTTATCATATTAAAGATGACCTGGTCTACACTGCTTTAAGAGTTTAGTGATCTAATGATGGCAGAATGCAGTTTAGACATAAGAAAAAACATGCTTCCATCCTAGCTCTTTTTGTTCCTGCTCATATTAATAAACTACTAGTTCCATATGTACTGTATAGTCCACAAAAGACCTATGCAGATAAAGACCTTAAAACATTACCAGGCCCAGAGACAAGTATGCTTTTCAAGCCTTCAAACAATGCTTTGTTTTGGCTATTTAACCCCTTTATTTCAGGTTTTGTATTTCCTACTTTCTTTATGCATCCACCTAACCTGAGATTTATTGTACAATGATTGTGCCCCTGTTCCTGCATAATCATTGCACTAGGAGTATGGCTATCTTTCACTCGACACCTGATGATTCCACTCTTACGGGACCATCTGGCCGTGTTGAAATTGAGCTCAACAATTTAGAGACAAACAAGTATTTTTACTCAAATTGCAAAGACTCAAGTGATGTTATACAGGGCAAACAATTTTGGACTCCTATCAGGAAGCAGACACAAAAATATCTAGTTTGCACAACAAGATTATTTGTTGAAACCTGTATTGGCATTTCCTTCTATATCCTATGCAACCTAATAATCCAGGACCTGATAGTAAAGACATTGAATGTAAAGAGGGTTCTAGTCAAGGCCAGATCTACCATTGGGCAGCCTAGGTAGGTGCCTAGGACACCAAGATGAGGAAGGAGCCACTGATTCACAGTTGTGCTAATTCAGGTGGCAGCTTTGGACCTTATAAGACTCTGCTGCCCTAAAGAGTTGGATATAGGGTATTTAGGGGGGCAATAGGCTGATGTTTTGCCTAAAGCTAAGAAACCTTAAACCCAATCTGGGTACACCAGATCTGGGTGACAAAAAGCGTAACGATAAAATGATTCCAACATTGCACCAATGTTTTAACAAGTGAAAGATAAAAATAAACTTTTTGTCTAGACTACTGTTTAGTATAGACTTCGTCTATCTACCATTGCATTGAACATCTGGCTTTGGCTCCATTTAACCATCAACTTTCAGCAAACTTTGAAATGACAACACTGCAGCCTTCAGACTTTCTTCACTCTAATGTCTAATTTTACCATTAACACCCAGTGGGAAAAGTTCAGAGACTTTTCAGATTTTCTTTCTTCTTGTGAATCTCTTATTTGCTGTCAGCTTACCCTGAGGCCTTCTTGTTTCCCTATCCCTGGAGCTTCTGACAGCTGTCACCTTCAGTGTAGGCAGAAGAGAACCTACATATTTCTTCAGATCACAGGGGCAAACTGAAGCCTGATGAGCTCCTAAAAAGGTATAGTGAGAGAATAAATACCAAGAGGGTGATGAAAGGGGATGGCTACAAGAGATCAGATATAATGATATGTCTCGGCAACAAAGAAAAAGTATATATTTGTAAAATGTTCAATATATAACAAAAACTTTTCTTGAAAGATGTTAGGTAACAATTATTACAAATCAAACCAGGTGTTCATTTGAAATATTCATAATTAGTACATGAATAAAATAGAAAGTACATTATTATCATACTACCTTAATGGAGGACAGAAACAAGGCGATCATGTAAATTAGCTTTATTTTGACTGCAAGTAACGAACACCTTAGTATTGTATATGATTGATTATTTGCTGTATACACTACAAAGTGACTAATTCCCATATGTTTCTTAAACCAAAAGCCATTAGAACAATTAGCAGCTGGTACCTCTGGATATTTTTGCCTATGGCAACTTAGTATTGCTCAGCTGCCATGGTGATAAAAATAAATGCAAGTTGCAAAGATGCTGTACTCTTTTCTGATTGGTAACAATCGTGATTTTAACTACTTGCCTGATGTGGTCACATGGGTCTTATCCACACCAGGTTGTGGCAGTTTTCTGGTCTGGTCACAAACAATGCGACCAATCAGAAATGTACAGTAGAGTGGGTGGCTGTCACAGAGAGACATCCAGTCACAGCCCTCTGCATCCTTGCACTTTACCCCAGTGTTTGCTGTGCTGCCAACCACTGCTAATCATTCAGGACAGCAGAACCCCCACGTGGCTGTTGCACAGAGCAACCACAAATGTAACGTAACCTCCCTTAGCAACCTAGTGTGTACCTAGCAGCTTCTCAAATGAACAGACACTGGAGAAACAAAGTCACGAGGGTGACAGTGGTACAATGTTTTAGATGATTTGATGGTGATGGTAGCCATGTTCTGATGTTTGATAAACAATATTTTATAAATACTAATTTTTTTATATGAAATAATTTTGGATAATTTTTTTTTTTTTTTTTTTAATTTAGATTTTTATTGAATGTCACATATCCAAACATACATTTCAAGCGTTTGTTATGACTTTGATTTTTCTATTTTTTGGGGATAGGGTACAGAACAAAGAAAGGGGTGGGGAGGGGGGGAGGGGTACGGTAATAATGCAATAGTATAATAATACAGTACAGTAGTACAATAATATAATAGAATGATCGTAGTTAGTGAATACATACAGTGTCTATATCCTACATTATTAGCTCTGATTTATATTCTATCCAAGTTAGCCATAGCTTAGTTGCGGAAGATGATGGCGATGAGTTATAAGATGTGCCAGCTGTTTCGAATTCAAAATGAGATTGTACTGCCTCTTCTATCTCTGTAAGGCTAGGTAAGTTAGTTGTCCTCCAGTTGCGAGCTAGGAGACGTTTAGTTGAGGACAGTATATGACCAATTACATATTTATCAGAATATGAGGCTATGTCTGGAAGAATATGAAACAATGCAATTTTCGGTTGCGGGTCGATAGCTTTATGTAATATAGTGGAGACTAATCGGAATACTCTCCTCCAAAGATCAGTCACTAGAGGACAAGACCAGAATATGTGATATATTTTGGATAAGTTTTAAATAAACGGATTTGACATAACACAATCATAAAAACCCAACAATTTTTGAGCGTTTTTGCTGGGAAATATAGCTAGGTAAGTATTAAACAGAGCTCAAATTAGGTAAACGATATCATTGCCGTGCATTTTGGCACATGCGAGTCCCCTGGCGACTGGCAGAATGCCATGCCGCAAGTGCGAATTTGGCAAGCAGGAGTGGCTGGATCACTGCAACAATGAGCGTGGCTATATCTGTATAACTATATAAAATAAATGATTTCAGGTGCTATACTCTAGGCTACATAATGTAAAACTGTTCTGAGATCCAATGGGTCAGATATAGTAGCCTCCGAGCCGGGCAGCCGGGCGGAAAACCGGACAAATTCAGATGTTTTTTGAATTAAGCAATCATTTACTAGGCAAGTCCATTACTTGTAAATGATTTCCACTTTTAAACCAAACTCAGAGGCTAATACATTTGACCCCATGTGTTTAAAGAGAAATTATTACCATAAATTTCAACAATTGAAGTTTTATTGTTATTTTATTATTTGAAGGGGAACAAGTCCCCAAACTTAATACTGTAGCACCCAAACAATGTATGTATTTGTGACTGGCAGGGACGAATTTAGAGATCAAGTCGCCCCTAGGCACATAATCGGTCACCCCCATCACGTCACCGCTTTTCTAACGTAATGAATTCCACATTACTAAAAGCAACACTAATCTCACCCCCATCCACCACCACAATTGTTTATTTATTAACAGTTTCCTTATAAAGCGCAGCAAGTTCAGTTGCACTTTACAATTGGAAATAGAGATAAAACTACCTGGGTAGTTACAGACAGTGATGCTCAGGTGCACAGGTATTAGATAAATGTAGCACAGGACATAGACAGGGGAAGGGCAGATAGAGATAGGAGCAGTAGAGGGGTGGAGGAAGACCGGGAAAGATGGACATACAAAATGACGAACATGTATTAGGTACATAAGGAACATGCTCGGTTCTGGTGTGATAGATATACCACAACATCCCTGCATGCCAGCATGCGCAATGCGCATGCATCTTAACCACACCCATGCCTCATTAGGAAAACACAGCACAGTGGCCTGAGTCGCGGCTACATCTGTAGGAGTAATAGAGTACAGGAGGTATATAACAGCTCTGTCATGCTGTGCCAATGTGAGTCAGTGACATTGGAGACAGGACGTTTCCCTGATTATATCCAACACACAGGAAACCCAGGCCAAAACACCAGAAATCTGATGCTGGGAAGATGATGTTTTGCCTCGTTCTTTGATCCAGATCTGGCGGGAAGAAACAAGCAGGGACCCAGATCTGCACGGAACTGATACCCAAACATCTCTAATCCAAACCCACTAAATTGTGTTCAGAACCATAATATCTATCTGCTTACTTCACCCATGAGTAATCAAATACTCTGTCCATAGTGTACAAAGAAAATCTATATTCCTGTAGGAGGAGCTAATTGTGATTTAAGTAAATTTACAGGAAATACTAGTTACCAGCCTGTCAAAATTATGGAACAAAATAGCAATAATGTCAGCGCCATTGGCTGGGCGAGCCCAAACAGAGCAACACTTCAATTGCCCTGCCAGGCGAAATCAACACTTGAATCCCCCCCATAGAGGTGAAGAGCAGTATTAGCCTTATATGATATAAGATGTAATCTTTAGCAACCATTTGTTCTGAGATATATCAGTGGAAATTCAAAAGACAAAGCTGAGATAAATAGTGCATGCAGTATGAGCCAACATACTGTGGTAAACAGTTTTCAGAGCAGCTGGTTAAAGGCTTCAAAATGCTTCCCATAATACAAACATTTCTCTAAAGTAGAAAACTAGTAAGTGGTTTTGCAAAGGAGCTTACAGCATGATTGCACCTTTAGCAATATTTTCAGCATCTGTCACCATTTTTCTACAGGGCAACAGTCACAGTTGAGGGTTTTGTCCGAATTGTTGAAGCAATCTATTAACCCCAGGCCATTTGCTTAGTTAATCAATAATACGCACATCACAGTGATTATCGAGGTTGTACCACATGTCAAATAGCACATAACCTTAGAATACTACACTGCAGGCAGCAGAGCTAGTTGTAATATTCTTACTGTACATGATTACCGTCCAACCTTGCTATTATTGTATTGGCAAATATGCCTACAAAGCGTGAAAAGCTTCATTTTAAAGTGAAATATTATGGATACAAAATAAGCACAGCAATGTGGCTATAGCAACTGTAGCTACTGTATATGCAAAAGGGAAAAATAGGACACTGCAATGTTCTTATATACTGGTCAAGATTAATTAACCCTTTGAGTGCCATCTCTGTGAGAGATCAGATAAAATGGCAGCATCGCTCACATTTGTTATATAAAATCAAATAAAAATGTTTATTTCAAAATATTAAATTTCCTATATAAGGTAAACATTACAGGTTCTTATGCTGAATAAAAATGTTTGCTTGGACATTTTTCACACCTATTTCGATAAATTCACTTGGCACTCAAAGGGTTAATACATTTAAGAAATTTGAAAACATGACACTATTTGGGAAATCAGTTGAACACCAAGACCCTCTCCCCCCACCCAAGATTAGTCAGAATGGCTACAATGTTTGTAAACACTTTAAGGAAAACCTGTTAAGGCCCATAAACACTAAACGATTTTCAGCTGTTTTGAGCAATTTTCACCTGAAAGTCGCCTAGTGTGTATGCTCCAGCGACGTCCGACTAGTGATGATGCGTGTTCCAGCATCATAGCCAGTGAGGTTGGCCATCGGCTGGTTTTACCAGCACATCTAGCAATGATGGCTAGTTTTTCAGCCATCACCGATAGGTGTGTACGCAGCACGGGCTGAAAGATGATACACTTTTAGCCCGGCTGACCACCCCGCACCCTTCCCGTGCTCTGCCGCCGGATCCAGATCATACTCTCATCCGCTGAAGTACCGCCCCGCTCGTCCGCACCGCCTGGCTCCATAGAACTCCTGCTCCCACCCGGCCACAGAGTCAGCTGACGCCCTGCTCCCTCCGACTTGCTCCACACGGAGCATACACTGGCCAACAATGTTTTAGTTATTAGCCAGTAATATATATGTATATATTACTAGCACCATTACCCACCAATGATTATTTATATATTAGCCAGTAATAATATATACATTGCTGGCACAGGCCAGCAATGTATATATTACTGGCACAACTAGCCACTAATGATTGTTTATTAGCCAGTAATATATACAGGTTGAGTATCCCGTATCCAAAATGCTCGGGACCAGGAGAATTTTGGATAACGGATTATTCCGTATTTCGGAATATTTTAATATTTCAATTATGTATTTTGAAGTATCTTGCATGTATGCTGTATAAACACATAAAATACACACAAATATATTTTATTACCACATAAAATACACACAAATATATTTTATTTGTTCAAAAAACAAGGTTTCAAAACATGAAACAAAATTTGTGTACTATCTCAGATATTGAATTTGAATGCCAAGCAATCATTTCCTTGCACATATATAGTGCCAGTTACATATCATGTCACCAGTAGTGCTGTTACAAATGTCCCCAGTGAGTTTTTAGCAAAAAAAAAAAAATTCACTTTCTGGAATGTATGGTTTTCGGAATAATTCGGATAACGGATACTCGGATACGGGATACTCAACCTGTATATTGTTGGCACAGGCCAGCAATGTGTATATTACTGGCACCAGTACCCACCAATGAATATATATATATATATATATTAGACAGTAATAAAATATACATTGCTGGTACATGCAAGCAATGTATATATTACTAGCACCACTACCCACCAATGATTATTTATATATTAGCCAGTAACAATACATACATTGCTGGCACAGGCAAGCAATTTATACCGTATATTACTGGCACCACTACCCACTAATTATTGCTTATTAGCCAGTACAGGTTGAATATCCCGTATCCGAATATCCGTTATCCGAATTATCCCGAAAACCATACATTCCAGAAAGTTTTTGCTAAAAACTCACTGGGGACATTTGTAACAGCACTACTGAGGACATGATATGTAACTGCCACTATATATGTACAAGAAATTGATTGCTTGGCATTCAAATTCAATATCTGAGATAGTTCACAAATTTTGTTTCATGTTTGGAAACCTTGTTTTTTGAACAAATAAAATATATTTGTGTGCATTTCATGTGTTTGATGTGTTTATACAGCATAAATGCAAGATACTTCAAAATACATCATTGAAATATTAAAATATTCCGAAATACGGAATAATCCGTTATCCAAAATTCTCCTGGTCCCGAGCATTTTGGATACGGGATACTCAACCTGTAATATATACATTGCTGGCACAGGCCAGCAATGTATATAATATTGGCACCACTGTCCACCAGGGGTTAAAGTTAGCTGGAACGGGGCAGAACTATATTCCATCAGTTAATTTTGGAGGAGGAACGGTTCTGTCTCTGTCTCCTCACCTTGCCCCGCTGTCTGTCCCTGCCTGCACCACTAAAGGAGACAGCCGAACAGAGCGGCGGAATACCCGGCTGTCTCAGAGCAGGTCCATCCGTCCGCTGGCACTGAGCATGTTACCCTTGTCCCCATGCATGTTACCCCTGGCACTGAGCATGTTACCCCTGCACTGAGCATGTGACCCCTAACAATGAGCATGTAGGTAAGTAGCACTTTTGTGGCATCATATGTAATGATCATTACCATGTGTGGCACATTGTGTAATGGGCATTGTAGTGTGTGGCATATGTGTAATGGGCATTACGGTGTGTGGCATAATGTGTAATGGCCATTATGGTGTGCATAATCCCATGTCCCACAAAGCCATTCCCTATATTTTTGCTGTTGGGTTGTTTTGCACTGTGGAGAATAATATGAATTAGGGGTGGTATTATGTGTCCCATATTATTATAATTATGGGTGTGTGAAATAGGCCATAAATGTAAAGCTTTCAGGGGGGCGCTGAACACCCCAGCAATGTGTACATTACCGCCACCACTGCCCCCCAATGTATATTTTGTTATGGCGGTAACGTATACATTGCTAGTGCAGGTGAACAGATTTCTCCCTACTTGCACGGCTGCAAATTAAATCGTAGACATGCACATGGATGGGATTTTACCCGGTAAGAGCTGTGCAGGGTGGAGTTTACCTGATCTGGGATTCAAAGCCCGCCCATTATGTAAATAACTTTTTATATAAAAGACTTTCAGGAATGTCTTGTGCCTCCTGAAAATCTCTCGCTCGTTGGGAAAATAGCTCAGTGTGTACGCACTACTTTGGTGACAGATATATCTTTCAAAGATTTTGGCAAATTCTTTTGAAATGAAAATCTTCTAGTGTGCATGGGCCTTTAGACTAAGCAAGTTTAATTTGACCAATTTGCTCCTCAGCTGACATTATTATGATCAAAGTGGATATTTTTGTCATATTTAGTGATCATGTCCCAAGATCTCCACCTTTAACAGAGCCTTACAACATTTGCTAGAGAATTTATTACAGATTAATAGCTGTTTGAATCCCTGGTCATGTCTTCTTATCTCTGATCTCAGCAGGGGTTCCAACAAAATCATTTTTAACATTTGAAACACAGTAAGATGTAAGATAGTAAAAGATTGGAAGCAATCTATACCTCCTCCTGCTCAACATGTTTAAAATTGAGTCTGATGGTGTTAATGGAAAAGATTACCTATCATTTTCATTGAAAATCATATGCATCAAAATTGGAATAAAATCAGGAAATGCTTTAACTTTGTCATCATGAAAAAAATCTATCTATCTATCTATCTATCTATCTATCTATCTATCTATCTAATCAGCACCTCCATAGAAAACTGTTTAAAGGTGTTAAAGCAAACCATCATCATATGGCAAAGGCTCAACAGCCATTTTGGTGTTAAGTAAACACTCTTTCAAATGCACCTCCCAGAGCATCACTGTTGCCATGGCACTGTGTGATTAGTTCCAGCTGCTGCATCATTTCTGGTCCTGCGTGTGCTGCAGTTATGGATGCCAGCAGGTGAGTGCGCTTTGATTGATTAGCATACAGGTAATTAGGAGGCACGTTGTAGCTCACATTGAAGGTATTTGCTTAAATTAGTAATTTTTTAAAATTGTTTTCACAGATTAAAAAAATACATAACAACAGGCCACATATCTCATATACAACCAAATATGCAAATGTAGAAATCAGTATACAGAAGAAGAATACTGTAGAAGAATGACAGTTGATTGGGAAAATATATCATTTTTATATCAAGTCATGGAATTACAAAAATGGTCCACTTTTATTTTGGTATGGCCAAAATTAAGAACAACAGATTAAATAAACTAATATAGAAATTCTTGGAGGAGAATTTCTATATTAGTTATTTAATCTTAGTAGAAATCCTGTTTGCTTTGACATTTGCATGTTTTCCTACAGCTACTGCTTACATGATCACTTCTGTGATGGCATTTGTGTCCATCTCTGAATCAGGAATGATATTTTCATTTTAAAACATTTATGCATCATGATAATGGTTAAGCATCACCCCCCTCTAGGGTGACCAACTCATCCCTTTAATCCGGGACACATATTAAGTTTAAAACCAGGTGAAATGGAGTCTTGAGGTGTGGCAGTTTAAAACCAGGTGAAAGCCAGACACAGAAACTGTGTAATTAATATGTGTCCCGGATTAAAGGGATGAGTTGGTCACCCTCCCCCATCAATTTTCAGTAATTATACACAATGCTGTATTGTATGTGGCTGCTGGAAGTTGCAGAATTACCCCCCTTTTGTTAGACAGGAAGTGTTTGTGCGTGCACAGGAGTAGAGGAAGTGTTTCTGCATGTATTGTTCAGAATAACTGCATTTAGTAAAGAAACACTTCTGCAACTCTCTCGTGCTTTTTTGTACAGACCACTTTACACCAATTGAGATCTATAGGCCCCAGGTACAATGTAGATGCTCACAGCATGCCACAATGTATCAGGTTGAGGATCCTGCAACAGCATGCCTGTTCACCAGATAAGCGTGGACCCATCTGTATTAGGGTGTGAGAATCAGAAAGTGAGAGATTTTGGGAGAGTTTTCCCATTTTTTTTTAAAAGAGAGCGATGGGTATCGTGCATTTTGAACTAGATAATATTGTATCTAGTACAAAACGCATCCAATGTGCATGCGTTTTGAACTAGATACGATGCGATCTAGTTAAAAAAGTACCTACAGATGGAGCGCCTCTCACTATTGTGAGGTGGCGAGGACCCGGGTGAGCCCCGTTGTAAGGCGACGCACGCGCATCTCGTGCGTGCGATGGAGCGCCTCTCACTATTGCTTCGCCATCGCCAGAATCTGACCGCTGGCCCCATCTGACTGAGATGCCCGTTCGTCTCAGCTTCCCGTCGACGGGGGGACGGGAACCCTGTCCGTCTCCGCTTTAGGGAGACGGACAGGGTTGGGGGGGGGGGCGGAAAGGCGACGGGGACCCGGGGTGACTCTCGGCGAGGCGGCAGGGACCCATTGTAAGGCGACGCGCGTGCATCTCGTGCGAGCGCGCATGTCCCCTTACGGCGGCTGGCGAATCTTCCACCATCCCCTGTAAGAGCGAGGGGCACTGCATCTGTATAGCACATACTTCTTGACTGTACGGTGTGCTGTGTGTGGGAGTGCGCATCGAACCAGCAGTCCAAAATGCACCGTGTATGGGCACCATAACAGAGGAGGTTATCTTCCTATCTAGCGCACAAATTAATTTTCTAAATTTGCGGAGCACTGTAGCAATTCATCTACACACTGAGTGAATGTAGAACAACCTGGAAAAAACAAGACATTGTAAGTTTTGGTCTTTGACTGAAGATTGTTGTACTTCTCAGTACAGGTGTATTGAGTGATACAATATGGGAAGGCAAAAATATATTTAATATCTGGATGTATTGGAAATTAGGAGAATACAGAAAACAAATTATTTACCGAAAAATTTGTATTGAAAATGAGAATAGTGACATGAGTTTGTACTACAGGGTGCAAAGGCAACAATTGAGGGGCTCAGCGAAAAAGTGGATGCCAGCAGGTGAGTGCGCTTTGATTGATTAGCATACAGGTAATTAGGAGGCACATTGTAGCTCACATTGAAGGTATTTGCTTAAATTAGTAATTTTTTTAAATTGTTTTCACAGATTAAAAAAATACATAACAACAGGCCACATATCTCATATACAACCAAATATGCAAATGTAGAAATCAGTATACAGAAGAAGAATACTGTAGAAGAATGACAGTTGATTGGGAAAATATATCATTTTTATATCAAGTCATGGAATTACAAAAATGGTCCACTTTTATTTTGGTATGGCCAAAATTAAGAACAACAGATTAAATAAACTAATATAGAAATTCTTGGAGGAGAATTTCTATATTAGTTATTTAATCTTAGTAGAAATCCTGTTTGCTTTGACATTTGTATGTTTTCCTACAGCTACTGCTTACATGATCACTTCTGTGATGGCATTTGTGTCCATCTCTGAATCAGGAATGATATTTTCATTTTAAAACATTTATGCATCATGATAATGGCTAAGCATCACCCCCCTCTAGGGTGACCAACTCATCCCTTTAATCCGGGACACATATTAAGTTTAAAACCAGGTGAAATGGAGTCTTGAGGTGTGGCAGTTTAAAACCAGGTGAAAGCCAGACACAGAAACTGTGTAATTAATATGTGTCCCGGATTAACGGGATGAGTTGGTCACCCTCCCCCATCAATTTTCAGTAATTATACACAATGCTGTATTGTATGTGGCTGCTGGAAGTTGCAGAATTACCCCCCTTTTGTTAGACAGGAAGTGTTTGTGCGTGCACAGGAGTAGAGGAAGTGTTTCTGCATGTATTGTTCAGAATAACTGCATTTAGTAAAGAAACACTTCTGCAACTCTCTCGTGCTTTTTTGTACAGACCACTTTACACCAATTGAGATCTATAGGCCCCAGGTACAATGTAGATGCTCACAGCATGCCACAATGTATCAGGTTGAGGATCCTGCAACAGCATGCCTGTTCACCAGATAAGCGTGGACCCATCTGTATTAGGGTGTGAGAATCAGAAAGTGAGAGATTTTGGGAGAGTTTTCCCATTTTTTTTTAAAAGAGGGCGATGGGTATCGTGCATTTTGAACTAGATAATATTGTATCTAGTACAAAACGCATCCAATGTGCATGCGTTTTGAACTAGATACGATGCGATCTAGTTAAAAAAGTACCTACAGATGGAGCGCCTCTCACTATTGTGAGGTGGCGAGGACCCGGGTGAGCCCCGTTGTAAGGCGACGCACGCGCATCTCGTGCGTGCGATGGAGCGCCTCTCACTATTGCTTCGCCATCGCCAGAATCTGACCGCTGGCCCCATCTGACTGAGATGCCCGTTCGTCTCAGCTTCCCGTCGACGGGGGGACGGGAACCCTGTCCGTCTCCGCTTCAGGGAGACGGACAGGGTTGGGGGGGGGCGGAAAGGCGACGGGGACCCGGGGTGACTCTCGGCGAGGCGGCAGGGACCCATTGTAAGGCGACGCGCGTGCATCTCGTGCGAGCGCGCATGTCCCCTTACGGCGGCTGGCGAATCTTCCACCATCCCCTGTAAGAGCGAGGGGCACTGCATCTGTATAGCACATACTTCTTGACTGTACGGTGTGCTGTGTGTGGGAGTGCGCATCGAACCAGCAGTCCAAAATGCACCGTGTATGGGCACCATAACAGAGGAGGTTATCTTCCTATCTAGCGCACAAATTAATTTTCTAAATTTGCGGAGCACTGTAGCAATTCATCTACACACTGAATGTAGAACAACCTGGAAAAAACAAGACATTGTAAGTTTTGGTCTTTGACTGAAGATTGTTGTACTTCTCAGTACAGGTGTATTGAGTGATACAATATGGGAAGGCAAAAATATATTTAATATCTGGATGTATTGGAAATTAGGAGAATACAGAAAACAAATTATTTACCGAAAAATTTGTATTGAAAATGAGAATAGTGACATGAGTTTGTACTACAGGGTGCAAAGGCAACAATTGAGGGGCTCAGCGAAAAAGTGGCATATTCCACAAGTGGGGCATGGGACCCTTTTTAACTAGATATGTCTTGAAATATACAGTATCAGGGATTTGTTTTTATGCTGCTGGTGAGAAATAGGCACAATACAGATGGTTAGCATTACGGGTGCCAGATGACGCTCCGACAGTAAGTATCACGACATTGGGATCCCGACTGCCGGGATCCCGACTGGCGGTGCTCCGACAGGGGGGATACCAACACACAAAGGCTATTCTCCCTTGTGGTCCATGACCCCCATAGAGGGGGAATAGAACTCGTGGCAAGCGTAGCAAGCCACCGGGCCCTCAAGGGGCTTTTTTGCGCTCAACCCCTGTTGGAGCACCGGCAGTCGGGATCCCGACATCGGGATACCGACTGTCAGGATCCCCACTGTCGGAGGTGTATACCACACCCAGCATTACTGCCTCACAGCAGCACAGCACTGAGATCATGGGTTTAATTCACTATAGCCCTAACTGCGTAGAGATACTGGCAGGTATTCAATGCTGTTTGCGAGTGGTGACAGCGAGCAGGGCTTCCTGCTCGCTGTCACCACTCACCCTGACAGCATTCAACACAGCCTCCGCATCCGCCAATTCCCCCTAGCTCCGTTTTTTGAGCGAGGGGGAATTGGCGGATGCGGCTCCAGAAGCAGCGAGACTCGCGGCTAAAAACTGCGAGTTTTCTGCAGCAGCCGCGGGTCTCGCTGTTTTGGAGAATTCTCGCCGTCCTGTGACGGCGAGGATTTTCCCAGAACATTGAATAGTGCGAGCGGCCGGCGCGGGGGTTAAACAAAGAGGATCGCTGGTTTTCAGCAATCCTCGCTGTTTAACCCCCTCGCCGGCCGCTCGCTGCGGCATTGAATACCCCCCACTGTATAACATCCTCCCCATGCTTGTGTGGGTTTCCTCCATGTGCACCAGTTTCCTCCCAAAATCCAAAAATGTATTGGTAGGTTAATTGGCTTCTAAACAATAAACATTTGAATGTGTAAATGTGTGCATATACATGTGTTTAGGGCAGACTAGTTGGGTCAAGTGGTTTTTATCTACCATCAAAATCTGTGGGTTAAATTTACTAGAATGGAAGTTATATTGAAGATGGGATGTTGCTATGGGCAGCCAATCAATTTCTATGTATTATCTTCCAAAAGCTGATAAATAAATAAGCAGTAAAATCTGATTGGTTACTATAGGCAACAGCCCACATCCACACACACCTCACTTTTACACCGCTATACATACCGATCCAGGATCCAGCGCTGGTCTCTCTGCAGCAGAGCCGGACAGCCCGCACTGACAGCGGGCTGACCGGCTTCCTTCGATGCAGCTAACAGCTTCTGGCGCGCTGTCCGAGAGCGACACTGGCTGAGAGCGTGATTGGCCGATGCGTCTCCATGGAGACGCATAGCTCAGTCCTGATTGGCTGAGCTATGCGTCTCCATGGAGACACATAAGCCGGAGACGCTCTCAGCCAGTGTCGCGCTGGGACAGCGCGACAGAAGCTGTTAGCTGCATCGGAGGAAGCCAGTCAGCCCGCTGTCAGTGCGGGCTGTCCGGCTCTGCTGCAGAGAGACCAGCGCTGGATCCTGGATCGGTATGTATAGCGGTGTAAAAGTGAGGTGTGTGTGGATGTGTATTAAAGTTATACTTTTCTGTGTGTGTGCTTTATTTTAACATTCTTTTAACAGGTGGACTACAGGTCCCAGCGGGCCCATTAATGCCCCGCATGCTGGGACTTGTGGTTCCCCAAGTCCCAGCCTGTGGGGAGGTCTGCTGGAACTTGTAGTTCTCCTGTATAAAGTAATGTTAGGAATGTGATTTTAACACTATCAGGCCGGCGTCCAATGGCCAGGGACGCCGGTGACAGCCCCGGGCTTCAGAACTGGACGGGTGAAGCCTGGGGGGGGTGACCCCTTTATTGGGGGGGGTCCCCACTCCTCCAGGTACCCCGTCCAAGGCTGACCAGCCACGGTGCTCATGGTACGGCAGGGGGACCTTGTGTAAAAAGTGTCCCCCGGCTGTGGCATGACACTGCGGGCTGTTGGAGCCCGGTGCTGGTTTCAAAATACGGGGGACCCCCAGATTTTTTTGTCCCCCGTATTTTTGGAACCAGGACGGGTACAAGAGTGCGGGGCTGGTTTCAGAAATACGGGGGACCCCTACGCTTTTTGTCCCCCGTATTTTTGGAACCAGGTCCGGCTCAATGAGCCCGGGGCTGGTTATGTACAGGAGGGGGGACCTCACGCCAATTTTTTTTTTTTTTTTTTTTTCAATCAGAAAATCGCACATTTTTAAAAAAACACACCTTTTCATGACTAAAAAATCGCACTTTCCATCCCGAAAATCGCCCTACATCGCACTTTCTCGCACTTTTCATGCCGGAATACACACCTCATTAAATATTCGATTTCTGGAAAAAAATGCGATTTTAAAAAACGGCGATACAGGGCGATTTGTGCAAAAATCGCATTTTCGGTAAAACGGTAAACACAATAAATCTCGCCCAGTGTCTCCAGTGCTCTCCCTATTCCTGGGCCAGTTGCACTAAGCTTGAAAAAGTGAGATTGGAGAGTGATAAACCCCCAGCCAGTTAAATGGCAGTTAGGAGCTGATTAGCTGGTGGTTTATCACGCTCCATTATATCACTTTTTGAGGCTTAGTACATCTCTTCCCCCATGAGAGTTGTGCAGGAAGTCTCCCGGTACTGTATTTATGTGCAGGAGCTGAGACTGGGAAGCCAGGAAGGGGCAGAGAACACAGGCAGAATACTGCATACAATACAGTGGGCAGCGCTGCAGCTAACAGACCCTTGCAGGTGTTTCTCTGTGCATAAGGCATATATGTTGTGTGCTGAGCAAGATTGGCACCCCCCACGCTAGTTACAGCCGTAACCTTATGGCAGTCTTCCATGCTCCTGATTATTAGGAAAATACCAAAAAAGCTTCAAAAAGCGCTAACTTCGCTGTGCAATCTGAAAGTTCCCAACCGTAATCATATGCCTATAACTAGGCAACAGCTGGTGTTTGCTTCCAAATATAGCTACACAAGGCAATAAAACAACAGAACATTTGTATAATTTGGGATTTCAGTTTTAAAGCAACATTACAATAATATTCTTTATTATTCAGTTTCCATATTTTACTTTGTTTTCCATATTAGTCTACAATATGATATACAGTAACAGTCTAACAATTGTTTGTTTTAAATTAACTGTACCCAGAGACAGATGGTCTACCAAATAAGAACATTTGGAGCTGCACAGGACTAATACTGCCATTAGGGTAATGTCTACTCCTCTTGTGGAGTCATTAGTACAGAAAATTCTAGTACATAGCCCTAGGAAGTGCTTCTCTCAAACCGTAGGCAACACAAACTAAAACAAAAAAAACATGTCTGTATGGTTCAGTGCAATTACTACAGGCAGCGATGGACTGGGCTGCCGAATCGGCCCTGGCATTTGTGCATGCACTACTCATTCGTGTGCTGCCTCTCCCAGCTTGCAGGAGAGAGCGGAATAGCGGCGTGTAATGCCCCCCTCTCTCCTGGACCTCAGCAACTCACAGAGAAAGCCGCTGGACCCGCTGCGAGTACAGCGGCTCTCACTGTGCGCCGATTGGGAGAGGAAGTCCAGATGGCCAGTACGGCCATGACAACAGGTATCTTATATGGATTTCTAAATTAATCCTTAACTTTTACTATTAAATTTAATTGATTCCACCTTCATGATATAAAAATAACTGAAATTTTAATAAACTAAAATAACAAGAGTAGAAAAGGCAGAAATAGTGTATACCTGTAGTAAAATTGTTGTGTCTGAGTATATAATCCTATACAGTGTATAGCAGGATGTCACTGTCACATTGGATACAACTGTGTAAGTAAAAACTCAACTGGCTGCACTCATATCCCATGCAACCATTCCAGTTAACTGGTTATTTTAGATCACTTAATATTATTGTAGAATGTAGTTAAGTTACACATAGAACTGGACTATTTTCTCTGCCACCCCTTTCAATGTCCCAACATAGGGGTACATTTAATAAGCTACAGTGTTTCTGCTGAGTTGCAACTTGGATGATTACGGACGTACATGAGTCTTTTTTTTTTTAAATTCTGGTATTATATCTCCCATGTTTGCAGGATTCATGTTTTCCTATGATGAAATGACTGCCACACACTGCCGAACAAGGAGTCCACACGCAACAGTCAGATTCATGCTGTGCTTCTGTTGTTAAACGTAAAGGCTAAAACAAGGTGAGGTCCCCTCTCCTAAGCATATCCAGCTCCCAAGCTCTCTGTGCTTCAGGTGAAGGAAGTGATTGTGGAAAAATACCAGAGCCAATGTAAGGAAAGTAGCTGCAGTATCTGACCCAGTGTTGGGCAGGGCACTTCACAGAACAAAATGTATTGGATGGAACAGTCCATCTGTGGGGGCATAATCTGCCGGAGAGATGGCGATGCAGAAACCATAATGGTTGGTGGATTAAGAAAATATTAAACTTTTTGGCATTGCAGGAGGTTGAAGTTCCCTGCTGCAGATGGGCAATGGGCTCTGGAGCACAAGTAGAGCATCATAGCATGAGTTGAAGCAAGGACTGTGACACCTTAGATTTCAGTGGGACAGAGTACACAGGGTCCTTGTCACGAAGTTGTCTGCGGGACACTTCTTGTCAGCTCAGGTGGGGTGGGCAGGTGACACCCACTTATGGAACCAAAAAGCTTAGGTGACTCACACCAGGAGGACAAGATGGACCAAAATGGCAGGTACCCATAGGACAGCAAGATGGACACCGTGACAAGAAGCATATTGGCCCCAAAATGTTGGATTGTATTATTGACGGCAATTCTATTCTATGACAGTACTACTGACAGAGGGCACTGGGGCAATTGGTACATATGAGCTGGAGTGCCAGACTATTTGGAGAAAGGTATAAAATGTATATAACAATGTACATAGACTGCTTAAAAACAAGTACTTAAATACTGCATTATCAAGACAATTGTTGATAAACATAGGGCCAGACCGGTCTTCTAGGGATCAAGTTCCACATTGTGCATTTGATTTATACATCTACACACACAGATGCACCCACACTTTGCGTTGCTGCGCCTATCACCATGTGCGACATACGTGGCTATTGGCGCAATCCCATTGCCACTTGTGTGTAATTCGCTCCCCCGTCTCATAGAAACACAGTGAGCGGTAATAATGTGGTGTAGCAATTCTGAGCTGCGGGTTCCAAACCGGCAAGAGTGGCCATGGTGCATCGACAATGAGCGCAGCTAGATCTGTATGTTACATTACTACAGTGTATTTTCTACACTACATTGCTGTTATTTATCTGGAACATTTTTCATTTAATGACTGACAGTTTTTACTCTACAGATCCTTGCTGCAATGCGTACCCATCGAAGCAAGGACAGCCTGGGACATATCAGTAGCCGATTGGTTGGTATTTTACCTCTGTGTCCTTTAACTCTCTTCAATGCTTAGTACATCTGTCCTTTAATGAGCTATAGTGCCACAGTTCACAGGATACAGTATAAAGGCATGGTCCTTTGGTCATCTTTAATAGTGTCTAATTACTTACAAATTTAGCAATAACAGACAGGTCACTCATAACACGTGTGACAAGAGCTACAGAAAAGAGGAAATGTATTAGTGTGTTATTGGATAGCGCACACTGCCTCAGGGGACATCTGATAACATCACAATATGAAGACACTGATTGGTTTGACACCTTGTCATTGATTAACATCACAGTGCATTAGCATTCATTTCAGTCCAAGCAACAACATTACTTGCTAATATGATTTTCGATTAGGTTGGCATAAAAAGCTAGCTAATGAGAGGAGATTGAAGAAAGCTTTGATGTAAGCAGACTTGGATGATCTGCAATCATTTGCTTGCATACATTTTGTTTCATATATTTCTTGTATCCTCCCTGCCGAATATTAATATTATTTTGCAGCGTCTTGAAAAAGAATTGCATCTAGAGTTTGTGGCTCTCTGTATAATCTTGCCTGGAGTGTTTTTAGCTATGCACATTTGATGTTGTTTCTCAATTAACACTATCACCTCTATTCGGCTTTGCTTAAGCATGTAGCAAAGTACATTTGATATATTTTGAAATGTATAGCTAATTACCAATAAATTTAGATAATTTGTTAACCCGGTTTAATCTAATTGTAAAGCATTCTCCATATTCTTCTGCTTAATTGGCTTTCAGTTTATTTTCCCATAATATGCAATTATATTTTCATTCTGTATATATACTCCTATGTGGGTTTTTAAGGATAAATACGATGTGTTAATAAATAATTTTGATTGCACATTAATGCATTCCTATTACCTGTACCTGGGTAGCTTTGAGCACATTGTCATACAAAAAAATGCATTCTACAGTTGGTGCAGGATTGGTTTAGTTGGTGCAGGATTGGTTTCCCATGAGGTGAAATTATCTTATATACAGTATAGATTTACAAGAGAACAGCCTTGTTATCTATGACATTTAAGCCTTCTTCGACAAATATTTTGGAAATGTTCTATGATACAACAAGGAGTTTAGTGGATCTTAAGCTAGTCCTAGAAAACATTCTGAAAGAGTCCTCACATAGGCCCTTATTCTGGTTGGTGCGGTAATATCCGCGTGCATTCGTGCCGCCGATGTTTTGTGTCTGCGCATGTGCAGAGGCGTCACTGCGCATGTGCGAGCGGGGCGTACGGCCAAATCCCGCATGAAATGTGAACACTCCGAACAGGGGGTGGAGAGGGGCGTGAAGGGCTATTTGGGCTCATTACCATATGCATACGCCCCGCGTTTCATGGGCGTTCCCATACAAACGCTGGGCGTACGTATGGTAATGCGGCCGTGACGCACGTGTAGGGGGCGGACATATGATATCGCCGGATGTCAGTTGCCCGCCCAGATCCCTGCTTTTGCACGGAAAAATGTCCGTGTGGTCTGAGGTTGCGGGAGCTGGTGGACCACTCGGTCCTGCATTCGATGGTCTGCGACCATTGAATGATGGGGGAGGTTCCCTGAGATGGAGGAGGCGTATTCCGTGAAAAATACACATGCGGTCCGTTCGGCCAGCTTCTTACCGCGTACGGACGATCCGTATGGAAGGTGGGAGTTGGCGATCCGTATGGAAGGCGGGGTTTCGCACGCACGGTCCTGGCCGCATAATCGGATCCGGCCGCACCGATCAGAATAAGGGCCATAGATGGAACCATGTCAATTGTAAGTACAGCCAAACAGAAGTAGGCAGGCTTGAAACACTATTATTCCTTGCCATATTAGGGGTAGGCATGGAAATTGTAGCATACAACAACAGCACCAGGCAGTGGCTATCACAGTAGGTGGAGCTAATACACAAGGAGGTAGATGTATGGTCCATGGCAACCAATCAGCACTGAAGTAACATTTATAAATTGCATAATTATAAATTGCACAGATGAGCCTGATGACACCACATCTGTGTTGAAACATTGCTGTATTTTTGATACATTCTCAGTCCAACTCAGCCGGCACTCCAATATAAATAGACAACCGGTTTTAGCTGGTAAAAATGATTGTATTAGGATACAAGCTTTCGGGGGTTTACCCCCTTCCTCAGGTTATAATCCTTCAGCAAGAATACATGGGTTACTCACCACTTAAGGACCATTTGACTTGTTCTCCAAACACTTACTACACTGCAGGCTGCGCCCCCGGAACCGGAAGTCCCTGCTCACATCACTTCCAGGTACTAGCAGCCAGACGTTGCTTAGCAACGCCATAGTTTGCATTCCACACTCCAGAAAGATCTCTAACAACTGACTTCCTGCATCAGCAGCGCCGTCCTGCAGGCAGGAGGGAGGAGAAAGCACATTATTACACTGTAACCTGTGTATAATTACATACAATCATGGACAGACATACAAAAACAAAGTGCAAAGATCTTTTGCACTGTATTTTTGTTGAGCACACACATCCCTCACATCATGTGTCCCCTGCCCCCCCCCCCCCCCCCCACACCCCACCATTGTCCTGCACCGGAAAAACCCACATCTCAAGGGTTTAAGGTCCTTTTGGCATCACCATTTACTAGAAGTGCTTATACTGTACTTCAATAAACTTTTCTGCCAATTATTCCATATCCTCCAACATGACCCATTCCATTAGGTACAAAATGCTCTGTTCCTGGACTTCCCTGCCAGTGGCAGTTGCGAGTTGGGGATCCAGAACAGTCCAATATTCAAAAAGGGGAGCCACACCTAATGCCACTCCAAACATCACTGTCCTGGACTCACTGACAGTTGATGCTAGTCAAGCTACTTAATAACAAACAATGGTGTTGTACCACCCACTGGCGAAACCTTGCAAGATTTCACCAGTGGGCTGTACAACACCATTGTTTGTTATTATGTTCTAAGGCTTTTTTGGTGAAGGTCCACTGCAGGCCTTCAGCATCCTCTCCATCATCTCCAGCGGTCCCACTCCCAGAAGTGTGTGCGCGCCGGTGTGACTGGGAACTCGCGCAATGCACTCCTGAGACCGCTGGAGACATCGGAGATGAAGCTGAAAGCCTGCCATGGACGCCGGAGGACTCCATGGACGCTGAGGGACCATCGGGGCACCACCAGGGGACAGGTAAGTACGTTTAAAAAAATTATTCAAAAATCCGGAAAAATCGCTTATCCGGAATGCTCGTGGTCCCGAGCATTTCGGAAAAGGGATACTCAACCTGCATCACTTTTTTCATTTAAAAAAAGTCCAATACTTCACTCTTTTTCCATTTCATATCTTGCATGTCGGGACTTGGGTGTAGAACTCTCTAAAGAGGAGAGTCAGGGGTTACAAGTGAAATTATATGAATGTATTCATGCATAGTACCGACACACAGCTACATTTACTATAACGTGTGGGATACTATTTATGGAGTTACAATGGACTAATATCCGGGGCCGTTCCTGCTGTCTACATAATACGGAACATATTACTATCTTATTATTAATGTATTTATTTTAGCAGAGTGCCTATATGAAGTCTTTCTCACAGAATTATTGGTATTACTTTTGGCGTCAGTGATTATGGTGATCACTCCACTGCGGAGTCTGACTTTGTGCTGGTTCTTTTGAGCAATTCTGGGACATTACTGCATATATTTTATTCTGTACAAATGCCAAAAGGATGGCTGCTGGGTAAGTGCACATTACACTGCTCCATTACTGCCATTCTATATGTCTATATATAATTTGTTAAATCATGTTTAATGTTTTTACATTTTCTTCCAGGTGCTTCTGGCTATGGCTGTGGCTCTTGGCTTCTGACTTTTTTGTCACTTCCAGATTCCTTTGCTAAGCATAAGTATAATGTTGGGAATAACATCACTAGATCTGGGATAGAATGCACTTTTACACTTAAAAACTAGGTTCTACTTTCTTGTCAAATCTGGAGGGATTTTGCTGTATTCCCCTTCTGAAATATCAGACATTGTGCTCAGTTGATGTCTATTGCATAACCTGGTATTGGGGCAACTTGCAAACTCAGATTTTGCAACATGTAAAGCTGGCCATACATCTACAGATCGATTGTCAGATTGGGCTGGTTGGAACAAAAACCTGGTAATATCTGAATGACAGTTTTTGGCATTTTTCCAGAAATTCAAAGCAAATGGTCAACTGTTATCTGCTCTCATCCATTACCAGGATTTTGTTCCAACCAGCCCAATCTGACAATCGATCTGTAGATGTATGGCCACCTTAAGTCTGTAAGCAGGCAGTTGAAGGCAGGCAACACTCTGAGCACAGATAATGGAAAGCAGATCAGGGAGCAATTAATAGAAGAGCATTTTTACCAGTAGGTGTCCTTAACACCAACGTAATTTACACCTTAATTCCACCCCTAGTTATATTTATTATATTTTTTAACAAAAAACTAATGCATGTTAAAATGTGGATATGTGGTGAAGTGTCCTATAGCAAACTCTTAGCTTGGGGTCACATTTATTTACAAGTGTTTTGTTTTAAATAAATACAATGCTTGGTTTCTAGGGGCAACTTTTACACTCATCCAATTGAACTATTTAAATTGATGGAAGCACCATTTATGTAAATCTTCAACCTTGAAACATTTTGTCTGTATAATAATAGTCACTAGAATGGTGTCAATTGTCATCTCATTTTTGACAACTATGTGTGCATTTTAATGGGTCTGTCACCATGCTTTGAGCATGGTGACTTGCTGCGCTCAGCGCACTATCATATTCTCCAGCCATAGACGGTATTTCATGCCATACCATCCACTTCAGGATGGTAGGACATGAAATACCAACTGTCGGCACATGTCGCTCAGAAAAAAAACGTGAAAAACTCATGTTGACCTTTTGACTGTTGACCTGGCCATTAGTGGCCTAATGCTTGGGCCAACCTTCCAACCCTATCGATCCTTACCCAAGTCAACCTATTTCAGGTGTCGAACTAAGCTCTTTTGACCTTTAGTGATCGACCCAATGCATGTTGACTTAAATAGGGTTGAACGTACCAACCGTATCCCATTTTAATTGCCGACATACTTACAAATATTAGGTGTACCTGTCGTCCTTATCTAAACACGTTCATTATCCATTGTGTCTATTTAGGCCCAATTTAAATCTGTGCCCTCATTAATACGTCTATGGGTTTTTCTGTGTGAATATGAAATTTTATGTGAATAATACCTTTTATTTTCTCCAAATATACCCATTTTCTCCCATATAACCTTTGCACACATTAAATGCATTTGGTAGTGGGAAAAGAGCGCTTAAAGGGATGTATATATCTATTGAGTTAATGAGGTATGAATTTGATAAATTAGGGGGGGATGGGGGAGGGAGGAATGTATATGTCCAGGGTGTGCTACCTGCTGAGACTTGTAGTGCAGCAAGCAGGAGGAGGAGTTTGCAGGTATTCCATCTCCAGCAAGGTTGACGATCTTTCCGGCCACAGCGGTTGAATATGGCTTAATTAACATCAGAAACTGCCGTTCTGCGAGCACTGGATCGTAGGGTAAGCTAGGGACAGTAGTACTGGACCTCTCCTCACAATATAATTTTTCCCCAAAAGGGTGTAAACATTATTTACTAACCCACAAGTTTTTTTCACAGGTACCACTCTATCATATTTATATATTTATACATTCCTCCCTCCCCCATCCCCCCCTAATTTATCAAATTCATACCTCATTAACTCAATAGATATATACATCCCTTTAAGCGCTCTTTTCCCACTACCAAATCTGTTTAATCTATAAGAGCAGCTAAAATCTAGCGCGGAATCCACCAAATCCTAAAAACACATTAAATGCACAAAATGTTTTCAAAATATTTATCAAACATATTACATTTTTGGCAGGGAAAATAAAACAAAAGGAAATCACAATATAAAGGTTGCCACATACATAATCTGAGGACATTTTTTCAAACATATTGATAACCTGTGCTCAGGTTTTCTAGCATATTAATGATTAATTTGTCCAAATGATTAAAAGGGTGTTGTATAATTACACCTCCATATGTACACAGCGAGAGTACTCCTATTGCTAAATAAAGTATATGGACGGTATTCAATGCCGCTGGTGAGTGGATTTGTGTGGCAAGGATGGCTTTTTTTTTGCTGAAATAAAGCCATGCTCTCCATCAAACCCTCTTGCTGGCCGCTCACTGTATTCAATGTTCTGGGGAAATCCTCTGACGACGAGGATTCCCGTAAACAGCGAAGTTTGTCGCATATGCAGTGAGCCTGCTGCTTTTTGTTCCGAGCCCCACCGTTTTGATGACCACACTCACTGTTTCCACCTCCCTGAAAAGAACTAGCGAAGTGGAAATGGCAAGTGAAGGGTAGCGGGTGGAATACTGAGGGCGAGCTATGATGGCAAGCTATCGGCACTGTTCACCATCATAGCTTGCCCTCAGGGCATTGAATATGCCCCTATGTCCATCCACCAAATAATGGTCATCCGCAGGCTCTTCCCCTGGCTGGTTAGAACTCCATCTGCCTTGTCTAGAGTGCGTCCCTTTGACAATAATATGTCTGGTGGCAGATATTACTAATAGAATAAGTGGTAGTGATGAACTAACGTGTTTCTCTGCCTCATCCAATCAGCGGCTTCCTCGGAGATCTATGAGTACTCTGGCTGTCACTCAACATAGATTCTATTCTCCCTCTATGGGGGTCGTGGTGCTCCATGAGGGAGAATAGCCCCTGTTGGTAGGGATCATGCCTCTCAGGCAGTTGAATAGTCTGCACTTTGGCATCGGTATACTGACTGTCAGAATCCCGAATGTTAGTGAGTCATTTGTCATCCCTCAACAAAGCATGGTCTTCTGGTGAATGATCCCTACAACAATTATGCACTGGCACAGATATGTCCATGTACATCTAGCCTCCTCTCACATTAAATAGACCTTCTATTCAATGGCATGGCACAAATCAGTAGCACTGGATCTTTTTTGCGACTTTATCATTAAAATGCATCTTGTTCTCAAAATGGAGTGAGCAGGATGCACAAGCAGCTTCTGCTGAAAATGATATGTGACATGTCTATATTGTGTGTATGACTGTTCTTAGCTGCATCTGAACTGCAAATGCTACATTACAGTGTTTTCCTGGAAAAAACTGCACATTCTTTTTCTTAAGAATTTCGGAAAAAGCAGATGGGATTGTCAGCACTAGATTTGTTTGTGACACCAAATCTTCAATTAAAAACATATAGTTCCTGAACAGTGATTGATGTATATGGATGTATGAAAAGAAACAAAAGAAATGTATAAATAAAGAGTAACAAATAATTTTTCTGAACATAAATGAAATGATCCAGGGAATGCTAATGAAGATTGGACCCAACTCACAATGTAGCGGTTAAGAATAAATATATAAAGGTATCTTTTAATTTTTCCAATCCTATATAGTCACCATGGTGCATATGTGTAGTGAAGGATGCATACCGTACTCACTCAAAAGAGGGACACAGTGAAACAGATAAAGGTTTCTTTTGCAGGAATCGATGTCATATGAGGTGTGGGGGCATCTCTCTTTAAAGGGTCACCACATGAGAAATATTGCTAAGTACCAAAGGTATCTTGTTTTTGATTGGTATCCGGTCCATGGGTCAACAATGTCTAGGTCCACAGTCACTGAGTTGACCACTTATGGTCGACAGTGACTAGCTTTACACCTATAAATTATCGACGTACCCTAACTCGACATTGACAGAAGGTCAACACAAGCAAAATGTCGATATTGATATGGTCGACCCTGAAAAGGTTGACAGGAGTTTTTCATGTATTTTTGTTTAGACCAACTTGGTTCATACTTTACCATCCAAGTATACTTTATAATTAAATATATAAATATTTATTATATTGTTATCATATGCATTATTTCCACACGTCTTCTGCCCCCATGCACAGTCTTTCTTAAAAATTCACCATCCAAGTGTGCATAGAGTTAGATTATAGTAGTGCGCCATCCGAGGGGAAAAGGTACACCTATACGGTGTCCATGTCGACATAGATGGAAAAAAAAAGAAGCTAAAAACGTGTGTCAAGTGTTTCAGTGTCGACCACACCCATGTCGACATTTTGCTTGTGCTGGCCTTCTGTCAATGTCGACATACTGTAGGGTATGTTGAGCATTTATAGGTGTCGACCTAGTCACTGTTGACCCTTAGTGGTTGACCTAGTGACTGTCAACCTAGACATTGTTGACCTACAATACCATAACCGCAAAGACTGGTTACTGAGTGAGTGGGTGAGTGAGTGATTGAGTGGGTGAGTGAATTGGTGAGTGAACCCTACAACAGTTCTGATCACAGTCAAATAACAGTTCTCAGTTCTAAAGCATGTCTTTACGGACTACAAATGATCAATCTAATCTGAACAGCTAGTTTAAAAAACGAAAGCGTATTTCTGTACTATTCACTAGCTTTTTTTCAACTCTTGTATGTCTCATTTTAATCAGTTGAAAAATAATATTTATATCTTATGACATTTCTGTATCTTATTATTAATCAGCCATGGCACAATTTCCATTTATTTATATGTTTTGGGTTTGCCAAAGTAGTTATTTCTCTCGGATTTTGTTTCCTTAAATCTAGAGCTATACAGCCCGAGCTGCTTTACTTATTTGGTTCCTAAGAGGATTACAGCTGCTAAAGCACATCCGTCTCCACAGATACACAACACTGGCAGCCTAACTAGCACATCCGGATTAGCTCAGCGCCGTCTGACTCTTACACTCTCTCTGTAAGGTAGTCACTCACACACCGGCTCCTCCAGCACTGCTCTTCTCACAGCTTGGTAATGCAGAACCACTGCTTCCAGACATTAACGTAGCTCTTATTGTAATTAGAGTGGCACATTTTCATCAAGAAATAATTCCCCAGAAATGTTTAACACACTCTTGATTTCTCCCGTTAATTCTCAATGAAGTGCTAAATGTTATAGATTTCTATTTACAAATATAACACTAGTGTACTTATAGTGATAAAACGCTGAACAGATATCATTAAGGACACATCATCCTAACATCTTTACTTATATATTGGCTTGAATCTGAAAAATGTTATATTGATAATGTACAGTATGTGGTGACATCTTAAACAGCTAAGTTATTCAATATTTCACTAATATTTGCTGACATTCTTTTTCATGCTATCAGTGTAATAGTTGCGGCCATAAGATACCAAACTGCATTTTGAATTTTGTTCGAACACCCCCCCCCCCCCGTTGTCTTCTCCCATTTCTTCAGTGCTTTGTTAACAGGACACTATAATCATGTGCATAAAAATGGAACCATGGTGCCGTGGCACACAAGTATGCCTTGAGATGTCCACCCCAGTTTATGGCTACCACCACCAGTTCAACGGTTATTCACTGCTCCAGTCCTGTGTCTGCGTATGCGGGGCATATGAGATCACCCCTTTCTGATGTCAGTGGGTACAGACATTGCTGCTGGCCCTTCCTCCTATTGTCAGCTGCTAATCATCATTGGATGTGGCTGTTGTTTTTCTGTCTTTCTCACATGGATGGTGTCAGTGTCAGTCCCAGTTTAAGGGCTCATTGTTTAGGGAGCTATAGGGACACTGCCTAGGACATGAATGGTATTTAGAGAAGATGAGTTACAGGGAGCCAGGTGAGGAACTGCTCAGATTTCCTGCCATTAACCTGTCCACACTAGCTCGCCTCTGGAAGGGCACGGGCAGCTAATTTTGCCCACGGTGACACCCCATGCCATAGGCGTGCACACGGGAGGTGCCGGGGGTGCCCAGGCACCCCCTAATGATCATCACCTCAGCAGCTATATCCTCGATTCCTCCCTCGCAGTCTCTGTTGGTCTCTGCCTGTGGTGGCCACTCCAATGGATGGCTGCCGTCTTGGAGGACACAGACATGACCTCTAATGCTTGTCAGTGGAGCTCAGCGCACCCAGCGCTACTCGGCTGGAGCGCTGTTTAAATGAACTAATTAACATTCCCTCGCACTACTTCCTCCCGCAGCCGCACCATGGAGGAAGCAGTTCCACCAAGTCCTATTCCTGCGCAGGGGCCAGGTATCACTTGTATGTTTTTTTAAGCCAGGCAGCGCTCTGGTGCAGAAATGGAGCCTCTCAGGGAGCCCTACGTCCTGACTCTGGATTCTCAAGCCTTCCTAACACCCTGCAACTCCCCCCACAGAATGGTGAGTACCCCAGGATTGCTGTACCCACCAACCCCTCTGTGTGTGACCCCCTTCCTTTGTATGTGACCTTCTGTAAGCTACTATCTATGTGTGTGTGTGACCCCCTCTACCCCACCTCATTCCTGGTGTTTGACCCCCTTGTACACTCGTCACATGTGTGACACCTTGTCTCCTGATACCCCCTTCCTCTGTGTCTGTGACCCTATGTACCCCAATTTCCCTGGTGTCTGATCCCATCTTACCCCTCTTCTCTATGTGTGTGATTCTGCTCAATCCCCTATCCATGTTTGTGTGTGAGGCACCATTCCCCCATCCTCGCCCCTCTACCCCCTTATCCCCAGGGTGTGACCCCCTGTACCCCTACCCAAATGTCTGTGGCACCCTCTACCCCCATCATGTGTATAACATATTGTACATCCCCAACTTCTGTATTTGTGTGTGTGACACTACCCAGTATTTCGAGGCAACTTTTTTCCGCACACTTCCCATGTCTGTGTAATAACTTTTAATTATGAGTATTGAGCATGTAGGTCCCCTTGGCAACAAACATGTAACTGCCCCCTAGGCAACAAACATGTAAGCCCCCTTGGCAATAAGCATGAAACTACTCATAGCAATGAGCATGTAACTTCCCTCATGGCACATAGCAACCAGAATGAAAGCATGTAATCCCCTGGCACTGAGCAAGAAACCTCTGGCAAAGAGCATGTAACCCCTGGTATTGAGCAAGAAACTCTGGCAACGAGCATGTAACCCCTGACAATAAGCATGTAGGTAAACTGACCTTATGTGGCATAATATGTAATAGGCATTACGGTATGTTCTATAATGTGTAATGGGCATTATGGTATGTGTTATACTGTAACTTGTAATGGACATTATGATGTGTTGTATAATGTGTAATGGACATTATGGTGTTTGGCATAAAGAGTAATGGCATTATGGCATGTGGCATAATATGTAATGAGAATCATGGTGTGTGGCATTTTGTGTAATGGGCATTACGGTGTTTGGTATAATGTGTAATGGGCATTACGGGGTGTGACATAATGGGCCTTATTCTGGTTGGAGCGGCCGGGCCGTACGCGTACGTCCCGGGGTTTTTCATGATCTGCGCATGTGCAGATACGCTAATGCGCCGGCGCGAACACTCCACAACGCTTACGGCCGGTGTCTCAACGTGCGAAAAAACCTGTACGCGAGCGTACGGGTAATGGGGCGGCATAGGGGCGTGTTGATGGGAGCGGCCGAAATAATGAGGGAAAATGGGCGTAAATATGGGCGTACACGGGGGTGTGCACAAAAAATGAGCGGTGCTACTACCGCACGATCGACTAAGGCACCGTTCATTTCGGACACCAAACAGGCGGCCGCCAACCGCCAGCTCAAACCACCCCTACAGATACCGCATGCCAGCGTGCGCCTGAGTTGGCTAATTTACGCTGATTACTACTCAAACACATACACCTGAATGTAATAAGCAATGCTGCAGTCTATTAAGTCCAAAGCATGATTTCACTACCTGCAAGCCACACACACAGCACGCAAACACATTGGAAGCTTATGTTTTTATACTTCTCCACATTTAAAGGTTTGTTTAATTTAAGGTAAGAATCTTTTTATACGCTAAGGTAGGTATTTGCTAAACAGACACATTCACTACGTGCTTTCATAGACTTTACGCAGTAGCACACTCAATCTACACAAGTCGACATGTGTCAACGTGTTCACTCTAATACTAACATAGGTTTTGTATTTAGGATACAATAACATAAACCACATCTAACACCTACAAAGGATGTTTCAGCAATGTTTGAAGCCCATGACCACTATTTTCCACACAATCTTTGTATAGTACCCAAAATAATGACCTGTACCACTATCTCATCTGCTATGATTTGGATTTGACTACACTCTGGATGTAAGATGCCACCAATCACATTATTGCACTCTCATTTCTCTAACAAAGGATTCCTACATCTGCTTATGACACTGTCAAATCATATATATTTAAAAAGTTAGGCATGTTTGTTCACAAGCTAATTTATCATGTTTGGCCCATTCACACATCTTTTTTTAGGGAGGACACATATGCATTCCTACACAAATGTACCTTTTCACCCTTGTTTGTCTGCCTCACCCACTCCATGAGGAAAGCATTGTTCTGGACCTGCTTTTACCTACTACTGTAGGAGCTACCTCACCTGCACACAAACTGCTTTCTCACCTATTAAGTTGCTCTGCACATGTGCTGACACAAACTAATTAGCAGGGAAAAGTTGGATAGGAACATGGGAATGGCCATGGAGAGGGTTACACATGGGAAACTTCGACCACACTTCAACAAATGTTCAAAAATACCCTGGTCAGTAAGTACACATAAATCTAGTATTTGTTTCACACAAGAAATTACACATACCACAATTTAGATTTAATTTGTAAAATAAATTTATTTGCTGTTCAGCATCACAGCTTGACACTTTAATGTGAGAAATCAAATAACCAAATAAAATAGACACACAAATAATAAAACAGCCAGAACAAGAGGTTGCATATCTCCAAACATGTGTTACCCTGCAAATGCAATGGTGAAAGAAATGGGGACACCAGAATACGTACTGCAACAACCAGGGTGAATACTAAGCAAGATACACACCACCAAAAAAAAATATCCTGCATTTGTAGAGGTCAAAATACGAACTTTCATGCCCATGGCACGCAAATGGATCGATGGCCAACTCAGGAAGCGGATGTCCAGTGCAATTTAAACCTTTGGCCTCCAACCACAGAGGAAGTGAACCAGGTCTCATTTGGGCCCTTTTTTGCCCCTTTTAGATGGGGCCTTGGGGACAGGGGCCTTTGGCTCAGCTGGCTTTCGGCGTCTTCCCCTAGTCGACACAGGAGTGTCAGCCGAGGTGGAAGGTTGGGGAGCAGCTTGGGGTTGGGCAGCAGATGGGGGATTGTCCCTTAGGGACCTGGCGGTGGACAGCTGCTCCGCAAGAAGTTCATTCTGGCGGCTGAGGTGTTGGCCAATGCTTAGCATGCCAGCCGCCAGAGTTTCATTAATGCGGTTCAAGGCCTCAACCTGCACCTGGTTTGTGGCCTTCCACTCCGCCAGAAAATCCGCCACCTGCTGCTGACGGATCGCAGCATCCACCCCTTGCTGCTCGATCCTGTCCAGCGTCACCAACAGGCTCTCAGTCCATGTTTCCTGTGGCTGGGGCTGGGGGCGACGTGTTGGTGGAGGCTGGACCACTTGCTCCACCTGTGGCTCTGCAGAGGAAGATGCTGCCGGTACATACTGTGTTTCTGCTTCTTCTAGGATAAGAATTGAAAACAATGTCACCATCACATACGCAATCAAAAATATCTTTCTAAATACAATGCATTACTGTGACTTACCATCAAAAGCAGCAGCAAAGACCTCCGCCGGGAGCTCACTGTCCATATTGGAGATCCCCCTGACCTCGGCCACATCGATCACGTCACAGGAGTCCAGCTCCAGGGGGGTATACTCCAAATGGTCAGGCATAGGACCTCTCCCGGTGGACATGCTGTGGTTGTACCGGTCAGTCATCTTCTTCTTCAGTGCACTTTTGAAGTCAGTCCACCTACAAGTTTAAAAATACAAATATCACC
This sequence comes from Crinia signifera, assembly GCF_055691185.1. NCBI lineage: Eukaryota > Metazoa > Chordata > Amphibia > Anura > Myobatrachidae > Crinia > Crinia signifera. Next base: position 236,030,128 of record NC_139218.1, read on the forward strand.
ATGAGATATGTGCACCACTGTGCTACGTGTAGGGTTACCACCTAGTCCCTTTAATTCCGGACACATGTTACTTACACAGGTTCTGTGGCAGTTTAAAATTAGGTGAAGTGGAGTCTTGAAGTCAGCCAGCCACAGAACCTGTGTAATTAATATGTGTCCGGAATTAAAGGGACTATGTGGTACCCCTAGCTATGTGACATTTGCTAGTGTGGGTGATCTTATGTTTTTTTGCCATATGTGTCCCACACACACATTCATGTCTCAATTAGGAGGCATTTCAGTGTCTCATCTCATTCATTAGGCCACTAAATGCACATACATACATCACTATGCAGAAATGACATCATCCATGGCCAAATTAGGCACCTCCACCTGGTGTGAAACTACACATTTCACCATAGCTTGACAATGTGGTTATTATGGAGTAATTTAACTATGGAATGGCATACTGGGATGTGTAGTTTTTCACCAGCTACATGTGCACAGTTTGCTCATTCTTGTTTCAGTAGCATCATATGGAACATGTTACAACAACTCTTTCAAAAACACACTTTCTCTTGTCCCATCACATACTTCACATGAGCAGAACTGTGCATAACCTCACATCACACCAATGGTGCATGTTTCATATATCAATGTGGGTTATTAGACATGGTTGTGTTCACATGTGACATTGAAGTGTAGCACTATCTACAAACACACCTTTCTATTATTCTCAAAACATACATGTAACATATGTACACACATATGACATTATCAGGGGGACAAAGACCAGGGCAATTTTTCAGCAGTCTCCAGCAGGAACTGAGGCCCTTATTCTAGTTCACTCTTTCTGCCCAAATATTTCTTAGATGGACAAAACCATGTGCACTGCAGGTGAGGCAGGTGTAAAACCCCACCCAAATCTGATTATCTCTGCACAAGTAACACCTGCCTCACCTGCAGTGCACATGGTTTGGTCCATCTAAGAAATATTTGGCCAGAAAGAGTGAACTAGAATAAGAGCCTCAGTTCCTGCTGGAGACTGCTGAAAAATTGCCCTGACAAACACACTAACCTTTTCTTCACCGCGTCCCAAGTTCTGACCACTGGTGACACCTGGTTCACTTCCTCTGTGATCTTCTCCCAAAGGTTTCTCCTTGCACTGGCACCCGGCTTCCTGGTTGCCAACTCAATCCATTCGCGTGCCCTGGGCACTAGAATTCGCATTTCGGCCTCTACAAATGCAGGGTTTCTCTTTCTGGTGGTGGTATCCTGCTCAGTCCTCACCCTCGATGTTGCAGCACGTTTTCTGGTGGCCCCAGTTCTCTCACCATGCACCTGCTGGGTCACACCTGTTTGGAGAGATGCAACCTCTTGTTCTGGCTGGTTGCTTGGCCCTTGTGGAGCTGGTGGAGGTTCACCAGGGCCTGTTACTGAGGGGCCCGCTTGATCTTGCAGGCTACTCCTCTCTTGGGCCCTCCTTCTCCGCTCCTGTTCCCTCTTCTGTAATGCTTCAAGCAGGGATTCTGCTTGTGCTCTCTGCAGAGCGTCCTCTGCTGCTGAATCGTCAGAGTCAGACATGTTTGCAGCAATTGTGGCCTGCATCTGACTGAATATTTATATGTTAATTTCCCGCCATGAACAAGGGGGCGTATATTTTTCCACGCAATATAGATGCAAATTTACGCCGATATTTCCCGCGATAATTGCCGCTTAAATTACGCAGGTCTCAACGCACCTGACCAAACACCTGAATATGCACATACACAGGTTGTGGAGCATTGTGCTACATCGTGAAATGTGTGCACCTGTCATTCCAATGACGAGTGTTGTCAGCTGGTATCTGTTGGAGTTCGTGTATGCTTTGTGAGTCACATTTCAAAACATCACGTTATAATGCTTTCCTTACATATGTAATGTGTATGAAATTGTCATACAGCAACATGTTGCATCGTGCCCCCTTTAAGCAGCGTAGTTATAAGTAGAGGGTTGCGTGTATTATTTTCCGCCTACTGTATATACAGTACTTCTCTGTATGCATATCGGTGCATCGTGCCCCCTTTAAGCAGCGTAGTTATAAGTAGAGGGTTGCGTGTATTATTTTCCGCACACTGTAAGTACAGTACTTCTCTGTTCATTGAATGCATGCTGTTGGTTGTGGTGTGTGTATATCGGAACGGTCCGCGTAAGTTTCTATTCGCATCCAGTTTGTTAATGTAAGAGGGATTAATAAAGTTAATACCAAACAAAAAAATTTTCGACCAATCAGCAAGCACCAAAAGTGATATATGTACCTGCAATTAATAACTGCGCCATTGCCAATATGACTTGTCCAAGAGCTAGGCCCTTTTCCACCTCAGAGCTTTTTTTTGGCCCTGGTGGAAGTGATGGACCGTCACCTGGGGCCCAGGGGCCCATATGTCTGTAATGCCGACAAGCGGCGGGCGTATACTGCTGCCCGCCGCCTCATCTTCTCTACGACCGGCGTCCGCAGAAGCCTGGGGCAGGTTGAGCGGCGCTGGTCAGACCTGCGCCGGCGGCAGCCGGTTCTTCTCAGCAGCCTTCGCCGCCATATTGCCCGATGTAAGTTTTGATTACTAGGATGTCAGCGTTTTTTAGCAATGTTTTGTGTACTTTTTATAAATATGTTCCTGAGTATGGGGGTGTATGGGGGTGTATATGGGGGGTATATGGGGTGTATATGGGGGGTATATGGGGGTGTATATGGGTGTATATGGGGGGTATATGGGTGTATATGGGTGTATATGGGTGTATAGGGGGTGTATAGGGGGTGTAAAGGGGGGGGGTTTAAGTAGTTGATCAGTTTTTGGGTGTAGGATATCAAATAGTTTGCATGATAAATGTCTGAAATATCACAGCAATGATAATTTGGAAGGTTATGAGCATGACTAATGTGAATTTTTCTTTCCCCCTTTTTTATGAAACCCAATCTTCGATTTCTATGCCATCAACATGAACATTTCAGCACGGGCAAGGGCACGTATGGAAGCACGGGAGCAGGCAGCCCGGGACCAGGCAGCCCGGGACCAGGCAGCCCTGGAGGAGGAAGAGGAGGAGGAGGAAGAAGAGGAGGAGGAAGAGGAGGAAGAGGAGGAGGAGGAGGAGGAGGAGGAGAAGAAAGAGGAGGAGGAAGAGGAGGAGGAGGAAGAAGAGGAGGAGGAAGAAGAGGAGGAGGAAGAAGAGGAGACACTGGGTGCAGTTTGGACCCACACCATTTCCCCATCCCCTTCCCCCTCCACAACCCCCACCCCCTCCACAACCCCCACCCCCTCCACAACCCCCTCCCCAACCCACACCCCCTCCCCAACACTGGAGACAATGGGTACAGTTTGGACCCACACCATTTCCCCATCCCCTTCCCCCTCCACAACCCCCACCCCCTCCACAACCCCCACCCCCTCCACAACCCCCACCCCCTCCACAACCCCCTCCCCAACCCACACCCCCTCCCCAACACTGGAGACAATGGGTACAGTTTGGACCCACACCATTTCCCCATCCCCTTCCCCCTCCACAACCCCCACCCCCTCCACAACCCCCACCCCCTCCACAACCCCCACCACCTCCACAACCCCCACCCCCCCCCTCCCCACCCCATTTCCTACCCCCCTACACCTCTCCACCACCCACCCCCAAACCTCTCCACTCCCCACTCACACCCACTACCTCGGGCCAAACTCAAGGACCATCCACCTTGCTCCTGACCCCCCCAACCACTGCACAGCCAAGCAGCGGCAACCAGGATGGCTCAAGTAGCCGTAAGTAAATAATGTGTCTAATGTTGACCTACACATTTATACACATAAACAATCACAACAACCACATATGTGTATCCAACATCAACATTAGTTGCAACATATCACTGCAGGCCGACCATGAGGTGTGTCCTGTCCTTCTCCAGGAACAAGGCTCCCCTTGGTGGTTTTTTTGAGTGTGGCCATGCCTCACCCCTTGAATAATTGACATAACAGTACATCCAATGAGATATCCGACATTAGTGGTGTGGTAGTTATGTGGCTCCAGGTGTTGGGTAACTCCAGTTCCCAGCATGATGTGCAACACAGGGCCGGATTATAATGGAGGCGCAAGGGGTCAGTGCCCCTGGGCCCCCCTCTAGCTAGGGGCCCCCTGTGGTTGTCATGTATTTTTTAAAAATAAAATGTTTAAGTTATGTTTTGTTTTTTTTAGCTAAATGTTTTGTGCATGGGTGGGGTAGTGCTGCAGCTTCACCTATCTGCCAATGTGACAATGATTTATGGTGCTGAGCATCGGGAGCCAAGGCACACTGATTGCACAAGTGTGCAGTGCATTTCTGGGAGTTGACTAAGTCCCATGACACTTTGCACCAGAGGACAGAGGCTGAGAAGTTTGTGCTGAGCTCTGATTGGTGGAGCTCATTACATGCTTCTCAGGTCCATGGAGAACAGCAGCAGCAGCTTAGTCATAGGAGGGTTTTTAATCAGAGGCAGCACTAGGACTGTGAGGTCTCCTCCAGAGTAAGGGGCAGAGGGACAAACACAGGCTTTTCATGTGGTGTGTGTATATATATATATATATATATATATATATATGGGGTCTATTATTATTCCGAGTGCCGCCAACCCCCTGTCTATATATATATATATATATATATATATATATATATATATATATATATATATATATATATCCCCTGCAGGTAACCATTGACCAAGTTTATTCTGCCTTTACTCTATGTTTGGACAGTATAATATTCGCCCATGCAGTGTGCGGCCAGTAATGACAAGTGCAAGGGGGCCCCCCGCTCTAAAGTACCCCGGGCCCCCCAAAGGCTTAATCTGCCACTGGTGCAATTTAAATGTAGAGATTGTTTTGGTAATAGTGTGTGAGGCCATGCGGATGCATGCTTTACAAACATAGCTGTAGGCCTATAATTTGTACAGCAATGTCCTAAATTTAAAATAGTAAGGAGTGCTTAAGCCACAACAATGTCATAACCCTTAAATAGCACAGGCTAATTGTGAGGTTAGAGGACAGTCCCCCAAAAACAAAGTACCAATTGGGATACAGCATACATTCATTGATGAAGGAGTAATTGAATTAATGTTATTTACTATGTACAGTATGTGTGTGTTAACATATTATTTTTTAGTACTGTGTTTACAGCAGACCCATCTTCAATGTAGTTTCTAAATGTATGTGGCCTTCACACATAACTCTGAACTTTTTATTATGTACAAATACAACAAACATTTGTGTATGTTATATATTAATTTTTTGTTTTATCCCTTCATTACAGACACTGAACAGCAGCAGGAGGAGGTGGCAGCCCTCATGCGGGAAATCATGCTGACCATTGTATACCTGCAGCTCCTTTTTGGCCTTCTGGAGGCCCGCCTTTAATTTTTTATTTATCCCCCCCCCCTTTTGATTTTTGTCTCAAATAAAAGTTTGATTACAGTTCGAAATTGCCTGTGTTTTTAATAATAAATATGTTAGAGGGCGTGTAAGGGTAGGTACATTCAGATGTGTACTGTAAGTTATACTTGTAATTTGAGGTGAGGGGTAATGATTGATGTGTGAATGTGTGTGTTTTTGAGTAAAATAACACATAGTGAAAATGCATGAATGTTTAATGTTGTTCGATTAAAACATCACACATAACATCAGGGTAGGTATACATGTTACACATTTTGGACAAAGTAATTACGTACATAATTTAGTACATATACAGAAACACCAACATAACTTGATTTAAAAGTAACAGCAATATGGGGACACATAGATAGTGATTAAAATGCCACATTAGAACATAACAAATATACATGTAATGTGGGTTCAAATGTAGTTTTATTAGGTCTTTATTAAGGTAGACAATTGAGTTAATAGAAAACAATAAGTGAATAACAAATAGATTAATTAATCAATTGTCAGATTAGTAGTTGAGAGGCAAGATTTGCAGGTCCATATATGTGAAGGGTATGCCAGCGTGCACGGACGTACGCTCACTCTCACGAGCGGTGACATAAGCTGAGTTTTCCATTGAAAACAATAGGGACCCGTCCGTGTAAACTGGCGTACGCTCAGATCTCCGCAAGAAGTCGGTGGGGAGACTGAGGAAAGACGGCCGTACACGGCGCCGTACGCTCAGTTGTACGCCTGTTGTCGGAGTGCAAGGGCTGTCCCGTCCGCGTACGTTGCCGTACGCTCATTTGTACGCCACTCCCCTTCTACGGTATTTCTGCCCGTACGTAAGCGGCTGAATTGTGGGTGGACTTAACCCTAACGGCCGCGTACGGCTAGCGTGCGGTAATGGCGAACGTACGCACGTTTGGCCGCTCCGATCAGAATAACCTCCAATGTGTAATGGTCGTTACGGTGTAAATTTTTGCTGCGCACCTTCGACGCACACTGTCCCTATTTCTAGTGTGTGAGTGTGTGTGTGTGTGTCTGTGTGTGTGTATGTGGGGGAAATTATTTCTTCATTGATGCCCAGTAGGCGGTGATAGACACACCCAGTAGGCGGTGATAGACATGCCCTTCCAATGGTGCACCCCCTATTAAAGTCCCTAACATTTTCCATCTGAGTGCTGAAATTAGGACAAAGCTTAAGTGAAAGGACATGGGCTAAGTTTAATTGATTATGGTATTTAAGTCATATGTATCTTTAGTGTCATAGTACGCAGTCTTATGTACTTAGCTTTGGAGAGAGATAAAGTGGACAGGGTTAAAGTACCAGGCAATCAGCTCATGTTGCAGGATGTGTGGTACATAGTGGTATCAGCACATGCTACTGCATATGTGCACTGGTACTTAATAAGACTTCGGACAGACATTGAGATTTGGTGGAGGGAGACAAGGCAATTGCAGATCATCTAAATAATTATTTTTGCTCCGTATTCACTATAGAAGGTGAAGGGAAGGACCACAGTTAAGTTGCAAGGACATTCATAAAAATAATGTAGATGGAAGTACATTTACTAAGGAGAAAGTCCTAACAGAACTCACAAGACTGAAAGTGGATAAATCAATGGGGCCAGATGGAATGCATCCAAGGATATTAAAAGAACTAAAAGATGTGCTGGTAGCGCCATAAACAGATTTATTCAACCAATCACTAGATACAGGTGCAGTTCCAGAGGACTGGAAAAGAGCAAATGTAGTTCCACTGCACAAAAGCGGAAGCACAGAAGAATCAAGTAACTACAGACCAGTGAGCCTTACATCAGTAGTAGGGAAACTAATGGAAACACTATTAAAAGAAAGAATAGTGGAATATCTTAAATTAAACAACTTACAGGATCCAAAACAGCATGGTTTTACTGCAGGGAGATCATGCCAAACAAATCTTATTGACTTTTTTGACTCTGTGACCAAAATAATAGATGAGGGGGGGGGGGGGGGGCTGTAGATGTGGCATATCTAGACTTTAGTAAGGCATTTGACACTGTCCCGCATTGCAGACTGCTAAATAAACTTGGAAGTGTGGGATTGGATTATAAAACAATTAAATGGATAAGAACCTAGTTGCAGGATAGGAAACAGACAGTTGTAGTAAATGGAGTGCATTCTATGGAGGGACATGTTACCAGTGGAGTACCCCATGGATCTGTACTTGGACCAGTGCTCTTTAATATCTTTGTTAGTGACATTGCAAATGGTATTGAAGGGAAAGTATGCCTTTTTGCAGATGACACAAAGATATGCAACAGAGTAGACACACCAGGATGGGTAAATCAAATGACTGATGATCTAAGTAAACTTGAGAATTGGTCAAGAGCATGGCAACTACAGTGTAATGCTAAAAAATACAAAATTATGCACTTGGGACTCAAAAACCCAAAAGCTCAATATAGTATCAAGGGTACTATAATGGAAACTACTGAGGAGGAAAGAGAAACTACTGAGGAGGAAAGAGATCTATTTCAAGTGACTTAAAGGCAGGAAAGCAATGTAGCAAAGCAATGAGGAAGGCTAGTCAGATGCTTGGTTGCATAGGGAGAGGTATCAGTAGAAAGAAAGAAGTAATAATGCCACTGTATAGATCATTGGTACGGCCTCATCTGGAATACTGTGTCCAGTTCTGGAGACCATATCTCCAGAAGGATATAAATACATTAGAGAGTGTACAAAGAAGGGCAACTAAAATGGTGCATGGCCTACATCACAAAACTTACCTGGAAAGACTAAAAGATCTTAACATGTATAGTTTGGAGCAGAGAAGGGAAAGGGGGGACATGAAAGAAATATTCAAATATATTAAGGGTTTTAACATAGTACTGGACGGAAATTTTCTTCAAAGGAAAAGAAGTAATAGAACACGAGGACATGCACTGAAACTGGTGGGAGGTAGGTTCAGGGCAAATGTTAGAAAAAATTACTTCACAGAATGGGTAGTGGATAAGTGGAATAGCTTCCCATCAGAGGTGGTAGAGGCTAAGACAGTAGAACAATTTAAACATGCTTGGGTTAGGCATCCTTACAAAGAACTAAGGATCAACAAGGGTTGAGATTACCTAAAGGATAAAAAAGGGGCAGACTAGATAGGCCAAATGGTTCTTATCTGCCGTCAAATTCTATGTTTCTATGTTACTTCTTCTCCCCCATATATGAATGCAGAGATGTGTGGTATATGACATGGGTGCTACTTTCTGCAAAACAGCTGCCAATATTCTAGGCAATGTACAGTATGAACCTTCAGTGGCAGCTGTCAATATTCATAGCTGCAGCTGCTGTTGCCCCATTGCAGCAAGCACTGTCCCTGGCTGTGGTTAATGCTGGATTCTGGGCTGCACGACAGATCTCACCAATCTTGCAAGATCTTGCACATGCTTACTGGTGTCGGTTGGGAGGAGAGACACATAAAGACTAGTCTAATGCTCTGGTAGAGAAAATCAGAGAGGACAGATTTCAACTGCCCCCCACCCCCACACTGGCTAAAAGACATGTTCATGATTCATCTCGTCGTTATTGCTTCCCTCTTCACCTCAATAAAGAGATGCAGCAATAGGAGCTATACCAGCACAATCCATAACTATCAGTCATGTATTGGCTCTGGGGATTTGCCCTGGTGAACTTAGCCATGTACTGCAACTCCTATTGCAACAGGGTTACACAGCTCCTACTGTATATATGCATCTCTTCTACTCTTATGACAAATAGAAATGACAGGAAATAAAATTGCCTGGGTGCACAATTCCTCATTCTGTATAATACATCACTTTCACATGTACAAATTACTACCTCAAGTAATCTCACAATAAATGAGGAATATTATGGAAGTTTCATTTCAAGTTCATTTGTGCAATACAACAAATTCATATCAGTATACTGTATTTATTACTAATACATACTCAGCACATCAAAAAATATATTTTCATATTAAATAGGTCTGAAATTGCATGCTTTAGAGCACTGGTTCCCATACTGGGTGCTGTAACATGCCATTGCACCCCAAGCAGGGGTGCCTGGGTTGCTGTAGGTACTAATTACTTGGGCCCAGGTCTGTCAGAGGGATCCCAGGGGGCTCTGGTCCTTACCCCATTATTTGAAAGCAGGAGCTGCAGCAGCTCTTTTTTTAACCCAGCACACTATACTGTCCACTGGGTTGCTGAGTGGCCAGGGAGGAGCTTAAAGTACTATTTTTCTGTATTTTATCTTAAGGATGCAACCCGTGATTGAGCCACGCCCCCAGAGAAGTACCCGGGCCCGACCAGGCTCCCTACTGCAAGTAAACACACCTCACTTGCATCGCCACCACAAGATCGCTGTCTAGATCAAAACTAAGTATTTTATAGTCAATGTAGACAGGCAAAGCCAGTTCTTGTGTCTACCTATCAAAAAATAAAAAAGACAAACATAAACATAACTCCTGCAACATAACTGAATCTAACAATGACACTTACCGTGGGTATGAATTTACTTATTTTAAATTTTCTCCTGACGTTATAAGATACTTTTGGCCTTAAGGTGACACAAATAAAAGGCTGAATCTCTAGGGTGCAGTGAATTGCGAAAAGTTTCCATACAAAACAAATACCCCAATAGTTACATGTACTTTATTACACCTATATTATTTAATCAAACTTATTATTATGGGGTATACACAAGGGGCTGTTTAGGCCCCATTTGTAAGTGATCTGAATAGATCGCTTAGAAATGAAGCACAAATCGCTGTGTCTGTGTATGCCTACATACGCAGCCCTGCTCGGCGCTATCGCCGGGCTAGATAGTTTAAGCATGCTTAAAAGAAATATCTAATATCAAGTCATCGCCCGTCTTCTCTCTATTAAATGACAGATCACTTAGCACAAATCGCTGGTGCAGGGCTGTGTGCTGAGCGATTTGTGCTGAGCGACTGAGCAATTCAGTGTCGCTCAGCACAAAGCTCAAATCGCCCCGTGTGTATGGAGCATTAGGTTAGGACTCGCATTATGCAGTGCATGCACTTTTTGAATCTTATGTTGTTTAATATCATATCTTAGGTATAGATGGATTATATTAACTTTTGCTCACTATTGCTGTTTATTGCACGTATTCACTATTGCTGTTTAGTGCACGTATTCACTATTGCTGTTTAGTGCACGTATTCACTATTGCTGTTTATTGCACGTATTCACTATTGCTGTTTATTGCACGTATTCACTATAGCTGTTTATTGCACGTATTCACTATTGCTGTTTCTAGCACGTATTCACTATTGCTGTTTATTACACGTATTCACAGAAACTTGTTTAAGTTCTATGATCTCCAGTTATTAAAGTTACTTCCCTGTATTCAATTATTACAATAAAGAGATGAATAAAATGATTGCATCATTATTAGCAGATTCTTATGATTAGAATTCTGTTGCTCTTCTTTTCCGCTTTTCTAGCTGTCATAGGTGGAATGAAAAGCCCTTTGCACACTGGTTCCTGAATTAATGATATGTTTAATGGGCTAATGGTCAGTTCTGCCAGTCCATCAGTGTAACATTACGGTTAGGACAGGTTTTATGGGCCATGGCTTGCAGTAGTGTTATTGTAAACGTGCTTTGCAGAATTAGGAAGAGGCTCAAGAGATTCTATAGCTCCTGTGCTACCACTCATGTAACCATGCCAAGGTAAGAAAGAAAAATAATAACTGTCCCTTTCTATCTGCTGCGAAGTGACTATTCAGTGACAGTAATTTCCCTGCCCAGTAATAAAGGGTAGACAGGGTTGCACCTAGTGAGAGGCTTGTGTGGCATTGTATTGAGATGTATTATAGAGCTGCTTGGGAAAAGCACACAGGAAGAACATGAAATCTGTACCAGATGAGACCTGATATTAAATAGCAAAATCCCTTGCCCCTTCAAACTCTTGTCTAAATCCCATGATAAACACATATTAAATGGAGTTGCTAAGCCAAAGACCTCTTATCAGAGAATTAACACTTAAGACTCTTTTCTGTTAGATTAAAAGTGATGTTTCTAATGAAAAGAATGTGCTTCAATAAAGTCTTTTTGTGGCTCATTTTAAAGCCTACACTGTGCATGTAATGCTGCTGGCAGGCTCTGACATACTCTGTGTATGTGTAGGCTGCTGAGAACAAATGTTACATAATTCATATTTGTACATTTTCTATAAAAATATCTGACAGAGTCGGATGACAAGAACATAATTGTACAGTTTAGCTTCCTGATATTCTGTAATTTGTATTCAAATGACTTGTTGGCAGTGGTGCATGTATCGGTGGTGAAGCTCTTCCCCTGTGACAGAGTCGGATGTGTAAGGGATCACAGTGCTGCACTATACAACACAGCAGCAGCTGACACTGCTACTCCATAGGTGGTTTGTGATATTTGGGGGAGATGCATCAAGCCTCTTAAGGAGTGGAGACATAGGCAACTGGAGAAGTTGCAGATAGCACTCAATTCACTTTTAGGTAGGGACAGGGCTGCCGACAGGGGGGTGCTGTGGGTACAGCTGTCCTGGGCCTCGGCCTCTGGAGGGGCCCGGGCAGCTGCCCACAGAGACACCACCTCCCCCACCTGGCGGCCCCCAGCCAGGCATGCACGATACACAGTGCAGCCTGCAGAGCACCGAGCCTAGGACACAGAGGGGCTCGGCGCTCTGCAGGCTGCACTGTGCCTGTGTTGTGCACTGTTCACAGAGAGCGAGGTCAGCTGAGGTGAGTTCCGGGGAAGGGGGGGCACGGGTTAGGCAGGGGGGGGGGGGTTGCTGCGGGAGCAGAGCCGGGGGGGGGGGGGGTTGGGCCCAGACTGAAGGTCAGTCCCGGGCCCCAATCCTCCAGTTCAGTTATCCTTAAAAGTAAATGGATTATTTTCCCACTTGTTCATGGACACACACTCATGGTCCCATTATCATAGGCAAATTGCAATACTGGGACAGTTTTTGGACTATACCATTAGAGCAGCTCGCGCTGCCAGATTTCACAATGCATGATGAATAGTGTCTCATTTGGGAAAAGTTAGAAGCTAAAGTATGTGTAAAGTGTTTGTGTAATTTGGGATGGAACACAGCAGATCAGAATGTGTAAATGGAGCTGTGAATCACAGTTTTAATAACAGTTTTACGAAATACAATACTGTAGGCAAGTAATGAGACCAATTTGTGATGTATCTAATAAAACCCAAATCCATCACCTCCTGTAAGAGATATCTGACTATTTATTAGGCAAAACTATGTTTCCTTCTCATTATAAACAAAGATTTTCTTGTGTCCAAGATATTCCTGCAGAAGATTATACTAAAGGAATGTCTACTTGTTTGTAAAATCATTAACGCTAAGTACACAATAATATCATTGCATGCTCCAAATGAAGGTCAGTGCTACTTCATCCTCCTCCTCCTCATAATTTATTTATAAGGTGCCTAAAATACAGTGGTACCCTACAATCAACAAAAAGAGCCGAACAATGTACAATTATGTAAGAGGCAAAACAAACAATAACATCAGTAAATATCAATAAATGATGACATAAAGGAAAAAACAACTAAGTAAGAAGAAACCATTAGTTCAAAGGAGACCTTTGTATGAAGACAAGTTGTTATGAAAAAGGGACGGGCAAGTCCTTCAGAGCTAATATTCAAGAGGTATCGAGAAACAAATATAGATGAAAGGGGTGAAAAAAATATATGACAAGAACAACGTTTCAGCACTAATATGTGGATATTATAATAAAGTCATACTGTAGCCTGGATTTCCAATTTAAGAGCTGAGCTACAGTAAAAACGAAAACAATGCTAGAACTTTGAGTTACTAACTTTAACCATAAATTAATTTCTATAATTTAAAAAAAAAATATTTTCCTAAAACTTGAACAGTAGAGCTATTAGTTGCAAAGAACTGGTTAAGCCACCAGGCCTTGGCAAGTTTACTAATTGTCCCTAAAGCTACTCAATAATAGTACTCTGCCTGGGTACAGTATATAATTGATTATTGTTCTGCTATATATAAATATATATATAAATTTAGAGCCAATTCACCTAGATCAGGGGTGGGCAATAATTTCAGCTGTGGGGGCCAGCATCAGAATGGAGCGCCGCTCCCCATTGCGGGTCCAGATCTCCGACATGCTGCAGGGGGTGTCACAGCGAGGTCTCAGTCACGCGGCTGCCAAAACCCAACTGCCTCCCGCCCAGCATTACTGGGAGTGTGGGAGGGGATGCGGTCACACCAACCAATGGCGGGGAGAATGCTGCCGCGTGACCGTGTCCCCTTCTGCACTCCCAGTAATGCTGTGCGGGGCAGGCACAGTCAGGCATTGGCGGTGGCACCGCACTTCTTTTATCCCTTGTCGGTTAAATGACAAGTGGGGCATCTAGTCGGGCCGCTTGGTATTGTGATATAGGTCAGAGCGGCGGGCCAGACCTGAGTGTCTCGCAGGCAGCATCCGGCCTGCGGGCCACCTGTTACCCGCCCCTCACCTAGAGCCATGATAGATCCTCAAAAATGGAATTCCAAGAACAGGTATGCCCAACAAATGCCTGTCCCATCTATACCTCTCAGAATTGTAATGCAAAATTGTAGCTGCTTAATCAGTACAACAATTCTCTGTAAGTACATGAAAGGGAGATGTTACTCTCTTTCATGACCCTGAAGAGCAGAGGCAGATCTACCAATGCACAGGAGAACCTGAGGACTAAGAAGTCCACTGCTGCCCCTGTCACCCTTTTCCAGTTATCCACTGTTTTTTCCTGTTACACTCTGCCTCCCCATGCCTTTCCATGTCACCCTCTGCCTCTCCCTGTCACCTACTGCCGTGTTGCATGTTGTGAACTTGGGTTGGAGTGGAGGAGGGGCCCAAATTATATTTTTGCACCTGGGTCACCACCAACAAGTTCTGCCACTGTTGAAGAGTATTACTGAATTGATTGAGCAGCTACTATTTTATATTAGAATTTGTATAACATTTTTGAAGATGTGACCATTGAAGTGAAATAGAATTTGAATTATTTTCTCATCTTCACAAAATATATTCACAAATTGACTTTAAAGTGTATACCCAGCTTGTGGTGTTATAGTACTTGTGTAATGTGTTTATGCTATAGTTAACTGTTGTGTATTGCATACATGATCTGTTATTCTGTTGTTAACCCCACTCCGCTCTATTATTGTGTGCTATGGACACATGGTGGATCCTCATAAATCCAGCCTACCCTCAGATACCGTAATCTAGGCCACGGGTCATGATACCGTAATCTAGGCCATGGGTCATGGCGGCATGCACATTGGTCACTCACCAATTAATACACAATTTCTCTGCCACCACAAAGGAATTTTAATGGAAACCATTCATTCCCTGCATATATTTTAATATTTCACACTGAGGACGGGGGTATATTTATTAAGCTCCGTGAAGTCATAAATTGTCTGTTTTTTATTACTGGCCAATCAGCTCCTACCTGTCATTTACAAACCATGCCTGTAACTTCACAGGAGCTGATTGGCTGGTGATAAAAACCAGACACTTTATCACTTCACCTAGCTTAATAAATCTAACCTCTTAGTTACACATACTGTAGATGTATAGCATAGGCCTCACAAGCTTGGAAGTTCAATAAGAATCAAAGAATCAAATATATATACAAGATTAAATGTATTTAATCTTAAAAAAATATATATATATACAGGTTACAATTGCACAATCATTTCAGAAATAAATAAAAAAAATGACTAACTTTCATAAATGCAGGATTTACAACAGAGGCCTTAAGAACTTCTGTTATTGGAAGGGAGGGGGTGTTCAAAAGCATAAGAGGTGTGTTGCATCCCCAGCTCACAGTTGCTCCACCAAGGGATGAGCATGTATTGTTGGACAATATTAAATAGGGAACCCCCTGGTCTTTCAGTACAGGGTCACCTTGAAAAACTAGCAGAGAAGTTACTACATAGCTGTGAGAAGTGTACACATAACCCCTAGCATTAGATATTCTACTGTCTTCTCTGAGGAGCATAAAACATTCCTAGAATCAGTTATCTGCACCTTCTTTTGGCTTCAAAAGGCATGTCACCTTTGTAGACTTGGAGCCTTTTGAGTGGAGATTGTAAGGAAGAAAATACCTTCTACACACGACCTTCTGCTGTATATAGTTTATATACAGTATGGTCTGGGAGGTGAAAAGGTCAACCAAATTTATTTTGGCTCAGTTCAATTAGCTGGGTTCTGATCAAAGAATTTCAGTCAACATATTGTCACAATGTAGTTATTACAGAACACTGAAGACTCCAATGCTGGCTAAATGACATGGTCTGACTATGCTACTACTGTATATAAATCACCACATGGATTACGTCATTGTTTGTCCTTGCTAAATAACTATCTATTTTATTACCTTAATTATATTAATTCACTCACAAAACAGCTACTAATTTTTTTTTACATTTATGATGAATTACTATACACTTCAATATGACCTCATAAGACAGTGATGGGACATTTGATAAAATGATAATCAGTAATAAAAAATAAATAATTGTATAAATTTGAAAAGCCAAAGCTACAATATTACGTGTTGCACATGACATAATAAATAAGAAATAATTCAGCATCGGATGCAGTCATGATATGACCATAAATGACCAATGTCTTTGAGGTATAACTAAGCCTCAGTGCGCTGGTCCCTTGTTGAGGCAGCAGCTCCATTTCGAGGTAGCGACAGGAAGTATTCCTGAAAGCATGGGAGAAAAATCCTTTATTTCCTGGGTGCACCAAAGCCAGTGGCTGCATCCTCAGACACTGGCTCTGGCAATCTTGTTTTGTCGGACATCTTGAGTAACCTTAAGTTTTGATTCTGCAACTGACTGTTATAAAGTTGATCCAATGCTCCATCTCCGGTTGCAGGCAGTGGATCAGAGAAGCCAACAGTTATTCATTTTGCACAAGATATTTATGCTGTGTTTGCATATACAGTACAAAGATGCAGCAGCGACATTTGCACCCGCCTCTGAAACAGGGCCTAAATGTGTATCTACTTGCCAACATCACAGTGACATGAAAAATGATCTAGACCATTTTAGACTACCCAGAGCATGACAATCTATCCTTTACAAAAACCTGCCAGTTGCTGCAGGAGAAATGCATTGACATGCATAGACTTATCTTGTGTCCTTTCAGGAGGCACATCATTCCTTCAAAGCTGGTAGATATTCCTGCAAACACAGATCAGCAAGTCTGCAGCATGTTAATTTCAATCAGTGGCAGTCACTCCATCTCCCTTCACTGTGAACAAGAGCCAATACTTCAAGTCTGCCAACATCTCCAGTTAACCCGGTGACTGACTCATACAGCAGAGTAAGCAAATTGGTCTACCTGTAGACACCTGAAAGCCTACAAGTTTAATAAAGGCACATAGGTTCCTCAGCACTGTCAGGTTAGACCAGGCATGTCCAAAGTCAGGCCTGGGGGCCAATTGCGGCCCGTCCTGTTATTTCAAGCGGCCCTCAGCCTCCAGCTGGAAGTGGGCAGAGCATCAGATGTGGGAAGCACAGCACAGGACACTAAAGGTGGGGCCCCAACGAGCGTGCTTTTACCTTGCTGTCTGCTGCAGTGAGGAGGTGCCGGCCGCCACAGTCAGATGTGTTTGGCGTCCTACACCTGCTGCTGCAATCGTATATCACCCTACTCCACAATCACAGTGACAGCAGTGGGGGGAAGCTTGCTCCCTGAACAGGCAGAGCGGAGGAGGGCAGCAGTGGGAGCCCAAGCATCTCCTGTACTTGCATTGCCTGCTTTGCCTCTCTGTCCTCTGGCTCACACAAGGGGCTGGGAAACATACAGAGAAGGGAGGGGGCAGAGTGGAGGACAAACAGTGAAGGAGGGTCAGGCTGGGGGACATACAGTGAATGGGGGCAGAGTGGGGTACATAGTGAATGGGGGTCATACAGTGATTGGGAGTCATACAGTGAAGAAGGATCAGGCTTGGGGACATACAAAGAATGGAGGCACTGATGGACATTAATAGAAGGGGGGCAGGCTGGGGGACAGAGTGAATGGGTGCAGAGTGGGGAACATACAATGAATGGGAGACATACAGTGAATGGGGGCAGGTTGGGGGAAATACAGTGAAGCGGCAGGCTGGGGGACATAGAGTGAATGGGGGCAGAGAATGTCAGGCTGAATGGTCGGCCCCCACACATTTGCACTTCTCCAAATCTGGCCCTCGTTGCAAAAAGTTTGGACACCCCTGGGTTAGACAGTGAAATGGGACACTGCTAATATATGGATGAGTTCTCTCCTGTCTAGAGACTTTGGCCCTTATTCTGGTTGGTGCGGTCAGAGCCGCACACGGGGCTCCGACCGCACAAACCAAGGGCCGCCCACCAGACGGATCGCCACGGCCGTCCTTACACGGACGGCTGGCGATCCGCACAAAAATGGTGGAGGCGTACGCCTCCACCATGGTGGGAGCTGCCCCCTGCATTCGATGGTCGTCGACCATCGAAGGCAGGGCCGCACGCCGCGGCAGCTCCCGCAAGCTGAGACCACACGGACAATCGTCCGTGTGGTAGCTTGTATGGGGGCTGAAAGCTGACATCCGGCGACGTCAGCTTTCCGCCCCCATGTCATGGTAATGAGGGCGTCATGCCCTCATTACCATGCATACGCCCCGCGTTTGCATGGGAACGCCCATGAAACGCGGGGCGTACACATAGGGAAATGAGGGCATGATGCCTCTCACGCCCCTATACGCCCCCTTTGCGGCGGACGAAAGACGTCTGCGGCGAAGGGGGCTGCACATGCGCAGAATGACCTCTGCGCATGTGCAGACCAAAAACATCGGCGGTACGGCCGCACGCGGGCCGTACCGTGCCGATAAGAATAAGGGCCTTTGATAGATATAAACTTTGATTCTCTTCCCCATTCAATTATGTTGACTATTTATGTATTTATTTTATTTATTAACAGTTTCTTAAATAGCTTGGAACTTTCAGATTAACGCTTTCAGTTTTAGCACTCTCTATATTGATATCTTTATGCAACAGACTTATTTATATTCTGCAAATTAAGACATGTTATTTTTAAGTTTTATATTTATGCATGTATAACCAATTTTAAGTACTAAATATTTAAGTATAAATATTAGAATAAATAACCATTATATAAAATTTTCTATAACATTACTTATCATTTGTCTATTATTTATAAGATACATACTGAAACATTTAGTGACTCTTATTACCAGCTATATATTTTTTTAGTTGAAGTTGTATAACCAGTGGCGGCTCGTACCTTTTGACCAGAGGGGGCTGCCACTGGCCGCAATGCAGGCACCCCCCCTGCCACAGTAGCCGTTGCTGCTCCTCCCAGTCCTCGCCTCAAGCACTGCATTCCCCATTCCTGTACTATGATGACAGCCGCCAGGACTGGCACATGCACAGTACAAACCTCTGTACTGCGCATGCGGCCAGATTCTATGGGCTGCTTCAGCAACAGCCCATAGAAGGGGAATCACGGTCCGTGCACCTGCCTAATACAGATGACAGGCACTGGGGTAGGCGTGTGTACTGAGCATGTGCAATCCCCTGGTTTTAGGGGCTTACGCTCAGCAGCCTGTAGAGAGACACCCCGGAGGGAGGGAACACCTCCAAATGTGACTGCTTTGGTGACTGGCAGGTTGGACTTACAATACGAAGTAACTACAGCACCGCAGCCCCCGCGGTCACGGGGAGGCACTGGGTAAGTGCGGGCGCAGGGGGGCTGTGGTGCTATTGTAATGCCCCATCCCCCGCAGCGTTACCTTTATTCGCTGCGGTGGTCCCGGCTCCCCTGGTTTCAATCTGATGCTATTGCGACGGGCTATCATAAAATGCCCGCCCCCATATAGCAGCCAGTTCTCTAAAACTGTCTGCTGTATGGGGGCGGCCATTTTGTGATGGTCCGTGTTTCATAGCATCAGAATGAAGCCATGATGGGAGCCGGGACCAGCACAGCGAATACAGGTAAATATGCGGGGGGATGGGGGGGGCAGGGGTGTCCGGAGTGGTGGTGGTGGGATGGCGGGGGGGCGTGTTTTATTATTGGCGGGGGGGGCGCCGAAATGATAGTTACGCCGCTGCTGCATTCTCACAGACTGGCTTCACTACAGTGGCGGATTTTACCTGGGGGGGCTGCAGCCCTGCAGCCCATAAGTAAAAACTGCCACTGTGTATAACCATCTTTCCTTCTATTCTGAGTATCTGAAACCCTTGCTAGAAAGCTTGTCATCTTCAGGAGCAAACCCCTTCAGGAACAAATTGTTGCAGAATGTCCCATAAGCAAAATAAATATGCTGGTCAAGGTTGGTGATCCAATTATTTGTGTCTGTTACGTGCCAACAATACACATACTGTACAAGAGATTTACAGTGAATTAGACAATAACAATAAGACAAAACACCATGAACTGCAACAGGAAAGTATGCGGGAGGACAGTAGGGAAGGTTAAGGGTTACATGGAGCTCACATAGCTTAGATATCTGGGTGATTTAAACTTACGGTAGTTTAAAAGTAATATCAAATAAATATACATAATCAGAATACCAGTCTTTGCCGACTTTATGATGTCTTTCATCATTATATATAACGTGAAAGCAAGGGAAATGGGGTATTCCGGGTATTATGGGTATTCCGCACACAAGATACTGTAGTAACCCCAATATATTGGATTTTTCAGGGGTTCGTAAGGTGCCGCCTTATTTATTCTGGCGGGGGTGCCATCCAGGCAAATATCGTATGGAACAAAAAAGAAGTAGAGAATCTTCTTTCTACTTCTTTTTTGTTCCATCATTATATATATCTAATGTAAATGGATCCTGTTGAAGGGTTGGGTAAAAAATCCTTGGAATCTGAATACCAGAGGTCAGAATTCTGATGAAAAGTATTTTAACCCTACCCCAAAACCACCCTTCCCGCAGCTTAATGCAACCCCCCCCGCCAACCTCTCACAGCCAAACTTCTGGATCCATCAAGATTATGACTGTTGGGATCAGTATTTTGACTGCCTTGATGCTGACTCTGCCAGGATCCTGGCTGCATCCTTTCCTATCAAGGGATTGGTGGTTTTCTAAAAAAAACACTGGGATAATCACAGTTGCAGCACTATTTTGGTGTTTAATCGGTTGTTTAAAAGTTTAAATAGTATCAAACATCATCCCTCAATAAGATAGGAGTATTTGGGTATTAATCCACATCTCCAACATGTGTGTACAGTATCTCAACAATGGAAGTATTTCTTTTCAAATCTCACATATGTACAATAAATTACAAGAACCCTCATAATTTATATTGTCACCATGAGACGGATTCTGAGATGGACGCTAATCTGATATTCACGCAAGCGGATGATATTTCTTCATTTGCACATATGGGTGAATCAGTGTCTTCTATACTTTTATTTCTTGTGACAGGGAAGGTGTTTTTACAGTGAATTAGATAACTTTTGCATTCCATAAATGAGGAAACGATCAATGTTGGAATTATAATTCTATTTTCTTGAGTATTAAAATCAGCTTTCTTGTCTACTAATTTTTCTGAACTTTTTTTGTAACACCGGCACTTGTTGCCTTTAATTTTCACTTTTGAATTGGATAGGAACAAGTAAGGGAATTCACAGCTTATCAATATGATATTAGAGATATAATGGGTGGTATTCAATGTCGGACACTTTTTCTTACAGGGGAAACAGCGCCCGCCGCCTATTCAATGCTGCAGTTTGAAGGCGGATTTTGACAAAACAGATCTCACTTTGGGCGGGATGTTGTAACATCCGCGGCCCCCTTCGCCGGCTACCGCATTATTAATAACGGCATATGCTATAACATATGCCGTTATTCATGCAAGGGACAGCTCTTGCGGTAAGAGCTGTCCCTTGCGATGCGGCGCCGTTGCTGGACTTCCGGGTCTATGACCCGGGAGTCCGTCTGCGCATGCGCAGACTGACGCGCCGGCCGCAGGGCACGCTGGGAGGGATCCGTGACGGATCCCTCAAACAGCGCTGCGGTAAGAAGCCCATAGGCTTCTGCAGGGATTCGCCAGCTTTAGCTGGCGATTCCCTCCGCAGCGCTGACACTGCGGAGGGGGCATATAGCATATAGAAATGCGGTAGAAACCCCGAAAACGGGGTTTTTACCGCATTTCTGCTATATAGCATCCCGCCCTCTAAAACAAGTTGGATCTCTTTTGTCGGAAACAGCCGCTTTGACCAGTGCATTGAGGTACAGTATTTGGGAATTCTGCATTTGTTACTTCTATTGCCATTTTGTCATTTCAGCTTAGCCAGAAATCAACCAATGCTCTTTTCATTTATAGTCTCCATTTCTAATATACACGGTTTCTGTTCGGAAGAACAAAATACCTAAGATGGAGCAAGCAACTCGTGCAATGACAAAAATTCTTCTCAACCAGCTGAAATGCAGGCCCTGAAATGCTGAATTGCAGGCACAAGAGGATGCCCAAATCCAGTGCTTTTCTGGAAATGAAAACAAATTACAGAAATCTTTCTTTCTTAAGGCCCATACACACTGGGAGCAGTAGCAAGGTTGAGCGGCTCTCAGCTCAAAGCCGCCCAGTGTGTATGGCCCGGGGATGAGCAGTGAGCGCTGCTGTGCGCTCCGGCAACATCGCCGGGAAAGCCGCTCATCTGCTGGTTATACCAGCAGATGAGCGGCTTTCAGGACTGTTTTGCATAGCGCTCCACTATGCAACGCCAGTCTCCCCCCTCTGTCGGCGCAGGGCAGGGGGAAAGCCACTCAGAGTGTATGCACTGAGTGGCTTTCCCCGCAGCGATGATAGTCATCATCGCTGTCCATACACGCTGGGCATAGTTGCCCAGTGTGTATGGACCTTTACACAGCTGTTGCATGACTGACTGCATTTCCCATTTCCCATAGTCTTGTTTCTAGATTACAAGTCACACCCCTTATGCACAGAATTCACCTCACTATGCAGAGGGTAAATTTAAAAATTATAATAGAGGGCAAATCCATAAAATCCTCCTCATAGTATTCCGAATGGCAATCTGCATAGCACTCCGCATAGTAATGCACACAGCAATCCGCATAGTAATACACATAGCACTCTTCATAGTAATACACTTAGCACTCCGCATAGCAATTCACATAGCACCCTAAATAGCACTTTTCACATAGACAATATACATAGCACTACGAAGAGCACTCCATGAAGCACTCTGTGTAGCAATACATATGTAGCACTCCACGTAGCACTCTGCATAGATATACACATAGCACTCCCCATTGCACTCTACATAGCACTCCGCATATCCCACCACATAGCAATGCACATACCCCACCACACAGAAATGCACATAGCCCACCACATAGCGATGCACAATATCAGGACTACACTCTTTACAGACAATTATAGGCAAGGTTTTTTTTTTGTTTTTGTTTTTTACTGTATACAAACGTAAATCTTTATATATTGCCAGTTATAATAGGACTGTAAAAAAAAAAATTGCCTATTTTCAAAACACATTCATATATGATTGTTACTACTGAGCTATACAATTTGTGAACATGTTTTTATTTTTATTTTATGTGCATATGCAAATATTATGCTTTCTGAGCAGGGGTAGATGCAGAAAAAAATGACAGGAGGGGCACCACAATTAATTAAGGGGGGGGGGGGTGTGTAGTTGTGTGAGCAGGTTTCTAGAAAAGGGTGTATGGCCTAATAAAACATGGTTGTGGCCTCAAATGTAAATGCCAGTGGAGCAAGTAGAAATTATTTGTTAGTGGTACTAAAACACACAGTAGGCGCGTGGGCCAAAAGTGGGCAAGGTCACATTATGCCCCACACCGTAATGCCCATTACTTATTATACCACATCACGGGCCTCGACCCCAGTCTGCGCTGTTCATCAGCGGGCGGTGGTGGTGTGGACAACCATGGGAAGGCGGGCGGGCGACGTCCGTGTGTTGGCTCCTCTGCACTGCACAGATCACTTGTACAGGAGAGCCAATCCTGACACATCCAGCCAATCCTGACTGAAAGCCAGCCCCGCCCAGTATAGCCCTTACAGTGTCCAATCTCCCTCCCACAGTCCTTGGACAGCGGCGGAAACTGACACCCTTCACATGCACTGTGTCGGCTTCCTAACACTTCCACAATTTGCTGTGGATATAATTTGCAGAGACAGCAGTTACCACAAACACTGTCCCTGAGAGTTGGCCTTTGAACATAGGGAGGTATCTTCAGTAAATAATATCCGCCATGATACAAATCCTTAATAATCGTGGCAGTGCTACCATTGTTAATACATAAGCCCCTAGAACAAATAGATATCTAATACTAGTAATACTATCGAAAAATAAGACACGCATGACAGGCTCTGTGCAGAAATTGCAATCTAATACCTACAGTACATGAATTAGGTTGCTGTGAAAAGCATCACAAAATTTGAAATATATATTTACCTTTCTAGGAAACAATCAGCCATCTTGCTTGTCCTCTTCAAACTGGTACAGGTACAAATTGGCAAGTGCCGGAGAATCCAGCTGAAAAGCTTCCACACTTGCCCAGAATGCCTTTTCATGCCCCCAGTCTCTGGCCCACAATGATTGATTTGCTGCGCTGGAACAGTAAATTTCAGGATAGATGAAATGCTGCCTAATATAGGTCTCTCCTCCTGCACAAATTCCTGCATTGACAATTAGCCCTCTATGCCAGAAATTGCTCCCCTCTCCTCCTGGCATAAGATTGTGCCAGGCAGCACAGCGCAAGCAGCTGTATCAGGCTCTCATTGCTGTTTGAAAAAGCCAAAAACAGCAATAACTACAAAGTAATAAGTCATCAGCCATGATTAATGCAATGGAGTGAGCAGTCACAACCCAATTTTCATTGCTTCATTTCTTATAACGTACAGTATTTTTCAGGGCTTAAGTTCAGTATAAAAGGCACTGACCGGGTATTAACCCGATTCCTAGGTGTACTGTGAAAAATAGAATCAAAAGCTTACCTAAGCTTGAGATGAAATAAGCACCCTGTTTTTGTAGTAAGAATTAGTAGAGCAGTTGTCATTGGTGGTTTAGTGCTAGGTGCTGGTTGGTTGCAGGTCAGGTGGGTTAGCCAGTAGTGACAGAGTAGGGGGAGGAGTTTGAAAGGTTATATAAGTGTTGGCTGAGGTAAATTATCCCTCTTGCCATTTTTGGATTCCCTGGAGATTGCGGTCCCTCTGGAGTCTGGATAGGCTAAGTGTCGCTTTATTTACTATTTTTCTATATTCTATTTGCCTAAGCTTTCTGTGTCTTATTCTGTCTATCTCTGTGGATAAATTTCTTCTTTCCGTTTTTTGAGTGTTTTCATTTTCTGTCATTCTCCCCTTTGTCAGTGTCTGGCTGCTGGCTGCAGTTATTTGCTGCACCTGCTGACTTGCAGCACAAAGTGTGGTAAAAGTTTTCTGTAGGTAGTGGGATGTCTCGCCCTCGCCGCAATGCGCCCCCTCCCCGGCGGCTGGTGGAAGCGGCTAGGCCGTTACAGGCCGCCGCGTCCTCCCAGGTCTCCAGGGGAGCGCGCTTGTCAGCGGTGGCGGCGGTGGGGGGTTCGCGCCTGGCCCCAGCTCCCCCGGGTAACATGGCGGGAGTGAGAGGGAGGGCGCGCGGACACAGTGGGTCGGCGGGGCGGGCGGCTGCTCGCTCTGCCGGGGGGCAGAACAATTTAATGGCGGCCGCGGTAGTAAGCATGCCGCGCCCGGCCCCCTCGCCTTCCGGCCTGCAGGCTTGGTTGGCTAGGGGGGCGCAGGGCAGGGGGTCACCCTCAGTCAGCGATAATACGCAAAGGGGGGGGGCCAGGTCAGAGAGTGGGGGTACAGAGGTGGCGACTATCCCCGCCCCCTTATCTCAGGCGGACATTTTATCCACTGAATACTTTCAGCATGCAGTGGGCAGTCCTACAGCTTTAGGAGCTGGGGACATGCAGCAGCGGGGGCAGTCAGTGAACTTGTCCCCTGTCAGCAGGCAGCAGGATATTAGGATAAATGACTGGCAGTCACCTCAGTCAGTGAGGGGTGCATTCACACCCATTGTTAGGATTAGATCCTCTCCTTTACCAAACTACTCACAGCCCCCACCTACACCAGTGTTAGTGCGGGGGCCGGTGCCGATAGCGCAGCCTGCAGGGCTGCAGGCAGTGGGTGGGGCGGTAAACAATGTAGCTGCGGTCCAAACAGCTCAGTTCAGGAGTTGGTCTCCCTATTTTAACACGGCAGTCCAGCAGCAGGGTGTCCAAGGGCAGTGGCCAGTGGGGCCGCAGTGGGGGAGCATGCAGCAGCCATTTTATCAACCACAGGGTCAGGCTTGGCTGAGCACTGTACCTGGTAACCAGGGTCAGCAATTTTGGGCAATTAATCAGGGATTTGGGCAAGCTCCAGGTGGGTTTTATGGGGTTAGTGGCCAGCAGGGAGTAATCACCTCGGCGCAGCAAGGCAATTTTCAGTTGCCACCCCCACCCCCGCCCCCGCCCATTCCGGAGGCCGCACCTCCCATGGTAACGGCAGCGTTTCAGCAGGTTGGGCAAGGAGGGGGGCCGGTCAGGGAGCATGGTGGCAGTGAAGGGGTTATTACATTAGATGCTGATGAAGAGAATGTTGTGAACTCTGTTCCTGTTAGTATTCCTTTGCAGGCGGTTTCGGAAAGCACAGGGCCTGGAAGCGTATCTGAAGTCCTGGAATCATCAAGTCAAGTCGCGGTGGGCGCACTGCGCGTCGTGGGACAGACTGGGTTAGAACTGAAGAGCAGGCGGGGCCGTCGACATCAGGAGCAGGTGAGATCACGCACACAGCGCAGCAGCAGGTGGAAGGGTCACATTCAGACAGTTCCACTGATTCATCCAGCTCAGATGGTAGGCCGCGCAAGCTGATGAAGTACTTTGCGCAGAAAATTAGGGGAAAGAAAAAGGGAGCAGGGGGTTCGAGGAGTGTAGCTAGTAGTGTAGCCAGGGTAGGTCCGGATGCATCAGGTGATGCGGTGCATTGTTCTAACACGGCCATATTGAGGGGTGTGAGGTCTAAAATTAGAGACAAAATAAAGAAGGGACGTTTCTTGGACATGTTTGCTATAACACATGAAGCAAAGAAAGAATTGGATGCAGCCAAGGCAAAAGGCCCGGCAGCAGAGGAGGCTAGGAGGTCTTATACCAACTGGCTGGCAGGGGCTTATGTGTTTGCAGCATGTTACACGGAAACCAGGCCATCAGAGCATATAAATATGTTTAAGTATTTTCATCTAATACATAACATGTATTCAACAGGCAGGGTTAATGCATGGAGGCAGTACGATGAACTTTTTAGGAAAAAGCAGGATGGGCAGAAAGTTTTTAGTTTAGGGTTTAAGGATGTGGAAGTATGGTTGGAAGTTACCCACAAATGAGGGGGTCAAGTGAAGCAGGTGGGGGGCGAAGACAGCTTTTTCTTAACAAGCCCGGGTACAGTGTGCCCGGGAGGGGAAAATGCTATGCTTTTAATAACGGGCAGTGCACAAAAGGAGCAGGGTGTAGGTACAGACACGTGTGCTTGCAATGCAGCGGGACCCACCCAGCAAAAGAGTGTGCAAGATCAAGGGGGCAAGCAGCTGGGAGGGGAGAGGCTGGGCCTGGCAATAGGCAAGGCGGAGTCGCCAGTTAGGATTGAGGAGTTAAAGAGGTGGTTAAGGCTCTATCCTCTTAGGGAGGAAGCAGCCTTTTTATTACAGGGTTTTTCAGAGGGTTTTCGTTTACCGGTTATAGATAGGGTTATTGCATCGGCAAATAGGAACCTGAAGTCAGCTAGGGATTTCCCAGGGGTGGTTCGGAAAAAAGTGCAGAGCGAAGTTAACTTAGGTAGAATGGTAGGACCTTTCAGGGAGCCCCCAATTGCGGATCTATGTATTTCTCCGCTGGGGGTGGTACCTAAGAGAGAGCCTGGGAAATATAGGTTGATTCAGCATTTATCTTATCCAGAGGGGGGCTCAGTGAATGAGGCGTTGGATCAAGAAGTTTGTAGCGTTAGCTATGAATTGTTTGAGCATGCATTAAGTTTGGTGCAGGGGTACGGTAAGGGAGCCCTGATGGCTAAGGTAGATGTGGAATCAGCTTTTAGGATTTTGCCTTTACACCCGGAATCGTTCAAGTATATGGGTTTTAAGTTAGGAGGGGAGTTTTATATAGACAGATGTTTACCGATGGGTTGTTCAGTTTCATGCTCATTTTTTGAGTGTTTTAGCAGCTTCCTGCAGTGGTGTATTAAGGCAGGTTGCAAGCAGCAAGGGGTGACCCACTACCTGGATGACTTTTTGTTAATAGGTCCGGCGGATAGTGAGGTGTGTAGTGAGTTACTTTTTTCAACCAGTGCATTGTTTTGGGTACTGGGGGTACCAATTGCAAAGGAGAAGACGGAGGGGCCTGTTAGTAGGCTATCTTACTTAGGTATTGAGATAGACACAGTATTGGGTATTTGCAGGCTTCCGGAAGAAAAGGTGGTTAAAGGGGCAGTTGGAAGAGTTCTTAGGGGTGAAAAGAGTCACGTTGAAGCAGTTGCAGTCATTGCTGGGGTTATTAAATTTTGCCTGTAGGGTGATCCCAATGGGCAGAGTTTTTTGTAGAAGGTTGGAGAGAGCTACTGCGGGGGTTAGGAAGCCTCATCATCAAGTAAGAATCTCCGCGGAATTGAAAGAAGATCTGAAAGTTTGGTTATGTTTCGTGCAGGATTTTAATGGGGTTAGGATTTGGCAGGAGGCGGTGGCAAATGATGAGCTGCAATTATTTACGGATGCATCTGGGGCAGTAGGTTTTGGAGCATATTTTAAGGGGCATTGGTGTGCAGAGGCGTGGCCGGAGGATTGGAGGGTGAAAGGATTTACTGCTAGTATGTTGCTGTTAGAGCTTTTTCCAATAATCGTGGCAGTGGAACTATGGGCTAGGCAGATTGCTAACAAGAACATTGTTTTTTGGTGTGATAATTTGGGAGTATTTCATTCAATTAACAATCAGAGGTCAGATTGTCCAAGGGTAATGCGGTTACTTAGGCATCTCATTCTGCGATGTTTGCAGGAGAATATTTCTTTCTCAGCAAGGCATGTTCCAGGGGTAAAGAATGAAATAGCGGATGCATTATCTAGGTTCCAATGGGATAGGTTCAGGAGGCTGGCCCCGACAGCAGATCTTGATGGCGTGTCATGTCCTTCTCAATTATGGCAGATCATCGAGCCGGCATCGAGAGTCTAGCCCTGAAGGCTTTGGCCCCAAGTACGCTGAGAAGTTACTCGGCGGCTTGGAATGAATGGTCGGTTTTTACAGCAAGGTGGGGTGAGGGTAAGTGCGAAGAGGAAGTTATGTTAGAATTTGTGTGGGCTTGCCACCAGGAAGGTAGATCTAGGGCAGCAATGTCCGGGGCATTGGCGGGAATCGCTTTCTTTGCTAAATTGAAGGGTCAAAAAGATCCTACCAAGTCATTCCTGTTGTCTAAGGCATTAAAGGGGTGGGCCAGAGAACAGAGGGGGGAAGGAGATTTGAGAAGGCCCATAGATCAGGGTTTACTGCAGGATTTAGTCACAGCAATTTCTGGGGTGGCAGTGGATGAGTATGCCCTTTTTAGTTTGGCATTTGTGCTTGCGTTTTTTGGGGCGTTTAGGATTGGGGAGTTAGTGGCAAGAAATAAATCGTGTGTGGTATCTGGGGTGTTGAAAGAGAATGTGGTGATTAAAAAAGATTTAGCGTTGATAAAGATTCAGAGATCAAAAACAGATCAGCTGGGTAAGGGGCGCTGGATTTCCTTGAAGGCAGAGGAGAATAAGGGGATCTGTCCGGTGGAATTAGCAAACAACTTTGCTTTGTTTAGGCCAAAGGGGGGGGGTTCAGTGGTTAGTGCATAGGGATGGTACGCCGTTGACCAAATTTCAATTTTCTAGTGTGTTTGGTAAATGTTTGGTAGCTTTGGGCCTCCCGGAGGAAGAATATGGTACTCATTCCTTTAGGATTGGAGCAGCAACTTGCGCAGCGGTAGCGGGCAGTTCAGAGGAGGCAATAAAGCGGCTGGGTAGGTGGAAATCTTCAGCTTTTAAGGCGTATATAAGAGGGGATAAGTTATAGAGAGCGCGCTCCTGGCGAGTTTGTTCTTTAGGTAACCCAGGGCCATAAGCCACCTGCCTTTTATAAAGGGGGATTGGATGGCGTTTCACTTTTTTCCTCTTAAAATCTGAGGTTTTGTGTTGTTCACATCCATCTGGGTAGCCTAAACAACTCAGTTTACCTTACCTTGGCTAGTTGCTTTAGTTATGTTAAGTAATTTAAGTTTCTAATGGTTATTCTGTATAATTTTATTTTAGGTTCGGCTGATGTGGTGGGTAGGGTGTGGATTGTAGGACACTCATATGTATATTGGGCAGGAAAGCACGAGATCAGGACCAAAAGGGCTGGTAGGGTGAAGTGGATTGGTGTGAGAGGTCTTTGCTGGTTCAGATTACGGGACATATTATTGAATTCAGAGAAGAAGTGGGGTGCTCCAGATGTGCTGATCATTCACGCAGGTGGTAACGACTTAGGGTCGTGCAAAGGCGTTGAATTGATTATAGCAATTAAGAATGATCTTCAGGGCATAAAAGAGAGATGGCCTGAAGTGAGGTTGTATTGGTCGGAGATGATTCCGATGAGGGTATGGAGAGGGACACAAGGAGGAGCTGCATTGGATAAGGTGAGGAGAAAGCTCAATGCAGCAGTGTCCAAGTTTATCTGGAGCATTGGAGGTTTTGTGATTAAGCACCCAGGGATCAGATATGAGCAGGCGGAGCTTTATAGAGCAGATGGAGTGCATCTTAATAGGGAAGGGATGAAGTTATTTGTCACAGCCTTGTTGGGAGTGCTGGGTATGTGAGGATTTCTAGCTGGGTGGCGGACTCTGGCCTGCGGTGGCAGCCTTCGTTTTGGCGGAGAGCATGGCTCCTCGGTTGAAAGAGATTAGCGTGACAGAAATTGGCTAGCATTTTCCCTGGGAGAGAGGCGAGTCGGTCACTACCTTAGGGGAGGACCAGGTCACCATCTTAGGGAGGGACCAGTGCTCTGCCAGTTAAGGGAAAATTGAGCTACTCAGTTAGGTTACGCAGGGCGTGGCTATGGCCACGCCCATTTTTGCAATGATACATAGGCGATTGCCGAGGGCCATGCTTCTTGGGCCACTTTTGATTAATCCTTGAATTTCCAGCCATTCGATTGAATAAATTTTGGCTGTGACCTTAATTTTCCAATTTATACAGTTGTCTGAGTCATTATTTATTGTCTACGAGTCCAATTATTTGTGTCCGAGTCTTTATTTCATTAGCGTAGAATTCTGAATGAATAAAACATATGGGTGACTTAGGGGGTAGGAGGTGTGACCTGGGGACAACTCAGTAAAAACTAAGATCCAAGACTTGGCAACTCTTGGAATGTGTTATCAGGGCTTGTTCAGTACATCTTGTATATGTATAATCTATGCAAGTGAAAAAAGCTTTGCAATACCTTAATGCTTAAGAATTTCAACAAGTTAGTTTTACTGCTATTGCTTTTGTCATGAATACTGTTTGTACTTGGTAAATTATATATTCATATTTTGTTTATTCTTAATTACCATGAATACCTCTTCTGTTAGTTTACTCATACGCTCACAATAATGCTTAGGATCAAAATGATTGTGACCGACATAGATGACCTTTTTAGAGGTTATATTATTCCTCATACATTTGTTTTGGAACATTTGATAAATGAAAATCAGAGGAGACATGGATTAATCCTCCATTTTGATGCATTGATTTTTCTGTATCCTTATTAACTAATCTATTTATAATACAATTTGTAAGAAAATAAAAATGTGTCAGATAATAATACTTAAGCAGCTTTATCTCTTTTAAATGTTGTACTTATAATGAATGTCCTTAGGCCAGTGGTTCCCAAACTTTATTGAACCATGGCACCCTAGAGTATCAGAATTTTTTAGGCACTCCCTAGGCTAAAAAAAAATGTAGAAAAATATTATAAAATTACGTACGTAGATTGTGTTTATATCTTTAAGGGGCCTACACACAGGGAAGATCTAGCGAGATCGCTTAGAAAATGCCCAGAAACGCCCCGTGTGTAGGTCACATTATGTTCAGTTACATGGTGAGGGCCTGGATTTGCTTCATTTTGTACACATATATTATGATTGTTAGCCACCAGCACTGTTTTTTCTATTACATTGACAAGAAAGAATCGGAATAGGTCCTAAATTGTGAGGCCCGGGACTGATCTATAGTCAGGTCTCCCCTCCACTCATTTAACGCCTGCCCCACCTCACTTACCGCATGGAGCAGAGCAGCTGCTGGTATGCGAGCTCTGCTTGGCTCACCAGACGGTGATGCATTTTAATTGTCAGTCAGCATCCGGAGGTGAAGAATCCTGTGCTTCAGGAGCAGGGCTTCATTTAGTCCAGGCAGCACAGCGGAGGCAGTTGGGGGGGGGGGGGGGGCAATTAATCTGACAAAATCTGATGTGCCTGTCTGACAAAATCTGATGTGCCTGTCTGACAAAATCTGATGTGCCTGTCTGACAAAATCATGTATATGTACTGTATGTCATAGGGAGTACATAAAAAAGTCCAGGTCCTCATTTATCTATGAACAAAGTCTGACATGTTTATCTTTCCCTCCTACCTTTCCTCTTCACTGTCAAAATATGCTGATATATACAAAACAAAAATTATTTTAGTTGCCTTGGAAACTTCAAATATGACCACAGACTATTAAAACTTTTATCTACTGTGTACACTTCAACTAAAGTGCTAAAGTATATGGATAATTTGAATTTATATATGAATAACATTATTGAAATACTATGCTTAGGTATGAATCAGACATATAGACATTTTTTTATTTTTTATCATGTGGAAATTACCCATTTGCTTGCTTTTCCTATCAAAACCACAGGCTATCGTTTCTCAATAGGTAATTATAGTTCTACTCTAGACCAAGATCTAGATCAGTGGTAGCCAACCCTAGCCCTCGAGAGCTCCTAACATGAGTTCACATTTTCCAGACAACCTAGCTGCTGCACAGCTGCAATCATTAATCACTGACACATTTTAAAAGATACACAGATGGAGCTAATTAGCTCACTTGTGATTCTGTGAGGAGACCTGCAAAACATGCACTGTTGGTAGCTCTCGAGTACTAGGTTTGGCTACCCCAGGTCTAGATCAATCAGCCACTGCAACTCCCAAAATATCTGCTTTATAAGCATTTAGCATTGGGCTTGCTATGTCTGAAAGAGTGATTATTTCCTGATAAAAAGCACCATTAGTATTTCCATATAACTTTTTATGTTATTCCACATTTGGTTGTAGAATTGTGTATGTTTCTTTAATTAAATGTGTTCCTTTAAAGTTCCTTGCTAAATGTATCCCATTATTTTTGATCTGTTACAAATTTAAACACTACTACAGAATGAATTGACTCTACTACTCTATGGGCAAATGTACTAAGTCTTGAAAAGTGACTTTGGGCCAGATGCACTAAAGGTGGCCATACACACTCAGATTTATCTGCAGATCTGTCTGGTTGGAACAAAAACATGGTTATGGATGACAGTTGACCATTTGCTTGGAAATGCTGGAAAACTGACAAACTGTCACTCATCCATAACCATGTTTTCGTTCCAACCAGCCAGATCTGACGATAAATCTTACTAGTGTATGGGCACCTTAAGCTTCAAAAGTGGTGAAATGGAGAGTGATAAACAACCAACCAATGAGCTCCTGTCTGACATTTTTCAAACACAGTCTGTGACATGGCAGGCAGGAGCTGATTGGCTGGTCTATCACTCTCAATTTTATAACTTTTGAAGCTTAGTGCATCTGGCCCAAAGTGGATAAAGTATCAGCCAATCATTTCCCATCTGTCGTATTAACGGCGTTTTATGAAAAAATGACAGTTAGGGACCCTCACTATCACTCTCCACTTTATCACTTTTCAAGGTGGAGTACATCGGGCCCTATATATTTTAGGTGTGTAAACTGTTCATTTATAAATACATAACTGAATGCCCATTTTATACATTTGGAAAGAAAAGTGGAACCTCTCGTACTGTATACACAGTATATTGAATAAAACTTGTTCTTTGGGTGCAGGGTGCATGGTAAATGTATGGATACCACCACACATTTCTACGAATGGGGTGCAAACTACACTCCCCATTCCCAGGTTGGGGTGCAGTGGCCTGTGACTGTAAAGAAACAGGGGGCTCAACATTCACCATAATAAACTAACTCACCTAATACTGTATACAAATAATCTAATAAATAATGGGGTTTTAGTTTGGGTAACACAAAAATTCGGTACTTATGTATTATCTGGGCTCCCATGTTAAATGCACCCCATTTTTTCATACCCCTACTATCCAACTATGCATGGAGTTGATTTTATATAGTGTGGAGAGTGCAGCGAGCCACCGTGCCTAAAGCGTGGCGAGCGGACGCGGTCTCATAAGAAAAACGGGAGCCCAGATATTACATAAGTACCAAAAATTCACTACAATCAGTCTTACTATTTCTCCTATGGTGCTCACTGAATGTGCAGAGAAAAGGGAGATGCACTGTGTACTGCATTGGTTGAGCAGCATATTCCTCTCTCTTCCCACTTATCCTATGTCTCTGCTGTATGTGCCTTCCTGTCCTGGGGGGTGTACTAATTATTTATTTTACATCACAGTGAGATCTATATTGCAGTGTAAAAATAAAGCATCCAGTATTTACCCTGCACAGAAACAATAAAACATCCAAATCTAACTTTCTCTGCACGTTACATCAGCCCGACCTGCAGTGCATATGGTTTTGTCCGTTAGAGAGTGATTGTGCCTTTCCGAGTGAATCAGAATAAACCCCATTGTGTTTTAGGCTGCATATACACACTGCGTTTTAGCAGGATACAGTCAAACAGGATCCTGTTTAGCAAGCACCCTGCTAAACAGCTCCTGTTTGACTACATCGTGCTAAAACACAGTGGGCCTTATTCTAGTTCACTCTTTCTGACAAAATCCTTCTTAGATGGACAAAACCATGTGCACTGCAGGTGGGGCAGATGTTACTTGTGCAGAGAGAATTAGATTTGGGTGGGGTTTTACTTCAAAGTGAGATCTATATTGCAGTGTAAAAATAAAGAAGTCAGTATTTATCCTGCGCATGAAACAAAATAACTCACCCAAATCTAATTCTCTCTGCACAATTCCGTTTCTGGCACAGGGACACCAAAATGGGTAGTTACAGCATTGGTGCTGTTTAATGTGAATAAGATACTGTGTGGCATAATTTGAAATGGGAGTTTTATTGTGTGTCTATGCCCATTCCCAGTGTAACCACATGTCTTTTTGGGTGTGCACTGTCCCTTTGTAAAGTTTGAGAGGGTGCAAACTGAAAGTTTCCAGGAGGGCACCGAACACCCAAACACCGGCTCTGTCACCGAGTCCTGGCCACACTCTTTTGATGGACTTTAATAATTCATACATCTATCCTGATTAATTCCCAAAAGTATAGAAATCATGGGTAATGTGCCAAATACAGTGACACTTTTGTTTTGAGAAATGTTGAAAACTTTTGATGCACTTGTTCTATCTAGTACCATAATTGTGACAATGAGGGCTATATCACACGCTCCGCCTCCTGCCGGGCGGCGAAACCCTGCACGATGAAAAGCCGTGCCGCGCACGGTAGTTAATAATGGACACGATTGTGTCCATTCACACGGGACGGCCACGGCCCGGCCGCCCGGTTGCAGCCAGATCCCACCACTGGAAAGGACGGCTGCCGGGCTGTGGCCATCCCCTCTCAGTAAACTTCTCAGTGCGGCATGGCTTCTTGGCCATGCGGGGAACCGCCGCCCGGCAGGAGCCGAAGCGCGTGAGATAGCCCTGAGGAGGAAAGGTGAACACACCTATTTGCCTTTGATGTTATGTTTCTATGAAGAAACTAAAACTATTTTATAGATAATTTTTAGATTATGGCAACAATTTTTTTAAATTCTGTACATGAATTGAATACACATATGTCATTTGTTTATTATTTTGCAGACAAGGAATGATAATGTGTAAATATAGTGATAAACAGTATACATTTTAGTGAGTTTACACCATACACGGTGCGTTTTGGGCTGCCAATGCGATGCAAACTCCCATGCACATCACATCGTACAGTCCAAAAAGTATGTGCTGCGTGTACTTTTTGAATTAGAAGTGATGCAATCTAGTTTAAAATACACTGTGCGCATCGCACCATGTGTGGGCTGCATAAGTCTATATAATTAGTTAATGGATAGATAATGGACTACAGATAGACCTCAGAGATATTACCATTGCAGTACTTTCACAACTGATTTCAAAGAATTAAATCTTTGAAAGAAAAGAGAAACCTTGTAATAGGTTCATGTACTGAAGAGACTGTTACAAACCTGAGAACTATTTGTTGTATTTTAAATGTCTCCTATGATTCTGCTACTATACTCCAAAGAGAGATCTAGCTGAACAGCTCTCCTGTAGACCTATTAAGATCCGTCAGGTATCAAAGCCTTATTAATTACAGAACAGCAAATGAGTCTGGCACAGGAGATAAGATTTGACATCAGACAGGCTTACCCAGCAATTATTTCCAAACAAGTTGGCAACTACTGCAGAATGAACACAAAAGCTTTTCTAAGTATGCTACATTAGGAATTAGCATTATCATTTTAATATATATGATGTTCAGAATAAAATATAATATTATTTTTTTCTCTTTTTAATTATATATACTTTGTGTGTGTATATATATATATATATATATATATATATATATATATTTATATATAGTGTTCGTGAGTCTCTGAAATACTGCCATCTGCTGGCAGAGAGTGAAACTACATCTCTTTCTCACACATGCACAAACACAGAAGGTAGCAGACTAGCTTTCGAAGCTTTTGCTTCGAGCAGGCTTACTAGTGTAGCTCGTATAAAACAAGAGTACTCTGCGGGCTGATTACCAAATGGTGTGTAATCACAGTATTACCAGGCCCAATCCCTGCCGGACATCAGCACTGACATCAGTCCCAGATACACCACATACGCTGGTGCCCGCTTCCGCATACAGAAAGCTGGAGTGTGAGAGACCACCAAAAGAGAAGGCTGGTCAGAGGACCTTGCATACAGTATGTGTAGATAGATGGATAGACAGACAGACAGACAGACAGACAGACAGACAGACAGACAGACAGACAGACAGATAGATAGATAGATGCATCAGTTCGGGACTTGTGACAAATTAAAACTTTTCTGTATTAATTGTACATATACAGTACACTTGTGAAATCATTGAATTTGTGCCATCTTCAGTAGCGTAACTACTGTAAGGCAGCCCCGTCAGCCACTTGTGGGAGCAAGCAGTAGTGGGGTCTGTGTGGGCACCAGCACCAGCTCGACGCACTGACATGCTGCTGCCTGCTGCTGCCCACTGACTGAGCACTGGAGGCGAGTCAGCCACATCGCGGGTGCGGCCATGGCAGAGATGACAAATCCCACTCACTGATTCAATTGACTGTACACAGAGCCGGATATTGGCTACTGTGTACAGGATGGGCGGGCGGATGGGCATGTTAGGGCAGCCTGGGATGTATTAGAGCCAAGGGAAGCAGCAGTGTATGCTGGTCTCTCTTCCTCTCTCCTGCTTCAGCTTCTCCATTATGCGTGTGACATCATCACGTCATACACTGGGGAAACACGCTGGAGAGGAGCCTGGGGGGGGGCCACAAACTTTTTGGCAGGGGGGAGCAAAATTTATAGTTACGCCACTGGCCATCTTGTCAGCGATTTTTTAAATAAAACATGTTCTGGATAACGTCTGCTTCATTGGATCAATTAACTTTCATTATAAGTTTTAAGAGTTTTGCTCTAATATAAAAGGGTTAATTGGCACCCAATCACTATTTTTGTATGTATTTCCTTCTTGTGTTTCTGCCCTTCAGGGAAACTAATACTCCTTTCACACTTCGCAAAATGCAGGGTCACACCGGGACTTTCAAATGGTTCATTGCTGGTGCGACCCTGCATTTTGGTCTGTTCACATCCCATCTGCGAATCATTTCACTGACGTCATCCGGGGGTGTGGCAGAGCAGCAGAGCGTTATCAGCGCGGGGGAGAAGACAGCTGAGGTGGTGCTGCAGACTCCATTAGTGTGAACAGGAAACTGGTCGTTCGATCTGATTAAACCTTTCACCCCACAAAGCAACACGGCAACGAACCGGTAAGAACCCTTCTTTTTTACCAGTTCGTATTGCCGTGTTCCTACCAGTTTGTGGGACACCATAACCCCTTTCACATCGCACCAATTACCGGGTCAAACCAGCAAGAAACCGGTTATTGGGTGCAATGTGAAAGTGGTATTGGTGTTCAGGAGGCTGCCTCCACAAATTTAACTGATGTTTATAGCATGTTTAAGGATATTGGTGTTTGATATACAGTATACAGTATGTATATACTGTGTATGTATATATATATATGTATATATATATATATATATATATATATATATTACCACTGTACTTGTCCTGATGATGGGGGAGACCGTGAAACGTTGACCGGACTGAATAAGCCAATCCACCTGTCACCCTGACGGGAGTCCCTGAGTGCCCATTCTTTCTTTTATATATATATATATATATATATATATATATATATTTATATATATACATACACAGGACCTGCACTCTCACCCTCATATATCAGGTAGCCGCTGGGGTGCCGTATATATAGCAGTGCAGCCAAAACTAGCACAGCTATGTACATACAGAGAACTCCCCAATGGGGAAAACAGCACTCACCAGACTTGTTCAGAAGTAGTCACCCGGGATCAGTGTCCCAATCGATTTATTCGGTCAAAAAGAAAAAAGGCCTGCCGACGTTTCGGTCCCTGAGGACCATTATCAAGGCAGTACAGCAATGCAGCAATAAACAGCGTCGTTCAAAACAGTGTATCAACACGGTAACAGGGGCAGGGGAGCCATGTCTGTGTCCCTGTTTATATAGGGGAGTGTGACCTCCCACCGCCGATGTGCGTTCCACAGAGTGGAACGCATGACGTCACTTCCGGGTATCCCGGAAGTGCGCGGCCGCGATGTTACAGCGGCGCTGATCGCAAGTATGTATTGGCGATCAGCGGCGGTCAGTGTTGTATATGTGTCACGGTCCAGCAGTATCTGCACATGGAGTGCGGGGTACGCTGCAGTGTGAGACCCGCATCTCCCTATAGGATATTGATGTCGGGTGGTCACATGATCATCCCAAACACCGCCATTCATTGGTCAGTGATTGGGTCATGTGTCCAATGTTGTGGTACAAGGCTGTCATCGAGTGTGTGCTGCTGTAAACACATATATAATGCAACACTGCAAAACAGGGACCAGACATAAGACTGGGGGGAACATTAATGGGGATTACAATGGATAGTGATCAAACTTCAAACAGGCTGTATTATGACGAAGAAAAAGATAACAACAATGATTAGGCTTATGCCTCTCTGGTGCTGTGGGTCACCGTGACCTCTATCCATAACAGTCGACATGCAAAGAAAGTGGGCGACATGCATGTGCGATAGACGAGCACAAGGTTCGAATTCAATGATATTGGGGTAGTATCCCGGGGATCCCTCCAGATATCGGGTCTATTGTAACAATATGTGAACTATTGGTTATGTGTGATGGCACTAGGGGTTGGCAAATCCGTGAATTTGTACAGCATGTGTGTCGCGATTCTGGAAGTAATAGATAGTTGAACCAGAAAAAACAAAAACAGGGGTAAATTGTGCCGTACCGGTAAGTATCATCTAGGGGTGTGTCTCCATGGGCCCCCAATGTAACTATCTGGATCTACTAAGGTGCTGTTAGTAGAAAAAAGGGGGGGCAGCCTAGACTGGTATTATTGTGAGGAAGTGGTGCTACGGAGTGGGTAGTGTATTAACTAGTCGTGGGTCGCAGTCTTCCGTTACCGTCGGAATCGTGCGCCGGGTAGGGGAAGCGGTTCCATCAGAAAAAATGGGGAAAAATTAAATGATCATGAAAAAATATCATGAAAAATGAAAAATGAAAAAATCGTGAAAAATTTCTTCGAAAATGAATTAAATATTTCATGTTGGACTTATTGTAGAAAGATCGAGAGAGGGTTA
Organism: Crinia signifera; assembly: GCF_055691185.1. Classification (NCBI taxonomy): domain Eukaryota; kingdom Metazoa; phylum Chordata; class Amphibia; order Anura; family Myobatrachidae; genus Crinia; species Crinia signifera. The sequence continues at coordinate 236,069,749 of NC_139218.1, forward strand.
TTTTCGTTCATCCCTCTGGGTGCAATAGTGTCCAGTGTAAAGATCCATTTGCTCTCCCTCTTGCGAAGTAGTAGTGTTCTGTCTCCTCCTCTATGGGGCGGCGGTATCCAGTCAATTAGTTTGCATCTCAGGTCCGGTACATTGTGTCTTGCTTTGATGAAGTGTCTTGGTACTGGTAGGTCGGCTGTTCCTGTTTCTATAGCCTGGCGGATGGAGAGTCTGTGATTGGCCATTCTCTCTCTAAATTTCCTGGTTGTCATCCCCACATAGTAAAGTCCGCAGGGGCATATCAAAATATAAATCAGATGGTCCATATTGCAATGTAATTTGAATTTTATTTTGAGTGGTTGTCCAGTGTGGGGATGAGGGAATGTGGGGCCGGCGATCATGCTCCTACAAGTGGTGCATCCGCTACATTTGAAGCATCCTGGACGTCGTTCATGTAGCCAGGTAGTATTCTGGGGAGTGCCAGGTTGTCCGGTAGGTCTTAGTAGTAACTGTTTCAAATTGGGTGCCTTTTTGTAGGCCATCATGGGCGGGGATGATTTCGACAGATGTAGTTGGGGGTCTGAGTTGATGATCTGCCAGTGTTGTCGAATGGACTTATTGATCTTTGGCGCCATGTTATCGAAGGTGGTCGTGTATATCATTCTCGCTGGTTTGTCACTGGTAGTTTTTGGGTCATTGACAAATTTTTGCCTAGCCTTTTTGAGGCAACCATTGATGGTGGTTGTGGAATAGCCCCTTTCACGGAATCTCAATGCCATCTCTTCTAGTTGACCCTCCATGGTGGCTTCCTCAGAGTTATTGCGCATTACGCGTAAAAATTGAGAAATAGGTAGATTGTTCTTCAATGCTGGTGGATGTTGACTTGTGGCCAGAAGGAGTGTGTTTCTGTCTGTGGCTTTACGGAAAAGGGCAGTGCTGATCAGTCCGTTAGTTAATGTAATAGATATGTCAAGGAAATTGACTGTAGATTCGCTGGCTTCATATGTGAATTTGACTGGAAGTTCCAAATTGTTCAATGTGTTGACCATCTCAATGAATTCCTCAGTTGATCCTTGCCAGATGATGAAAATATCGTCAATGAAACGTTTATAGAAGCGCAATCTCTCTCCATACGTGGGATATATGTGGGTGTGTTCGTACTGGCTCATATAGATGTTTGCATATGATGGCGCTAGGTTCGATCCCATTGCCGTCCCTGAACGCTGGACGTAGTAGGTATCACGGTATAGGAAGTGGTTAAGTTTCAACACTTTTTCGCTCAGGTCCAGTAGGAATTCAGTCGGTGGGGTTCGTTGTTGGTGTGTAATGAAGGCTTGTCGGAGCGCTTCTAGGCCTTCTGAGTGGGGGATGATGGTGTAAAGTGATCCAACGTCCATAGTTGCAAGTATCACATCACTGAGGTCACCAGTTACTGCGTTTAGTTTTAGAAGGAAATCAGATGTATCACGGATGTAGCTGTCTCCGAGTTGTACGATGGGTTGTAAAAAAGAGTCGACGTAGATTGCAAGTGGTTGAAGGAGGGAATTCCGTGCTGAAATTATCGGTCTACCCGGAGGGTGAGAGGCGCATTTGTGTATCTTGGGGAGGGTGTAGATTATGGGACATATAGGGTGTGTAACCGTAAGGTAGTCAAATGTGTGCTTGTCCAGCCAGCCACTGGTGTGGCCCAGTTTTAATGTATTGTCACCCTGTGTTTTAAACGCGGGTATAGGGTTTGTGGTCAGGGGGGAGTAGGTGTTTATGTCACTCAGTTGCCGTAATATCTCGTGATCATAGTCTGCCCAGTCCTGTACCACCACCGCTCCCCCTTTGTCAGCTGGTCTTATTACAAGGGAGTCATTGGCTTTCAGATGTTGCAATGCTCGTCTTTCACTTTGATTTAAATTGTCAAAGTTAGTGTGGGTTTGTTTGCGGGTGATATCGTTACTGACCATGCGGGTAAATGTTTTTATACTGGCATTGGAGGAGGATAACATGCCTTTTAAGAAACCATCTACATTCGACCCCATCTCCTCCAATGCCAGTATAAAAACATTTACCCGCATGGTCAGTAACGATATCACCCGCAAACAAACCCACACTAACTTTGACAATTTAAATCAAAGTGAAAGACGAGCATTGCAACATCTGAAAGCCAATGACTCCCTTGTAATAAGACCAGCTGACAAAGGGGGAGCGGTGGTGGTACAGGACTGGGCAGACTATGATCACGAGATATTACGGCAACTGAGTGACATAAACACCTACTCCCCCCTGACCACAAACCCTATACCCGCGTTTAAAACACAGGTGGACAATACATTAAAACTGGGCCACACCAGTGGCTGGCTGGACAAGCACACATTTGACTACCTTACGGTTAAACACCCTATATGTCCCATAATCTACACCCTCCCCAAGATACACAAATGCGCCTCTCACCCTCCGGGTAGACCGATAATTTCAGCACGGAATTCCCTCCTTCAACCACTTGCAATCTACGTCGACTCTTTTTTACAACCCATCGTACAACTCGGAGACAGCTACATCCGTGATACATCTGATTTCCTTCTAAAACTAAACGCAGTAACTGGTGACCTCAGTGATGTGATACTTGCAACTATGGACGTTGGATCACTTTACACCATCATCCCCCACTCAGAAGGCCTAGAAGCGCTCCGACAAGCCTTCATTACACACCAACAACGAACCCCACCGACTGAATTCCTACTGGACCTGAGCGAAAAAGTGTTGAAACTTAACCACTTCCTATACTGTGATACCTACTACGTCCAGCGTTCAGGGACGGCAATGGGATCGAACCTAGCGCCATCATATGCAAACATCTATATGAGCCAGTACGAACACACCCACATATATCCCACGTATGGAGAGAGATTGCGCTTCTATAAACGTTTCATTGACGATATTTTCATCATCTGGCAAGGATCAACTGAGGAATTCATTGAGATGGTCAACACATTGAACAATTTGGAACTTCCAGTCAAATTCACATATGAAGCCAGCGAATCTACAGTCAATTTCCTTGACATATCTATTACATTAACTAACGGACTGATCAGCACTGCCCTTTTCTGTAAAGCCACAGACAGAAACACACTCCTTCTGGCCACAAGTCAACATCCACCAGCATTGAAGAACAATCTACCTATTTCTCAATTTTTACGCGTAATGCGCAATAACTCTGAGGAAGCCACCATGGAGGGTCAACTAGAAGAGATGGCATTGAGATTCCGTGAAAGGGGCTATTCCACAACCACCATCAATGGTTGCCTCAAAAAGGCTAGGCAAACATTTGTCAATGACCCAAAAACTACCAGTGACAAACCAGCGAGAATGATATACACGACCACCTTCGATAACATGGCGCCAAAGATCAATAAGTCCATTCGACAACACTGGCAGATCATCAACTCAGACCCCCAACTACATCTGTCGAAATCATCCCCGCCCATGATGGCCTACAAAAAGGCACCCAATTTGAAACAGTTACTACTAAGACCTACCGGACAACCTGGCACTCCCCAGAATACTACCTGGCTACATGAACGACGTCCAGGATGCTTCAAATGTAGCGGATGCACCACTTGTAGGAGCATGATCGCCGGCCCCACATTCCCTCATCCCCACACTGGACAACCACTCAAAATAAAATTCAAATTACATTGCAATATGGACCATCTGATTTATATTTTGATATGCCCCTGCGGACTTTACTATGTGGGGATGACAACCAGGAAATTTAGAGAGAGAATGGCCAATCACAGACTCTCCATCCGCCAGGCTATAGAAACAGGAACAGCCGACCTACCAGTACCAAGACACTTCATCAAAGCAAGACACAATGTACCGGACCTGAGATGCAAACTAATTGACTGGATACCGCCGCCCCATAGAGGAGGAGACAGAACACTACTACTTCGCAAGAGGGAGAGCAAATGGATCTTTACACTGGACACTATTGCACCCAGAGGGATGAACGAAAATAACCCTCTCTCGATCTTTCTACAATAAGTCCAACATGAAATATTTAATTCATTTTCGAAGAAATTTTTCACGATTTTTTCATTTTTCATTTTTCATGATATTTTTTCATGATCATTTAATTTTTCCCCATTTTTTCTGATGGAACCGCTTCCCCTTCCCGGCGCACGATTCCGACGGTAACGGAAGACTGCGACCCACGACTAGTTAATACACTACCCACTCCGTAGCACCACTTCCTCACAATAATACCAGTCTAGGCTGCCCCCCCCTTTTTTTCTACTAACAGCACCTTAGTAGATCCAGATAGTTACATTGGGGGCCCATGGAGACACACCCCTAGATGATACTTACCGGTACGGCACAATTTACCCCTGTTTTTGTTTTTTCTGGTTCAACTATCTATTACTTCCAGAATCGCGACACACATGCTGTACAAATTCACGGATTTGCCAACCCCTAGTGCCATCACACATAACCAATAGTTCACATATTGTTACAATAGACCCGATATCTGGAGGGATCCCCGGGATACTACCCCAATATCATTGAATTCGAACCTTGTGCTCGTCTATCGCACATGCATGTCGCCCACTTTCTTTGCATGTCGACTGTTATGGATAGAGGTCACGGTGACCCACAGCACCAGAGAGGCATAAGCCTAATCATTGTTGTTATCTTTTTCTTCGTCATAATACAGCCTGTTTGAAGTTTGATCACTACCCATTGTAATCCCCATTAATGTTCCCCCCAGTCTTATGTCTGGTCCCTGTTTTGCAGTGTTGCATTATATATGTGTTTACAGCAGCACACACTCGATGACAGCCTTGTACCACAACATTGGACACATGACCCAATCACTGACCAATGAATGGCGGTGTTTGGGATGATCATGTGACCACCCGACATCAATATCCTATAGGGAGATGCGGGTCTCACACTGCAGCGTACCCCGCACTCCATGTGCAGATACTGCTGGACCGTGACACATATACAACACTGACCGCCGCTGATCGCCAATACATACTTGCGATCAGCGCCGCTGTAACATCGCGGCCGCGCACTTCCGGGATACCCGGAAGTGACGTCATGCGTTCCACTCTGTGGAACGCACATCGGCGGTGGGAGGTCACACTCCCCTATATAAACAGGGACACAGACATGGCTCCCCTGCCCCTGTTACCGTGTTGATACACTGTTTTGAACGACGCTGTTTATTGCTGCATTGCTGTACTGCCTTGATAATGGTCCTCAGGGACCGAAACGTCGGCAGGCCTTTTTTCTTTTTGACCGAATAAATCGATTGGGACACTGATCCCGGGTGACTACTTCTGAACAAGTCTGGTGAGTGCTGTTTTCCCCATTGGGGAGTTCTCTGCTGTTTTGCAGCTGGCTGTTTTAGCAAAGGGTGTTCTTAACTAAGGGTAGCATCTGAACAGTTAAAGAAACAGTTTTATTCTGCATGAATCTGGACTAATCCATCTATTTCTTGTCATCTAACAGGTATGTAACATCCACATCCACTGCACTACAGATCCCAGCCTAGCCTCTGCATTGTCTTCTGGCATGTTTTAGCTATAAATGTATGTAACATCCACATCCACTGCACTACAGATCCCAGCCTAGCCTCTGCATTGTCTTCTGGCATGTTTTAGCTATAAATGTATGTAACATCCACATCCACTGCACTACAGATCCCAGCCTAGCCTCTGCATTGTCTTCTGGCATGTTTTAGCTATAAATGTATGTAACATCCACATCCACTGCACTACAGATCCCAGCCTAGCCTCTGCATTGTCTTCTGGCATGTTTTAGCTATAAATGTATGTAACATCCACATCCACTGCACTACAGATCCCAGCCTAGCCTCTGCATTGTCTTCTGGCATGTTTTAGCTATAAATGTATGTAACATCCACATCCACTGCACTACAGATCCCAGCCTAGCCTCTGCATTGTCTTCTGGCATGTTTTAGCTATAAATGTATGTAACATCCACATCCACTGCACTACAGATCCCAGCCTAGCCTCTGCATTGTCTTCTGGCATGTTTTAGCTATAAATGTATGTAACATCAATAGATAATTGTATTTTGTTAGATGTATGTATAGATTGGAAGGTTCTAAGTAAGCCAATATTAGCATACCTCTTGGTTGGCTAATCAGGCTAGTTTATGATCTTTGTACAATTAGCATTTCAATCAGGTGGGCAAATGGTCTGGCCTGGCCTGGCTCTTAATTTGGGATAGTATTTCTGTAGGGTTAGAAGCAAGACAGCTTGCTGTTTTGCAGCTGGCTGTTTTAGCAAAGGGTGTTCTTAACTAAGGGTAGCATCTGAACAGTTAAAGAAACAGTTGAACAAACATTGAACAACTACATAAAGAAATACCGGAGGAACACAGAAGGACATAAAATTCAACATCATCCACTGAAAATCCAGCATTCTGCAGTGAGTTACCTGACCCAGCATCACCTACAGTCTGCACAGCCAGGACAATGAACTTCATACTGAACCATTGTATGTACCAGAGCCATGGTTCCTCAATCCTGTGCATTCCCTATTCACTCTGCATGCTTTCTGCCCCTAGCAGGTTGTGCTGTGGCATGGCCCACGGTGCAAAGCTATTAGGGGTCAAGGGTGCAGGTGGAGGGGGAAGAGGAGGATAGGAGGAGAGAGAGAGGACTACTTTGTCCATTCTCTTTACCTGCTGCCTCATGTCCTGCCATGCTCACTTCTTGCCTCAGGTTTCCTTACCTGCACCTCATGTCACCTGTCTGTCTCCCCCTCCCTCTAGATTGTAAGCTCCTTAGAGCAGGGCCCTCCTCCCTCCTGTTCTCACTGCACTCTTCTTGTATTTCAACTACAGCTCTCTTACTCATCTACAATCTATACCTGCATCTATTCTCATTCACTTCCTTATATCTCAGCTGTATTGTGTACTAAGAATTGTGCTTTAATTGTGTTATGACTAGTTCTGTGTACCCTGTACTGTTCTTTTGTGTTCTATATGTACAGTACTGGCTGGTGCAATCACCATGTGGCGCCGCTGATTGGCTGCCTGGGTGCTGCACAGCTCAGTAATGATATGTTCCCCATGTCTGTGACCCTCATTAGAGTACATCTAGTATATATATCAGTACTGTTACTGGCTACCTAGCTGGCTGTGCAATCACCATGTGGCGCCGCTGATTGGCTGACTGGGTGCTGCACAGCTCAGTAATTATATGGTCCCCATGTCTGTGCTCCTCATTAGAGTACATCTAGTTTATATATATCAGTACTGTTACTGGCTGTGCAATCACCATGTGGCGCCGCTGAATGGCTGCCTGGGTACTGCACAGCTCGGTAAATATGTTCCCCATGTCCGTGTCCCTTATTAGAATGCGTCTTGTGCATATCTGTATGTGTGATGTACATTTGTACTGCCATTGTTGCCTGTTCCTTGTACTGATAACCCTTTGTATTGCAGTATGTGCATTGTTATTTTTATTGTCTGTAAAGCGCCTTGAGTCCTGTTGGAGAAAGTGCGCTATATAAATAAAACTTACTTACTTACTTACTTACTCTGTATATATATATATATATATATATATTGTTAAGGTTTCGGGGCGTCCACGCTGACCCTAACTCCGTTGTCTCGGACTAGCGGTTGACGGGCACGTGCGGTGCTAGGCTTCGCCTATAATAGCCGCGTCCGAAAGAGCCAGTTAAGCCGGCTCTAACCCCGATGCCACCAGGTCTTGTGTGTGACAACGTGTCTGCCAAGGCTAGCCGACAACAAGGGGAACCTCTAACTAGTACGGAGCTAAGCGAGGAGCCCCGAACCTCCTAAGGGGGGTGACTCTTCCGAGATGGCAATAAGGACGTATACAGTCAATGGCAACAATGCTCTGAGGTGATATATAATAATCAATGGCAACAATGCTCTGAGGTGGTAAATAACAATCAATGGCAACAATGCTCTGAGGTGGTATATAATAATCAATGGCAACAATGCTCTGAGGTGGTAAATAACAATCAATGGCAACAATGCTCTGAGGTGGTATATAACAATCAATGGCAACAATGCTCTGAGGTGGTATATAACAATCAATGATAATATCAGCGGCAATTCCTGCAACCTTCAACTACACACGGCTGAGATGGCAAACAGCGATCGTAGTAAGAGAGGAAGATATGGGAAACGTTCCCACTTATCTGGTAGGTGGACAGGAATGCTGCTGAGCACAAGGACAAGGCAGGATCAGGGCTGGAGAGCTGGAGGAAAACTCCCGCAGGACAGGTAACCAACAGCTGACAGACAGGACTGGCCTCTGGAACCGGGAACACTCTAGACAGGACGTCAGAACTATATCCGGCGTCTGCCTAGTGGCTAGTGGGTGTTTAAATACCCCTGACAACCAATGCCTGTCTGCAGCAAGCTGTGGGTCAGCTGTTAATTATACCCCTTCCTCCCCGCGGCCGCCTGGTGTCCCCCGTCGCCTAGGCAACCGCTGCGGCCGGGGAGGAAGTGGTGAACTGTTCCCTGCCTTGCTAGCCCCGCCCGCCGGCGTCGTTATGCAGCGGCGTCCCTGTTGCCTAGCAACAGCCGGGACGCGCTGCTGAGGGGTTTCCGGGCGGAGGCGGAAGCCGCTAGTGCGGCTGATCACCTCACCCCCGCCCGCCGGCGTCGTCACGCAGCGGCGTCCCTGCTGCTTAGCAACAGGCAGGACGCGCTGCAGTGAGACCGACGGGCGGCAGCGAGAGGCGCTAGCGCGGCTCTTAACAGTACCCCCCCCCTTGAGGAGGGGTCACCGAACCCTTGGCCCCAGGTTTCTCAGGGAACTGCTTAAAGAACAAAGCCTTTAATTTGGGGGCATGCAGGAATTTCTCCGATACCCATGACCTTTCTTCTATCCCGTAATTTTTCCAATGTACAAGGAATTTAAGGTGTCCCCGCACCCTCTTGGAATCTAAAATCTTTTCCACTACAAACTCTTCATTTCCTTGGACCAGAACGGGTCTGGTTTTACGGATCTGAGAGGTTCCAAAACGGGTAGAGGAAAACACTGGCTTAAGGAGAGAACAGTGAAACACGTTGTTAATCTTTAAGGACCTGGGTAACAACAATTGGAAGGCTACAGGATTGACTTTCTTTAGAATTAGAAAAGGCCCAATAAACTTTGGACCCAACTTCGCTGTGGCCTGGTGGAGTTTAATATTGCGAGTGGATACCCACACCCTTTGTCCCACTCTGAACCGGCAAGGTCTTCTATGCCTGTCGACAGAACGTTTAGAAGCAAGGGATGCCCTTTCAAGGGCTTCATGAATCTTCTTCCAAGACTTCCTTAAATGAGTTACCACAGACGAGGAGGAAGTGTCCTGTGACTGAATGTCAAAAGCATTGGCTTTAGGATGTATGCCCGTATTACAATAAAAGGGAGATTTCCCAGAGGCCGTGTGACACGAATTATTGTAAGAGAACTCCGCTACTGGAAGTAACTCAGCCCAGTCATTTTGGCATTTAGAGACAAAGCACCTTAAGTACTGTTCCAAACTTTGATTGGTTCTTTCGGTCTGTCCATTAGATTGAGGATGATACCCCGAAGAGAGACTCACATGGATGTCCAGGCTTCTACAGAAGGATCTCCAGAATCTGGCCACAAACTGAGATCCCCTATCAGACACGATATCCACCGGTAGCCCGTGTAATTTAAAAATATGTTGGATGAACAGACGAGCCAAGTCTTGGGCGCTGGGAATTTTCCGTAAAGGAACAAAGTGGGCCATCTTGCTGAAGCGGTCTACGGTTACCCAGATGGTATTGTAGGAACCGGATAAGGGCAGCTCCACAATGAAATCCATGGAGATGTGAGACCATGGTTTGTGAGGGATGGACAATGGATATAAATGGCCAATGGGTGATCTTCTGGAGGATTTATTTCGGGCACAGACCTCGCAAGACAAGACGAACTGATAAGTGTCCGACCGAATAGTGGGCCACCACACTGCTCGGGACAGTGACTCCACCGTCTTCTTTACTCCGGGATGGCCAGAAACTTTAGTGGAGTGGAATTCTTCAAGAACCAACCTCCGGAGGTTTTTTGGCACAAAAAGACGACCCTCCGGAGTACCTTTAGGAGCCAGAACCTGGGATGCCAAGACCTGAGAGGCTAGATCTTGCGTCAGACCGGCCATAATGATAGATGCTGGCACAATGGCAATCTCCGGAGACTTGGGTTCTTGAAGCGGCTGAAAACTACGGGATAAGGCATCCGCTTTAACGTTCTTAGGACCCGGTCTGAAGGTTATAATGAAATTGAATCTGGTAAAAAATAAGGCCCATCTGGCCTGTCGGGAATTCAGACGCTTGGCCGACTCAATATAGGCTAAATTTTTATGATCAGTGATAACCGTGACCACATGTTTGGCCCCCTCCAACCAGTGGCGCCATTCCTGGAGTGCCCATTTGATGGCCAGAAGCTCACGATTCCCGACATCATAATTTTTTTCTGCAGAAGAGAATTTGCGAGACAGGTATGCGCAAGGATGGATCTTTTTATCAAAGGGATCCTTTTGTGATAATACAGCACCAGCCCCGATTTCAGATGCGTCCACTTCTACCAGGAAGGGCACTCTAGGGTCCGGGTGTCTCAGAATAGGTGCCGAACAGAAGGCTTCCTTAAGTCTCTCAAAGGCCGCAATAGCTTGAGTGGACCAACTCTGAGGATCAGCTCCCTTCTTGGTTAGTTCGACAATAGGGGCTACGATGTCTGAAAAAGAGCGAATGAACCGGCGATAATAATTCGCAAAACCCAAGAACCTCTGGACGGCCTTCAAACTGGTGGGGCGGTTCCATGAGAGAACAGCCTGAACCTTACTTGGGTCCATAGAGAACCCCCTGGGGGAAATAATGTATCCAAGGAATGCAATTTGATCTACCTCGAACTCGCATTTTTCCAATTTGGCGTACAGGCTATTCTCACGGAGTTTCTGAAGGACCAGTTTGACGTGCTGACGATGTTCCGGAAGACTTTTGGAATAAATAAGTATGTCATCAAGATATACTACGGTGAAGACTCCAAGATATTCTCGGAGAACCTCATTGATGAAGTCCTGAAAGACTGCAGGGGCATTAGACAGGCCAAACGGCATCACGAGATACTCATAATGGCCAGTATGAGTGTTAAAGGCCGTTTTCCACTCATCCCCTTCACGTATTCTGATGAGGTTGTATGCCCCTCTTAAATCAATTTTGGAAAAAATGACAGCTTCCCGGACTTGATCGAATAAAACTGAAATTAACGGTAACGGATAAGAATTTTTTACCGTAATCTTATTCAATGCCCGATAATCGATACAAGGCCGCAGGGAGCCATCTTTTTTCTCTACAAAAAAGAATCCTGCCCCGACAGGAGATTTGGATGGCCGAATAAACCCCTTTAAAATATTTTCTTGGATATATGAATCCATGGCCTGAGTTTCAGGAATCGAGAGAGCATATAAACGACCCTTCGGTAACGAAGCCCCAGGGACCAGGTTGATGGCACAATCGAACGGGCGATGAGGAGGTAGAATGTCTGCTTCCTTCTTGGAAAAAACATCGGCGAACTCTTGATACTGAAGTGGAAAAGAGGGGGATAAGGTTTGAGTAATGCGAAGTGGAATGGAGAGACATTCATGGTGACACCTGGGACCCCATTCCAATATTTCACCCGTCTCCCAGTTGATGTTGGGGTTATGGGATCTCATCCATGGTAAGCCCAATACCAATGGTGCCATGGGGCAATGAAAAAGAAAGAAAGAAATTTCCTCAGAATGAAATGCTCCTACCACAAGATTAAGAAGAGGGGTGCGGTGTGAAATGGTGCCGTTGGTCAAAGGGTATCCATCCAGCCCACACACCGAAACGTGGGAGTCTAAAGGCAAAGATGGAATACCGAGTGAGCTGGCCAGGCCTAAATCTAAAAAATTACCCGCAGCACCACTATCTAAGAAGGCCGTGACAGTAGTAGTGACCCCCGCAAAGTTGATCATGGTGGTGATTAATACTGAGTTTAAAGGGGAAAAACTGGCTAAACCTAAATGACGCTCCCCACCCTCACTTAGGCTTTGTCTTTTACCGACTTTTGGGGACACTCAACAGCCCGATGACCTGAACCCCCACAATAGAGGCACAAGCCCTTGCTTCTGCGACGGTTCTTCTCGGATACCGAGAGCCGGGTTGCACCCAGCTGCATGGGTTCTTCGTCGGACTCGAGCACCTCCTCATTGGGTCTAGAGAACCACCCACCAGAGGCCTTTTCCCTCTGTCGCTCCCGAAGCCGCCGGTCTATTCGTATAGTGAGCTTCATTAACTCATCTAGAGACGCAGGCACGGGATATTGTACCAAACAATCTTTGATGCGTTCGGACAGGCCAACCCTGAACTGACTGCGGAGAGCGGGGTCATTCCACCCAGAATCGACCGCCCACCTTCTAAATTCGGTACAGTAGGCTTCTGCTGGGCCTCTGCCCAGTTTCAGGGAACGCAGGTTCGCTTCTGCTGAAGCGATGCGGTCAGGATCATCGTAAAGGAGACCCATAGCCGAAAAGAAATTATTCACTGAGGTGAGGGCTTCTGCATCCGCAGGAAGTCCAAAGGCCCAGGTCTGAGGATCCCCTTGAAGGAGAGAAACAATTATCCCAACCTTTTGTATTTCTGACCCTGAGGAGAGTGGGCGTAACTTGAAATACAACTTGCATGCCTCCCGAAAATTAAAAAATTGGGATCGATCCCCCGAAAACCGATCCGGGAGATTGACCTTGGGTTCAATCTGACGGGGAGTAGCGAGGGACTGTGCTACCTTCTCGTCTTGAACATTTACCCGGAGGGTAAGGTCCTGGAGTTTCTGAGTCAAGTTATGTACCTGACCGGCCAGGATCTGAGCTGCGGACTGTTGCGTGGGATCCATCTACTTAAATGGAATGAGTCAGATATTAAATATCTTATGGCCGGATATAATGTTAAGGTTTCGGGGCGTCCACGCTGACCCTAACTCCGTTGTCTCGGACTAGCGGTTGACGGGCACGTGCGGTGCTAGGCTTCGCCTATAATAGCCGCGTCCGAAAGAGCCAGTTAAGCCGGCTCTAACCCCGATGCCACCAGGTCTTGTGTGTGACAACGTGTCTGCCAAGGCTAGCCGACAACAAGGGGAACCTCTAACTAGTACGGAGCTAAGCGAGGAGCCCCGAACCTCCTAAGGGGGGTGACTCTTCCGAGATGGCAATAAGGACGTATACAGTCAATGGCAACAATGCTCTGAGGTGATATATAATAATCAATGGCAACAATGCTCTGAGGTGGTAAATAACAATCAATGGCAACAATGCTCTGAGGTGGTATATAATAATCAATGGCAACAATGCTCTGAGGTGGTAAATAACAATCAATGGCAACAATGCTCTGAGGTGGTATATAACAATCAATGGCAACAATGCTCTGAGGTGGTATATAACAATCAATGATAATATCAGCGGCAATTCCTGCAACCTTCAACTACACACGGCTGAGATGGCAAACAGCGATCGTAGTAAGAGAGGAAGATATGGGAAACGTTCCCACTTATCTGGTAGGTGGACAGGAATGCTGCTGAGCACAAGGACAAGGCAGGATCAGGGCTGGAGAGCTGGAGGAAAACTCCCGCAGGACAGGTAACCAACAGCTGACAGACAGGACTGGCCTCTGGAACCGGGAACACTCTAGACAGGACGTCAGAACTATATCCGGCGTCTGCCTAGTGGCTAGTGGGTGTTTAAATACCCCTGACAACCAATGCCTGTCTGCAGCAAGCTGTGGGTCAGCTGTTAATTATACCCCTTCCTCCCCGCGGCCGCCTGGCGTCCCCCGTCGCCTAGGCAACCGCTGCGGCCGGGGAGGAAGTGGTGAACTGTTCCCTGCCTTGCTAGCCCCGCCCGCCGGCGTCGTTATGCAGCGGCGTCCCTGTTGCCTAGCAACAGCCGGGACGCGCTGCTGAGGGGTTTCCGGGCGGAGGCGGAAGCCGCTAGTGCGGCTGATCACCTCACCCCCGCCCGCCGGCGTCGTCACGCAGCGGCGTCCCTGCCGCTTAGCAACAGGCAGGCCGTGCTGCAGTGAGACCGACGGGCGGCAGCGAGAGGCGCTAGCGCGGCTCTTAACATATATATATATATATATATATATATATATATATATATAAAAGTAAAATGGGTTTACACAGCTGTGCTCAAACCGTGCAGGAGTCTCAATTAGCAGTTCTTAGACCAGCATAAAATTCCTCCTAGTAAAATCTTTGTAACGAGTTACACCACTTCTGGTTCTCTTCGCCTAGGTCCCTTTTAGAACAGACCGTCGCTCCCCAAAGACTACAGACCCGTGTCCAGCGGGTATTATAGATCTGTAAGAATGGAAGGACAATGGGGGCATTCATTTTTTGAATGTATTAAAAACAGACAAAACAGTCACGTTTAAAAGTCAGAGGATGGTACCCGTACCATGAATTTCCTCTGCTGTGGGCTTAAATACCACAAGGTTTTAGATCTACCCGTCTTCGGATATCAGCAACCTCCTCCCGCGGGATTCCAGTACACAACGCCGCGCTTAGAGCCCTCCACAGGCTGCAAGCATGTCGGGACTTTCTCCACGCTGGTTTCAGGGAACGCCAGACACCGGGACACGGAGCACGGATGACGTCACACAGGTACGCCCCAAACGCTTTTCGTCGTAGAGACTTCTCTATGATAAAACGCGTTTGGGGCGTACCTGTGTGACGTCATCCGTGTCCCAGTGTCTGGCGTTCCCAGCGTGGAGAAAGTCCCGACGTGCTTGCAGCCTGTGGAGGGCTCTAAGCGCGGCATTGTGTACTGGAATCCCGCGGGAGGAGGTTGCTGATATCCGAAGACGGGTAGATATAAAACCTTGTGGTATTTAAGCCCACAGCAGAGGAAATTCATGGTACGGGTACCATCCTCTGACTTTTAAACGTGACTGTTTTGTCTGTTTTTTATACATTAAAAAAATTACTACGCTATGAGGCGCCCCCATTGTCCTTCCATTCCTACAGATATATATATATATTTATATATATTTACATTTCACCAAATTCATTCACACTATTCTTTATTTTAAACAAATAGATTGCTTAGCAGTCATACTTAGGATAACAACCTGTGACCTGTCTCTCTGGATGCAGACCCCTTAATGATAGAGATATTTGCTCCTGCATTGTAAGTATAATAATATCATATATAATATATAATATAATAGTAATATCTCAGTCAGTAATGTATCTGCTTCTAATGGAACAGTTGTTGGGTTCTAATACAGGGTGCAACACTTACAAAACTTATGTTTAGAATAAAGATAGTGTAATGTAAGTGATATGAACTGCTTTTAATTAACTGATTCAAACTTGCAGGGGAGGAAAGATACCCTCTTGGGATCCTGAGCCCAGCGGCAAATAATTCCATTGCCTCCCAGAGTTAAGCCTCTGATCTAAATGCAGTTAAAGGTTTAGGCATTGTATTATTTAGAATTTAATGAACATTACATTGAAGCTGAAGTTATTGGAAAACAGGTTGTAGGGATGAAATAATTAGTCAGATATCTGCCAAGGATGGGAAGGATGGACGTTTTTTTAACATTAAATTAGAAATCATATCATGCCCTGTCACAGTATTTCAGTATTTATTACTATTTAGCATCTAGGGTGCTGTATTCATTCCTCTGATGAATTGTATCCATGTTCTGCATGAGCATTATGCTGATACAATATCGCCTTGCCATAATTCAGAACAGGGGCGTATTGGAGACTAAAAGTGGCTCTGGAAAATATATGGAAGTGGCCTCATGTGGGCGGTAGCAAATCATTAATGGGCGGAGCCAGCATAACAGTAGGCGGAGCTGCACCTGGCAGTGCTGGTCTTTATATTTACTGCAGTATATGGGGAGAAGGAGGTGGGGTAGGAGGAGATGCAGCAGTGGCCAGGAGCAGGCAGGGAGGAGGACAGAGGGTGGGAGAAGGTGATTCCGCATCCAGCAGCAGGGTCCTGTGCGGCATTGCCGCCACTGATACACTGCCCGGCAGGGGTGGATCCAGAACAAAATTACTGGGGGACACCATAACAGGGAAGGGAGGGGGGTTATTTGCGCATGTTCTCAAAACAGTTTGTGTTTCCTCAAAAGAAAGGCATGGCCACAAAGCGAATGACGAGGAGAGACAGTAGGTAACAGTGAACAGATGATTGAGAGAGGCAGATGGTGTTGTCTTGGAAAGGCAGAGTGACAGGAGAGAGCAAAATGGGGAGATAGTTCCACAGGGGAGAGGTAGATAGTGATGCAATGGGTAATGGGGAGAGATAGAGAGACAAAGGTGGCTAGAGAGAGAGATATAGGGAGCTAGGGAAGGTGGGAGTGAGAGGTACGGGAGATGGGAACAGTGAGAGGGCAAAGGAGTGAGTCAGTGAGGCACAGAGAGCGAGTGGAGACTGAGATAGATGGGAGAGAGGAGGTGAGTATAAGAGAGAGGGGGAGAGAAATGGGCAGGGAGGGTCTGAGTGAGAGACAAAAAGGGGGTGAGAATGAGAGACAAAAATAGGGGGGAGAGAGGGAAGACAGAGAGAATGTAGAGAATGAGAGGAGGTGAGAGGAGGTGAGAGTGGTGGCAAGAGAAAGAGGGGATAGGTGAGATGAGAGAGATGGATTGGGTGAGAGGGGAAAATGAATGACAGGGATAATAGAGGGAGGGGAAGTCAGAGAGAGGAGGCATAGTGAGAACGGAGAGAGAGAGTTCCAGGAGACTGGGCTTAGATGAGGAGAGGAGGTGGTAGTGGAGGATACGAGGTTGTAGAGGAGAAGAAAGGGGTTAGAGGAGGAGATGTGGGGTGGTAGAGGAGGAGAGGGGGATTTAGAAGAGGAGAGGGGGTGGTAAAGGAGAAGACGGGGTGGTAGAGGAGGAGACAGGGGTTTAGAGGGGGTGGTAAAGGAGTAGACTAGGATTGTATAGGAGCAGAGGAGATGGTAGAGGAGGAGACAGGTGGTAGATGAGAAAAGGGGGTGCTAGAGGAGAAGGGTCTGGTAGACGAGGAGACAGGGCTAGAGGAAGAGGAGATGGAGTGGTAGAGGAGGAGAGGTGTTGGTTTTAGAGGAAGAGAGGGGGTGGTAGAGGAATGGGGTTGGTAGAGGAGGAGACATGGGTGATAGAGGAGGAGAAGAGGGGGTGGTAGAGGAGGAGATGGGGTGGTATATGGGGAGAGGGGGGTGTAGAGAAGGGGAAGGGAGTGGTAGAGGAGGAGATGGGAGTGGTAGAGGAGGAGATAGGAGTGGTAGAGGAGGATATGGGGTGGTAGAGGAGGAGATGGAGTGGTATATGGAGAGAAGGGGGTGCTTTTCTGACAACGGCACATTCAGCCTCACTGACAGTGGCACATTCCAGCCTCACTGACAGCGGCACATTCCAGCCTCACTGACAGCGGCACATTCCTGCTTCTCTGACAGCGGCACATTCCACCTCAGTGACAGCGGCACATTCCAGCCGCACTGACAGCGGCACATTCCTGCTTCTCTGACAGCATCACATCCCGCCTCACTGACAGTGGCAGATTCCAGCCTCACTGACAGCAGCACATTCCTGCTTCTCTGACAGCGGCACGTTCCCGCCTCACTGACAGTGGCACGTTCCTGCCTCAATGACAGCGGCACATCCCTCTCACACTGCTGGGTAGCCCCGCCTGTACATAAGATCACATTCGGCTGCTTAACCCTTTGAGTGCCAAGTGAAGTATATTCAAACTCCACACAGACAGGGCCATGGTGGGAGTCGAGCCCATGGCCTCAGTAATGTTACACCATACTTGCACGCACAGCAGAAAAGAGGGTGTTGTGTATCAAAAAGTCATGTGGCATAACAAAAAGAGGGCTTGGCTTCGCTATTCCGGGTGTGGGGGCTATCTCAACGGAATCACACATTTGCCTCCACAGGGAAAAAAAACATCCACATTGGCCCCCCCCAGGGAAAAGCCCTAAAGCGCACTACACACTAGACGATATATTGAATGATATCATTCAGAAAGGGATATGTGAGCAATATCGTTCACTATATCGTCTAGTGTGTACACTGAATATCGTTAATGATGCACGCTCCAGCACATCGTTAATGATGACTGATGTCTACTGAACATGCAGGTCAATTTGGCTATACAGCTATACCCACATGTTCAGTTCTGGTGACATCCCTGAACGATATTGGTGGCCGATACTGTTCAGTGATTACAGCGAGAGAAGTTGCGTTAGTGCTCAAATATAATGTATCAGATGTCACAGTATATTGCTCAGTGTCCCGTTTTCATCAGCGACCAGAGATGGTCGTTGATGAAAATGACACACTGCCGGGAGAAGAGGCAGGGGAAGTCACAGATCGGAGGAACAAGCTCCTTCAACCAGCGACCATTAGGGGACTGAAAACGGGAGCGTGCACCCGGTGATTTAACGCTGGTGCACACTCCAATCGCTGGCAATATGGTCGCTCAGCCTCAGACCGTGTGTACACAGTTTTAAAAACAGGACACCCCACACCCACAGAGTTTATATGTCACACTAACACATATATTGTGTAAGATTGATAGATAGATAGATAGATAGATAGATACTGTAGAGAGATATATAGAGTCGACCCTCCCCCAAGGCACTTACCTGATTGATGTAAAGGTGTAGTAGGCATGCAGCAGGGTCCTCTTCTCTCTGGAGTATCTTCACCCCTGACCTCTCTGCCTCTCCCCCCTGGGCCCTGAGGGTGCATCAAAACTTAATTCTTCAGCTCCTCTTAACAGCACAGAGGCAGAGCACTCTTAATCCCCACCCCTTTTACTCTCTCTTCTCGGCTCTAGTGTTCCTATAGAAGTAAACTACTGCTGATTGGTGGACGGCAGCTATCTTTTTGTAGCCTATATGGGGGCAGACATTTTTTTGTTACCTCCGGGCTTCGGCAGCTCAGCAGCTACAGGACGGAGCAGGACCAGCCTCTGCCTAGCAGCAGCAATGAGTGAGTGGGGGTAAAGGGTCCTGGGCAGGAGGGGGTTCCCAGGTGTATGGATGGGAGTAGTATTATCACTATGATGCACCTCCTACCCCTGTCCTCTACTGTGCTAGCTTCCTCGGCTGCATCCCTGCCTGCTTCAATGTGCGCATTTAGCCGTCGCAGGCCAGTACAGCTCTGCAGTGCCAGTACTGGAGCCTGTGACGGCTGCGGCTGGGAGGAGGCTGAGCAGCATCAAGCAGCAGCGCTTGAGGGGAGGGGATGGCTCGGCCCGGTTGGGGAAGGACTCATGGAGACTGTGCATTGTTTACTGTATTTCGACCTCATCTGTCCTCGGCCTCCCGGGAAACTCCATGGTTGATATAATGGCCAATCCGCCCCCGATCTAGAATATCAAAATATCTCATTTACCTTTGCACTATCTCTCCAGGGTGGTGCTGTGGTCCACTCACAATGTGTCTATATGCTGTTCCGAGTAGTGCAGGGATTTACATCTGGGCATCGCTTTCAGTGGGCCTGTCTACCCCGTTGCTTCACAGCTCTCTTCACAGTCACATCACTCCACAGCGCTCTGCTCCATATCTACCTTCCGAGAACTAGGGCCAGCTTCCTCAATGCCAGTTCCCTTAAAAACCTGGACATGTGTGCAGTCACATTGGCAGCATTAACCTGATTGTTCTCAGCCATTCTGAGCAATGTTTCCAGTTAGCTGACCTTGGTGACTTGGTGATGGGAGTTTCCTGCTCACTCCCAGATTGCCAGTACGTTACTTCTTTTGTGAATGCAGCTCTGTGCTGAGCTCCAGTCCGTTAAATACAGTTCTCAGCCTGGTTAATTCAGATATTTATTTATAATGCTTGTCCAGTTCCAGTTCAGTTGCCTTCCTTTTTCCTGTCTAACAGCCTTCCAGGTTCCAATCCGTTCATCTGTCCAGTTCCAGTCTGGTTCTAGTCCAGTCACCTCTCTGGCTCTTAGCTGGTCTCCACAGTCCCTCTATTCCAGTCACCAAACCAGTATTAGCCCCAGGAGTTTCTGACTTAATCTAGTTCCCATACCGGATCTAGCCCAGTTATGTATTCCATTCTAGTCCAGTCTCCAAAGCTAAGCCAGAATCAGTTGCTGCAGTTACCAACTCCAATCCAGTGGTCTACCTGGATCCTGCCCAGCCACTATCTCATCTGTCTCTAGCTGCTCTAGCTTTGTTAGATATCGGTGAGTTGTGTTCAAACTGATATCTAGTTTGCAGTGTAAAAATAAAGCAGACACTATTTACCTTGCACGGAAACAAAATAACTCACACAAATCTAACTCTCTTTGCATATGTTACATCTACCCCACCTGCAGTGCAGCATGGTTTTGCCCATTTCGGGAATAAATTTGTCATGCAAGCTCGTCTAAATGAGGTGCCAAATTCTCTGCTTTTTATTTTTGAAACTGAATCGCAATTTAATCTGTTTGTCAATTTATGTAAAGTCCTTTTTGTAACTCAATGCTTTATAAATCTTTTTTTTAATGAAAACACAATTAAGTCTAACATATTTTTCTAAGTTCTTTGATGAAGCTAACAGCCTGATAGGCCTATGCCGCATGCCTAAGCGAAATAAAGTATAAAGAATTAATAACTGTGTAGGTAGAGAAGAAAAGCACTAAATGGTGCAAGACCACTGTAAAAACCCTTGGTGGTGGCAGTGAATTTGTTTTATTAGCCATGAGTGCTGACATAAACAATATCATGGGCAGTGGTATCAGATTGAGGTCTGGGGACTGACTGATTCATGGCAATATGCCTTTAATACATAGTTAATAAAAAAAAAAAAAAATTGAACTTGAAACTTTCTTCCATTCACACACTTGTATGGCAGTTTGAAGAGCAATACAGTACTAGCAGCCTCAAAGGGAGAGAGGGAGAAGGAAGATGATCACTGCATAACATTATTTTGGGATGCAGAAGTGACAAAAGTACAGTTTGAACTTTATGTTGCTTGATAAATTGATTGCTCACATCACCTCTATAGTGGTATTTTGAAGATTTCTCTTAATAAATATGGTGAAGCAGTGATAAAGCATATTTTTTCATGAAAATATTGGGAAAAGAATATGTCAGCAAGTTAAATATACCCATAAATATACCCATAAATAAGAAGTTCCCAAAATCAGTCCTCAGTTCACCCTACAGCAGTGGTTCCTAAATGTTTTTAATTTACTGCACCCTAGAGTATCAGCATTTTCTTCACAGAACCCCTAGGAAATAAGTGTATTAATGTAGTTAACAAAAAAAAATGAAATTAAGAAAAAAATTGTTCCCACCAATCATCCTTAGGGTAAGTTGTGCGGTGGTGTACAGCTGGGCTTCTAATTGTAACCATATTTTAAGAACAGCAGCCACTAGCATTGGTTTTGCCTACCACTTTGACCATAAATAATTTGATTTGGTCCTGGACAACCAACCCGAGGAACCCCTGCAAGAGCCTTGCGGCTCCCCTGTGCTTCTGATATTGGTATATCATTGCTAATGTTTAGTAGTATTTTGCCATATTCCCCAATAGTCATGATGTATTTTAGGAAATCTTAGAAAAAAAAGAGAAAGCAAAGTGTTACTGTACTTGCTAAGCATTTGCAAGTACGTAATAAATACCAGAAACAGTTTTTCATTTTTTCCTTAGTTACACCACCCGATAAAGTGATGATTTTTATATTTTCCTTTTGAACGTTTAATCAACTATTTCGCATGAGCAAAGTTAACTATGAAAAACATTATGTGGACTATTGAGTTTTCCCTCAAGAATGTAATCACAATCACTTAAACCCACTGAGAAAAAGTAATCAGAAAGACTGAGCGGCCAAGGCACTGACTGAGCAGACACAGGGGGTCTTATTTTGTTCATAGAGCTTAGATTTAAACAATTTATATGAACTGTGCCATTTCTGGAGGAGTTCCCAAATTCACAGCAAGCAGGCAGCACAGCTGGAGGCCTTACCTGGATTTAAAGCTATTACGAAATCTTCTGAGAACAGTAAATTAGTTACATATTGTTGTCCCTGTTCCAATGTCAATCTAACAGATGGTTACAGTACTGTATATTGTGGCGTGTCATGCTATAAAACAATTCTCTTTAAATAATATTTAATCACACAACAATGGGAATGATGCAGATTGGGATTGACAAAAGTTCACGAAGAATGTCATGTGTCTCATCTCTCTATACATTCTCTAAAAGGGGGAAGGATGGGACAATCTAACCAATTATTGTAAGGGCTTGTGTAGGTAATTGCTGGGTCACATATACTCCAGGGGGGGGGGGGGGATCAATATTATGGTAGATACGGACAGGTGATAATTTTAAATGATTATGAAGGATCAGTGTACCATTCATCCCTGGCATTTCCTTTATAGAGATGAACTAGTGGATGATGATACCTCTTGATTCCCTCAAATTAGAAAAGGAGAGTTATTGTGTAGACTCATTAAGCAACTAGACAGACACCCTTATCCTTACACTACTCACATGAAAACCTCTTGCTTATTCACCTATCATATACTGAATACAACTACAATTACAACGTACAATGTGCTCATCTTCTGATATAAGAAACTGACCCTCAGGAGAATTGTCAGTACCAGCCACAAGTCAATTGTAAACAACAGAGGCAAATTTAGGAGCCAGGCTACCCCTAGACACAATATTAGTGAGGGAAGCACTGCTCCCCCTCCCTCACAACTCTTCTCAGCCTCCATGGTCCTTAGCATAGCTATAGTGCTGCCCAGAAACAGTGATAAGTGCCTCTGCATAGACATCATGAAAGTATCCCTGTAGACCATTTCATTCCCTGTAGCCTCAGGGCAAACATCAATTAGACAGGTATACCCAACCTCTCCTGCACTTACATCATCCACCTGTAACTTCGCCCACCTTCTCACACTGGTATTACATACAAAAGGCTCAAATGTACCATGTGCCCCCCCCCCCCCCCCCCCCACCCTGCAGTGCACATGGTTTTGTCCATTCGAGAAGGAATTTGATCCGAGGTTGACATTTACTAAAGAAATTCGTAAAAAAATAGGTTTATTCGTATCTAGAAATACACCTATTTTTTACACATTCGTATTTTTGGATGTACTATCCCGAAAATACGACAATTTGTATTCTTAATAAAGGGACATTCGTATTTACAAATACGAATACATACCCCATTGATAGAATACGAAAAGAATGGTGATTCCTAATTTATTAAGCGGCTCTTTGAGCCTGAGGCTGGTTATAGCTGTGGGAGCGTAAGGAGGCAGATCCTGCACGGATCTGACTGATCTGTGCAGGCTGCCGATACAAATTTGTATTTTAAAAGACGAATTTGTAGTTAAGAGTACGAATTTGTATTTAAAATACTAATTGGTATCGGGGAAAAAATACGAATCAGTCAAGTACGACTGATTAGTAAATTATCCTCCAGAATACAAATGAAAATACGACTACACCAGTCGTATTCATTCATATTAAGAATACAAATACGATTTTCATATTCGTATTATTAGTAAATTTCCCCCTAAAAGTGAACCAGAATAAGGCCCCTTGTCTCCTAGCCAGTAGTACAAGCATCCCAAAGGCTAGTTCTATTCAGGTGTAATATGAAATGTTAGAAGTTTATTGGTCCATAAATCATAAAATACCTATAACAAAAGTGGTTCAATACAGTTCTTGACAACGATTTCTAAGTGTTAACATACAGTAAATACTGTAAAATTAAGGTATACATTTACATATTTTGATCTGTTGTAGCTCGCACAGAAACCCTGATACTTTTTATTCACCAGCCTTTATTCAAGTAAGCATAAAGACCCCCATACACGCTGCGATAGCAGCATGCAATGTGATGCGATGGGCGCTCCCGCGCGCATCGGACAGTACAAAAAGTACATGCTGCACATACTTTTTGTCAAATGCATGCGTTGCGATGCGATCCAGACCATAATACATTGCAACGCATGCTGCTATCACAGCGTGTATGGGCACCATAACACTTAGATATACAGTAACCTATACTACTGCTTCAGGTATTAACTCTGAAGTGGCATAAGACTAACGTAGTCATTTGAGGGTTGTGCACAATGTTACAAATGTTTGCTCTCAGGCACTTGTACCTCATAACTAGTACCTTGCCATCTGGTCTCTTGCACATACAGGGATTGTGAAGCCAAGGAGTTTCTATCAAGACATACTGTAGATAAAATATACAGCATTACCACTAAGCACAGTATGTACTTTAATACAGTAGGAACACATGACATGTAGAGAAGTGGGTATTTCATTAACCATTCCAACATATCTAATATATTATGATATATTACTGTTTGATAAACCTGGCTTTCTTTAGAACTTGAAAGGATGAAAGTAATTATTAACGCTCCAATACATCCTAAAAAAAATAAATTGTATCAAGTTTCAGAGAGCAAACAGAAATGTTTCACTTTGGAAATGAATGCAAGTCTTTTTGCCAAGCTGAGAGTTGATAATAGCTCCATTCATTGTTATTAGCTGTTGACACAGTGTGATCCATATCGTTTCTCAACCTGTTCTTTGGCTCCCCTCTGCCTCGTTCCTTTCTGGCTAGAGTTCCCATCTCTCAGAAATCCTTCTCTGTAATTTTAGAAACAATATAAAAAAAATCATATCTAGCTTTATGTGCCTTTTTCTTTACCAAAAATATGGTAATGCCACAGAAAGCAGCTTGTGTTAAAATAAATCCACTGCTGGCATCTTAGATTACCATCATTGACCATTGATCACCCTACGGGCCTTGAGGGTACTTGGATTGATAGTCTGCAGCATCTATGGCACTATTACTGGGGACACAGTTCCAGTACATTTCAGCACATGCGCACTGCAATTCCAGTGCATGAGTAGTCCCCAAATCATTGGTCAATTGCAGCTGTTTGCAAATATATTCCCCCTGAATGATACACAGTCACACCTGATACAATGTTTTGGGGGATTTTTGAGAAGGAGAGCGAAGTGTCTGTCTATGCTCCTGGCTGAGATCAGAGCTACTGTACATGCCTGAGTACACAAAACGTACATGCTGCAGTACAGCAGCTTCTTCATTCGCAGCAGCTTGTCCCATGAGTAGCAGTTGGTAACAGATAGGCTCAGCTGCAGATACTTGGCTCTTGTGCTGCTGTCTTTTATATGCTTAGTTTGTTTATAGTTTGCAAGTTCAGACCATTGCAATTATATATATATATATATATATATATATATATATATATATATATATATATATATATATATATTTTGTGTCAGCCCGGCACTCCTTATTTATTTATTTATTAACAGTTTCTTATATAGTGCACACAAATTACGCAGCGCTTTACAGAGCATAGTTATAATCAAAAACACATAACAAATTACAGTACAAGACAGTTTAGGACAAGTACATGGTTAATACGGATAGTTGCATCAGGGGACAGGACACTGAAGCAATCATCAGGGTGGCAGTGGTTTATATATTCTAAGAAAAGCACACGAGGAGAAAGGGCCCTGCTCGTGAGAGCTTACATTCTAAAGGGGAGGGTTAGACAGACAGGGGTGACACAGAAGGGAAAGAAGTGGGCATAAACAGTAGGTTAGGATGAGAGATGGTCAGGTTTTATGGATGCTTGTGGCAAATGCCGAGGGTGCCTTTCGGGCACAATGGATAGGCTGTGGTACGAATACAGGCAGATGCACTCCAGCGGTCTTGGCAAAACAAACTTTACTTTAAGTGAAACACGATGTTTCGGGGTAACAACACCCCGTCTTCAAGGTATTCTACACCACAGTATTCATACCACAGCATATATATGTGATCAAAATAAACAGGAATTTTCCTGAAATCTGAAGCTACAAGCATCTTCTTCTTTTATATAATTTTTATATATTTTATATTTTATGGACATTACATATTGCACTTAGGGCGCTGGGGTTTAGTGGAAATTGTAGGTGTCTAATAGCGTCCACCAGGTGTATATAGATATATAGATAGAAGCGCAATTTGGGGGATTTTGTTGTGTGTATGTATATATATAGTCACAGGCAGGTATGAGGGCCCTGCTTGGAAGCTGACAATCTATAGCACGGGTGTCAAACACAAGGCCCGCGGGCCAAATCCGGCCCGCCTGACCTCGTCATGTGGCCCGCGCGAGGAGAGAGCACGCAGGGGCAGTGTGTCCCAGCTCCTGCCTAGGCCACCTCCTCTCACCCACCCCGCGCACACTAGCTCGCTGGAGCTGCGGGGTTGGTTGCTGGGACTGGGACGTCACGCAGCTGACGATCTGTGCTGGACTGCTGGTAGTAGCGGTAACCGTGTGTGCGAGGCGGCTGACTGAAATAGGTTAGTAGTGTATAGCTCGGGCTGGTCGCTGTACGTCGGGATCTCTGTCACTGAGGGTGACATTTACACACAGGCCATGCTCTCCTCTAGTCACTGCGTGTCTATCTTGCTAGCCCACATTAAAATGTCTTTCCCAAAATGGTGTCACCTCCTCTAGCATCCCTAAGGCAGCTCTGTACCTTCTGTCCCTGTCTACCACTGAACCCTGCACCTCAATATAATTAGTACTGGATGTGGAATTAAATTTCTGCAGCATAGCTCTGTGTTTGATGGCCCACCATTTTTGTTATCACATTATTGTTATATGCATGTCCTGTTTCATACTGCTTTAAAGTACACCTTGTACAAGTTTTCTGTCATTTGTACTTTTTGGGGGACCTGCCCTTTGAGGGTGACCATACTGCTGATTTGGCCCCCGATGAATTTGAGTTTGACACCCCTGATCTATAGGGAAATAGGCATTGATATATAGTCCACCAGAATGCAAAGGTTCCTGGTGGGCTGTAAGGTACTGTGACCCAGCAGTTTGGCCATCGGTCAGGAGGATGGAAAATGTGAAGAAAAGAGTGGATATGCGTAGACTGTACAGTGGGGATGTGATTAGATAGGAACGGTATATTAAGTGGCTGGTTCTGGAATTTGTTGGTGTAGTTTGGTTTATGGCTTTGTGTGTAAGTAAAAGTATTTTGTATTGAATATGGTAGAATACAGGGAACCAATGAAGTGACTGACAGAGTAGCTTTGCAGACGATGAATGTCTGGCTAGGAAGATTAGCCTCGCAGCTGCATTTATGATGGACTGTAGTGGTGAGAATCTGTATTAGGGAAGGCCAATAAGGAGACTATTGCAATAATCAATGCGTGAGATAATGAGAGCATGGATTTAGAGTTTTTGCAGTGTTTTGTGTAAGGTAAGGGCGAATTTTGAATATGTTTTTTAGCTGCATGTGGCATGATATTTATAAAATACAAACCGTCCTGTTGTGCTGATAAATACAAAATACATACTATAAAAAAAAAATCCAAAAATGGCTGCTTGCTTCTAGAAGACGATCTCCAGGACTTTTTCAATGATAATGATAATAATAATAATAATAATAATAATAATAATAATAATAATAATAATAATAGTAATGATAATAATAAAATCAATAATAATTGTATTTATATAGTACACTTTCTCCAATAGGACTCAAGGTGCGCAACAGATAAAATTAATATAATAGAGATACTAGAGATACTAAAGGAACAATTAAGCAAATGCTTGAATAAATAGGGAAGTCTTCAGTCTGTTTTTTAAAAGCATTCTAGCATGGCAGCCTCTATAACTGTGCAGGGAATTGAGTTCCATAGAGTCCGAGCAGCATGGCTGACAGCTCATTCACAAGATGAGATACCGGAAAATCTAGAAACTGCTACATTTATACATATTGCAATAATAGAGCACAGAGTATAGAATGAGAAGCTGCTTTAGGTACCTTGGACCTTGGTCATTTAGGGCTTTGAAGAGCAGCAAGCCAATCAGAAAAGCAATTCACCATCTTATTGGCAGCCATTGGAGGGAGTAGAGAATGGATGTTTTGTGACTGGAATGGGGCTGGTTGGCTAAAAGCCTGGCAGCTATGTTTTGTACCATATGTAAGTGATACAATTATTGTACTCGGGGACCAAGGTAGTATGTATGCAGTAGTCTAATTCAGATGGTACAAATGCATGTATGTTTTTTTTACAGGGGGAATCAAGTGCTTGAATCTGGCTATGTTCTTCAAATGACAGAATGAGAATCTTGACTTCTGGGACAAGGGACAGGTGGCTTGCAAATGTAATGGAATTAACTTATCAAATCTTTTCTTCTGACCAGTATCTCTCATCTCAGTTCATCATCCACAATTCTTAGAAAAATCTTAATGTTTTGATTAATTGACAGTGGGTCAAAGTGGACAGATTTATTTTAAAAATGTCCTTAGTATGGTCAACATAATAATCTTTGTTTTTAAAACATTCAACAAGTACTGTATAAGCTAAGTAATAGACCAAACAAAGGTATCAAAATTGCACAATGACACAAAACTTAGACCCCCAGTCAATAATAAACCAGAGAATATTGTTGTTTAGAGTGCTTAAAAATGAATGCCTCATTGATCCCTGTTTGTCTTTTTTGTGACCTCTTGTTTCCGCCCTTCCTTGGGTGTGGCCTCCTATGCTCTTTTTGGACACCCCTAAAGAGGCCCCTGTTGGTTGTAGGGTGCAAGTGCTCTCTGATTCTGAGATTGATTGGACTGGGCCCCGGCATTTGTGCATGCCCCTTCTCTCCCGGACCCCATTGGTGAACAGAGAAAGCCGTCGGACCCGCCGTGAGTACAGCGGTTTTCTCTGCCCGCCGATCGGAAAGTGGAGCCTCCACCTTGGGTAAGAAATCGGCCCATCTGGCCATCGACCCCTCTGGCATTTGCCAGAAGTGCATGATGGCCAGTCCGGCCCTGATTATGCATCATTAAGCCTTCTTGTTGTCTAAAGGGTGTACTTTTATGGGCTCATCTTTAGCTATTGGCACCTGAGAACTAACAGTAGGCATTGTGTGCATTGGTCTCAGATCTATACATAGGAGGATGTCCTGAGAACATTTATTCAAAATACAATAACTGCAAAAATGAGGGTTCATTCTACCAATGGTCGGTATATTATTAATTCTAAAGCCACACAGAATGTGATTGATTCTGTAAAATTCAAAGAAGAAACGACCATGGGGGATCAAATTTATTTTACTTTGCTTGTTTACTTAATCATTTGTTGTCATCCTCACTTAAAACTACCTCACTCATAAAGCCCCCATCTGCAGACATAATGGTACAATGTCTGACTCAAAGAGAGTAAATACCCACTACAGGTGATGACAATAAACTAAAAACTAGACACACAAATTATAACAGACAATATGCCCCAGATGTATTAAAAACCATATACAAAAAAACATTGGTACTTGTTTCCTAGCACGGCCACACCGATCATGATCGTGGGCATCGTTAGTAAAAATCGCGGGCATTGCATGCACTAAAAAATCGGGTGTGATGGTACCGACGCGATGCCCGCGATTTCCCATAGGGAACAATGTTAAATGCCTCAATTTACCTAAATCATCATAGGGAACAATGGTAAATGGTCCAGAACCCCCCAAAATCACCCCTGAACAGTGAAATGGCCCCCCAAAATTAGTTTACGCCACCCCACGATCAACGTGAACCCGAAGCGTGGCGAGCCCGCGAGGGGCGGCGGTACGCGTCCTGCGACCTTTTCATACCCCCACTATTCACGTCGGCATGGAGTTGAGAATAGAATAGTGTGGCGAGCGCAGCGAGCCACCGAGCCCGAAGCGTGGGGAGCGCAGCGAGCCCCGTGAGTGGACGCAGATACCTGTGAAGCCCGTGAAGGGACGCGTTTAGCTGTGAAGGTATCCGCGTCCTCTCGCGGGGCTCGCTGCGCTCGCCACGCTTCGGGCTCGGTTTCACGTTGATCGTGGGGTGGCGTAAACTAATTTTGGGGGGCAATTTCACTGTTCAGGGGTGTTTTGGGGGGTTTCTGGTCCATTTACCATTGTTCCCTATGATGATTTGGGTAAATTGAGGCATTTAACATTGTTCCCTATGGGAAATCGGGGGCATCGCGTCTGGACCATTTAAGCCTTTTTTAGCCGCCTGCGATGCGACCGGCCCGATTTTGACTTTTTTCAATGCATTTCAATGGGAAATCGGGGGCATCGCGTCGGTCGCGTCGCAGACCACTAAAAATTACACCCGATGCCCGCGATTGTGGCCGTGCTAGGAAACAAGTACCAAAACATTTTTCTTAATAAAATTCACAATGAATAAACATTCTTTAAAAAAATAAATATGTAAAACGACATCATTACTGTTCAATAGGATACCTTATATAATAAGAACGTAAAAATAGTCATAGCCATTTACAGTAAATGTATGGAATTACAGTAGGAGACAAGGGTGAGATCCTAAAAAAAAAAAATCTTAGTTTTGTGGAATGGCTTTGAGCATAGCTAATCCTGCTATTATAAATACAATATATAAGTGTTAAAAAGATTAAATTCAAATCAGTACTGTATAGAGCCATTTTATGTTAAAGCCTTTTTTTTACATTGTCCTATTTCAAACAGTGATAAAGAAAATATATGTGTACATTTAAATGTAAAACATTTCCTCCAAAAATATATCTGTAGACATATATTTAGTCATCGCTTTTGTGTACTTACAGTATACCAAATACGTCCTTTCCATCTTATTATAGATTCAAGACAATATGAAAGAAAAAGCAAACTTTAAGGTTATTTGGAAACCTTCTTTTTTGTAAGCGGCATTGCTCTGGTGTCTGGTTGCATTAAAATAGTGGATTACAAGGAAAGAGAAGAGTCCTCTATGTTTTATTTATGAGATGTTCTTCAGATAAATAGGGGGCTTCAATTTCCATCACTGTCAACCTGACATGTTAGCAAGTGCTAAACTCACTGCAAAATAATTATAAGAAATAACTTTCAAGAAACATTTAACTTCCCTGAAGTTTGAAATTGCTGTCAGCCACATTTGAAGCACAGTTGTATTTTAAATGGATGCATTTTATTGCCCAATGCGGAATATCCAAAAAGAAGAAAAAAACTATTTTCTTGCGTGCTTGAAGACGTGCATGGACAGTCGTGTTTTTTTACCCCTGTTAGCAATCCCTCATGTCAGTGTTACCTCCACTGCCAACAACTTTAAAATTCTCCCTGTAAGAAAAAACATGAATCTATTTAATACATGGCAAACAGCTATGTAAAGCATTGTGGGTAATTAAATGCAAATGTGATGCCTGGGTATGGTGACTGCAGCTGTTGCCTTGAGCTTTTTAGGACACTGACAGATAGTTTTATAGAATGGCAACATTTCTCATTGTCTTTTGTCTTTGATTTTATTTAATTTTGCCTTTTCCTGTACTTACTTCTATTTTTTATTTTATTTTACATCATTCTCATGATTCTGCTAATAAACTGTTAATTATAATACCATGTGTAAAGATTTATAAGTCCTGTTCAAACAGCTTGCTATCAATTTACTGTAGCATTGTTTGAAAAATTACAGTAATTAATAAAACATGCAATTGCATGTACTGCTTAGTATGCTATTTATAGTTATTGAAGAGCTTGTTGAGTGCAATCCTATATATTAGTACTGTACATATAATTGTGAACTGTAGATGTGTCCACATACTTTTATCTTCCATGCACTACAAGTCATGCTACATAATGCATGAGCTGTATGTGTCTGCGCTCTGTTCCTCTGTGTGCAACTATGTTGATTACAGTGCATCTAATTCTTAAAGAGGAAGCATATATAATGATATGTGACAACATGCCTACAGTATATTGTGTGTGTGACCTAGAGTGTATCTTCATACAAAAGGCTACGTTACAGTAGTTTACTGGAAAACACTGTAATATTTCTTGTAGCCTTTACAACAGTGGTTCCCAAACTTTTTTGAATCACTGCGCCCTAGAGCATCAAAATATTTTCAAGGCACCCCTAGGCCAAATGCTTCTTATCGAGAAATTCAGAAAAAAAATATTAAATTAAGTACATTGTGTTTATATGTCACAGTTATGTGGTGAGGGACAGGATTTGCTTCTGTTTGTACACATATATTATGATTGGCAGCCACAAGCACTGGTTTTGCCTGGTACATTGACCATAAATAATATAAATTGATCCTGGTCTACCAACCCAAAGCACCCCTGCAAGTGTCCTGAGGCACCCTAGGGAGCCTAGGCACACAGTTTGGGAACCACTGCTTTACAAGATTCATTGTAATAGAAAAATAAAGAAAATAAAGTTGAATGCAAAGTTGGGCTACCAATTCACGCCTGTCTGTGGATACATCTATAGAGTTTATGCCTCACAGCACTGAGGTCATGGGTTTGATTCCCACCATGACCCTAACTGTGCAGAGTTTGAATAATCTCCCAGTGCTTGCATGAGTTTACTCCAGTGTTGTATATACTACATCCGGGTACTCCGGTCTCCTCCCACAATCCCCCCCCCCCCAAAAAAAATAATAATAATATACTGGTAGGTTAACTGGGTCTCAACAAAATTAACCCTAGAATGTTTGAGTGTAAATATGGTAGGGAATATATGTAAGCTCCACTGGGGCAGGGACGAACGTGAATGTTCAAATATACTCTGTAAAGCGCTGTGGAATATGTATGAGCTATATAAATAACTGGTAATAAATAATAAATAGTGTAAACATAACATTCCATAATATGTAAAAAATGTATTCTCTTTGTGTTCAGTTTCCCAACAGTGTCATTATTTTTGCAAGCTTCCTTTATACAAACTCCACTTAGCATTGTGGAAACTAAATATGACACACAAGTGAATATATACCTATTTTCACAGGAAATTGATGTTGATCTGAGAACCCTACACCCATTATGGATTCTTCAAAGTAATGATTAGCAAGGCAGAAAACTGCAGTTATTTGAGCAAAAATAAGATCTCACCACTCACATCTGTATAGCAGAGCTGCCATTCACATGCTATTGTATAGAGCTTATTATCATTACCACACGTAGTGTAGCACTGTAAGTGTTCATATCTTGTAATGGTCTTTTTACTCGACCGATTGAACTGACTCAGGATTTCAGCTTCCTTTGAAGTTGTGCAGGCTTGCAACAGTACAATGTGATCCTCCTATTATGGTCATTTATTTGATCTATTGTAACGGCTCTTCCAGTTGCCAACACTTACATGGAACTGACAGACTCCTTTACCTGAACTGCAGCTCGTACTACTAATATACACTAATGGGCCTATTCAGACCCCTTCGTTTGGGTCTCAATTTAGCTCCATTTTCGATGGTGGGGGTCTGCGCATGTGCATACTGTATATGCGCATGTGCAAAACCCTGTGCAAACACCTCTGGCAAGTATTACACTCGCTGATGTGTTAGCTTAGTAAGGGGAGGGAAGGGGGTCTTCAGGGGTATGCCCAGTGATTTTTGGGGGTCCCCATAAAACACTGGGAGCCAAATGTAATAGGGTGAGAGTTTCAGAAAGTGAGAGATTTTGGGAGAGTTTTCCCATGTTTTTTAAAGCAGCAATCAATTGCATGGCAAAACCAGGTTGATTTTGCCATGTAATTGATTGCTGCTTTAAAAAACATGGGAAAACTCTCCCAAAATCTCTCACTTTCTGAAACTCTCACCCTATTACATTTGGTCCCGGGTGTTCCCCTACTAATGCACTCATGGTGGGGCCTGCTTGGGACACAATACAAATAGCATAAGAAAGACATAGTTCACAAATATTAAATAGATGCTTAACCAATCGGTGGTATACAGAGGTATGGCATACCATCACTTTGACCAGAGGGCATTGCAGTTTTCCCGCACAGCTGGTCTACTGCAGGGAGGGTTTGATTAGACGAAGAGTCAGTTCTCAGCTACTGGCACAAGTTCTCTGGAGTTAGCAGGACACTTGGAGCCGTCTGCTTTTCCCTGATCTGGGCCGGAGACTGTGACAGGGCACTTTTGGTCCCTGAACATTTATATTGTAATAAGGCAGATATTTGTGTACTACAGTATGTGACACTGATGAGGATGATGAGTATATTGTTGTTTGTGTAAGTCAGCCACCAGTGGCAGCAATTCTTTCCTGTGATAAAAAGAAAGCCATAAGATCAAAAGAGCCACCTCTTGGGTGTGGAATTTTTTTTCCAAAATGCAGCCAATGTTTCTGAACATGCTGCATATGTGAGGCTAAAGTTAGTAGAGGCAGGAACATTAACCATCTAGGCATCTCCACCATATTACATAATTTGCGGTGAGTTCATTATTATTTTTTTTTTTTTTTATAATTTGTATTTAACATCCTCATCATCAACTTTCTGGTTATTGCTCAGAGGTAGTCCATCCCAAAAAAATGTTTCTTGGGGGCTCAAACAAAACAAGCACTTCAGTTACAAAAGTGGCAGTCCCTGTTGTTCTTGGTTTGTCAAACTGTGCATGTCATTTTTAACCCCTTCCCGACATTTGACGTACATGTACGTCATGGCCGGGATGTACTTCCCGACACATGGCGTACATGTACGTCATGACTTCAAAGTGCCACCGCGTCTACAGATGCGGTGACAGAGGGACGATGTCTGCTGTCCCTGACAGCAGACATCTTCCCTCATTGCCCAGGGGGGGCAGCGATACCCCCCCCCGTTCGGCGTTCGCTGTGATTGGCTGTTCAATGTGAACAACCAATTACAGCGTTTTCTGTGTACCGGCGAATAACGTTCGCCGGTGACACAGGGATCGGTGGTGATTGGTGCTGTAAAGTACAGCACCAATCACCACCGGGTGTAAGGGTGACACTGGTGTCACCCCACCTCACCCCACCTGCCCCCAAAAGGCTGTGATTGGTCCGTCGAAACGACGGACCAATCACAGCCATTACACCACATAGAAAATACCAGAGACAGCTCTGCAGCCGCCATTCCGGTCAGGAACAGCGTGCAGAGCGGTCTCTGTGCCCATCTGTGCCCTATACTGACCTGATCGTTGGTGGCATCCGTGCTGCCAGCTCCTGGTGTGACTTCCTTGTGACTTCCTTGTGTTGCTGCTGCTGCTGCTGCAGCAGCGTCATTGTGGCAGAGATTTAAATTGTGTGCTATAATTTTGTGCTATAATTTTGTATCTGCTCCCCCCTGCTGCCCCCCTTTTGTGCTGATCACTATAAACTAAGTGATCAGCACCTTTTTTGGGGTCCAGGGTTTTTTTTTTTATATATACCCTGTCAGGTTGCACCCACAGTTGTGTGCCTGCTGCCCCTCACTGCTAATCAGTGTTGCATCACTGCATCACTGATCAGTAGTTTTTTTTTTTTTTGGAGAGTGCAGTGGGGTTTTGTTTTTACATCCACGTTGCTTTTGTGGGTGTCCTGTGGCCGCTGAGCGCTGATCAGTGACGTACATCACTGAACAGCATTTTTGGCACAGGGTTGATATAATTTTTTTTCTGCAGTTTTTTTTTATTGTTTTTTTTTTGGAGAGTGCTGTGGTTTATTTTTTTTAAATTGTTTTTACACCCACGTTGCTTTTGTGGGTGTCCTGTGGCCGCTGAGCGCTGATCAGTGACGTACATCATTGAACAGCATTTTTGGCACAGGGTTGATATAATTTTTTTTCTAGTGGGTTTTGGATGATACTGCTTGCGCACTATTTGAACTCTCCCACTCTGCTGCCCTCTGCTGACCGAAAAGAGCAACACTGACTCTTGTGTAATGCAGCAAAGAATTTTTGTGGTCTGCAGAGTACTGGCGCAGGAGTGTTTGAGCTGATATGTTTAAAAAGAATCTGGACCCGTAAAGGGAATATGATAACCAGAAAATTTTATTATACACACAATTAAAAACAATATAAAAGACAATAAAAAGTGCAAGTGCCAATTTTTGACAAAAGTGCAAATGCAATACATATACAATAAATGTATACACAAAAAAACGGGGACAGATAGGGTATAGATCTCACCAAACAAAGGTGGTGCGGTGGGCTTGGTGCTTAGCAGTTGGTGGTCCCGGGGAAGCAGCTGGATGCACCACCGCACAGGCTTGATCAATACCAGGTATCAGATGGAAAGTCTCCCGTCACTGTATTAGCATCCCGCGTAACATGTTTCGGAGATAACTCCTTCTTCAGACGTGGATGCTAATACGTTGAAGGCTCCGGGTATTTAAACCCATTTGATTAACACTGATGTCTTACACCTGTAATTCACTTCCGCCTATCGCGCTATGGCGGAAGTGACGTTTTTCACTGAGTCCGTTTGGGAATGAATTCCCCTTTGCAGCCTGATCCATATTGTGCGCAGGACTTCCGGGTTTCGCGTACCGGATATGACGTTTTTGCGTGTCATACTGATCTTCCTGCGTTCCACTGCTCCGTTTTAACGTGGAGATCCAATATTGCTGCTTGATTTCTTTTCGCTTACGATTTTCTCTGGGGAAACTTCATGGTGTGTAGTGCGTTATATTCTCTATATACTGCCACGAAGTTTGGTCACTTATTTTTCTGTTTCTCCCTTCCGGACATAAGAGGCAGATTCCGCCATCTTGGAAAAGGGCATTCTTTGGTTTACATACAACTGTTTCCAATACTTGTAGTAAAAGAACCTAAAGAGACAGGATGCCACATCTAAAAGCTAAACCCTACTTTATATTCAGGTTATGTCCATCCCTATATGTGGCATCCTCTTTTTCCAGATGAATTGGCTAATTAAAAAACGATATAAAAGACAAAAAAAAAAAATGAATTAATAACATTTAAAAAGAAGCACAAACCATATTAAAATTCATTCTAAAAACCATTTTAGTTCAAACTCTATATTTAACCCATTAGGGACTAAAGTGTCAATTGCAAAAATCAAGCGCATCTCGCTTTGGGCCAGACGCTTTTCTGTATCTCTATCTTTCCAGCTACTTTTTATCATCTGGATCCCCAAAAATCTTTTTATATATTTTTCTTTACAAGAGTGTTGGGTTTTAAAATGTTCAGAGACCGAATGGCTTGCCAGGCCTTTTCTGATGTTATAGATGTGCTCTGATAATCTTACTTTTAAACTTCTAGATGTTTTCCCAACATATATATAACCACATTCACATTCGAGGAAATAAATTACGTTTCGTGAATGACACGTGATAAAATCTTTAATTTTATATTTTTTTCCTTTTATATTGAATTCTGTACTCTTCCTATCAATATTTGGTTTTGTGGTGGTTTTGCACATTAGGCATTCTCCACATCTGTGGAAGCCTAAATTTCTTGTACTTGGGGTTTTCTCTTGCAGGGCACTTTTCACCAATTTATTCTTCAGAGAATTCGCTCTCCTATAGATAAAAGATGGTTTGGGGGGTATAATATCGCCTATTACGGGATCATCTCTTAGAATGTTCCAATTTTTGTATATCACACGTTCTAATTTCTTGTGATGACTCCCGTATTGGCTAATGAAAGACCATTCATGTTGTTTACTGTTATTTCCAGTTTTTTCTCTTTCTATGAGAAGATGGTTTCTTTCTACCTTGTCTAGCTCCATAATGGCTTGATCAAGATCGTGTTTATTATATCCCTTCTGTTGAAAACATCCTTTCATATCCCCCAATTCTTTTTCAAGGATGGCTGGATCTGCGCAGTTTCTCTTGAGCCGCTTAAATTGGCCCAGAGGAATGTTGTCCAGCCATCTTTTATGATGTTCACTTTGTACATCTATATACGAGTTTGAATCAGTGGGTTTTTTATATGTTCTGGTACATATACTATTGTCTTTAATATATATAGAAAGATCTAAAAAATTGGTTTCGGTTTGTCTGATGTTAAAAGTTAAATTAATGTTAAAATCATTCTGATTTATGGTTTCACAGAACATAACCAAACTTGCATTGTCACCCCCCCAGATAAAAAAGATGTCATCAATGAACCGCCACCAGCACACCAGATTCGCCCCACATGCCCTATGTTCATCGATTATAGTCATCTCCCAATAGGACATGAATAAGTTCGCATAACTAGGGGCGAATCTGGTGCCCATGGCGGTTCCTCTTATCTGGAGATAAAAAGTCCCATTAAAATAAAAATAATTATTTGTTAAAATGAACTTAATCCCCTCCAATAAAAATTCCTTTAGGCCAACAGAGTACTCACTTTGATCTAAAAACCATGAAATAGCCTGGAGACCTTTTTCGTTTTCTATAACAGTATATAAAGTACTGACATCTGCTGTAGCTAAAAAATATGTGGACTCCCATTTACATGTTTTAAGCTTACGTAATACATCCCCAGTATCCTTTTGGTGAGATATGGTTTTGTTTACCAGGGGTTGCAGGTAAAAATCTATCATGGCTGATAGATTTGAGGTAAGGCTATTAGTACCTGTTATTATAGGCCTTCCAGGCGGATTAGTAAGGTGCTTGTGCATTTTTGGTAAAATGTAGATGGTAGGGGTTGAAGGTGATTCCAAATTAAGATATTCCATTTCTTTTATTGTAATGGCACCACTTTCCATTGCTTTTTTAGACAATTCTTGTAGAGATTTTGTCATATTTGTTAGAGGATCACTCCTTAGTTTTTTGTAGGTTGTGTGATCCTCCAACTGTCTATTAATTTCAGCAATGTATTTATCCTTACTTAAGAGTACCACACCCCCGCCTTTATCGGCGGGTTTTATAATGAGCTCTTGATCTTTTTGTAAAGTCTCAATAGCCAGTTCTTCTTTCCTAGTTATATTTTTCTTTTTACTAGTAGTAATCTTTTTGATTTCCTTCGTGACGATTGAGTTGAAGCTCTCTATCTGGTTACCCTTTATATATTTAGGATAAAACTTCGATTTTTTCTTAAATTTGGAATTCATATCTTCATTTATTTGGGGTTCTAAGTCTTCACCCTTTTTTGTTTCAAAGAATTTTTTTACAGTGATTTTTCTGATAAATTTCTGTAAATCTACATAAATTTCAAACGGGTTAACCTGTGCTGTTGGCGCAAATTTTAATCCCTTTTGAAGCACCTTTTTCTCTATTTCAGTGAGTTTATGTTCACTTAAATTGAAGATTTTTCCTTCTTCTAGAGGTTCCTGATTTGTGGGAAGAGATATACTTTTTTTCTTCTTTGTATGACTCCTTCTTTGTTTACCCCCTCTTTTTCCCCTATGGGTTTTAGCCAATCTAGGTTCTCCTATTTTGGTCTTAATGGGGTCCTGTGTCTTTGTTCTAAAAAAGACCTGTTGTCATTTATGGACTCTCTTAGGGGTTCAAATCTATTTCTTATGGGTATAGGGTTTTCATTTTCCCTCCTATTTCTATAAGTTTCCTGATTGGGAGGGTTTTTATTACGCCATTCTGGTTGGCGTTGATAGACATAGTCTTCCCTATTGTTGTGAGGGTAAATTTTTCTTGGGTGGTATGTTCTGTTATAATTCTTTTCATATGAGATGGAATTATTTTGATTATATTTTCTTTTTTGGAAATTTTGACGTTCCCAATTATTTTCATAGTTCCTTTTTTGGGGTTGGGGTTTTTTTGGAAATCTATTCCTGGATGGGGGAATAGGAGTATTGACTATTGATTCCACCTTGCTTTGTTCTTCTGTAGCTGACAAGGGGGAGTCTCTTTTTAATTTTTTTTGTTTTTTAGTTCTAAGAATTCTAGATTCTTTTTCTAATTTTGCAATAATCAATTTTTCCTTTTCTTTTACATCTTCTAATTCCATTACGGGTTCGATGAGTTTTTTTAGTTTTTCTATCTCTTCATTAATTTCCACTGCCTCCATTCCCCTTTCCCTGATAATGAGGTCAATAAGGCTGTGAGAACATTTTCTTAGAATATTATCCCATTCACTTTTGAACGCCTCTCTGGCATTTCCAAAGGATGGGATTTTATTAATTTGCAGACCTTTAGGGATAATTTGGTTAGATTGGTATTGCTCCAATGTTGCAATTTCCCACCAGAGTCTGTTTTCTTTTATTAGTTTTTGTTCTAATTTATATAAGATAGAATCTAAATTTTCATCCTGAACAGACGGATCACCTTGAGCGTTAAAGGTGTCCTTTATTAATTCTTTTCTAATTTCTCTGTATTTAAACATATCTGGCAGCAAACTGTATCACCCACAGTGTTGAAATGGACAGTATATTCAAGTGGGTTTTGGATGATACTGCTTGCGCACTATTTGAACTCTCCCACTCTGCTGCCCTCTGCTGACCGAAAAGAGCAACACTGACTCTTGTGTAATGCAGCAAAGAATTTTTGTGGTCTGCAGAGTACTGGCGCAGGAGTGTTTGAGCTGATATGTTTAAAAAGAATCTGGACCCGTAAAGGGAATATGATAACCAGAAAATTTTATTATACACACAATTAAAAACAATATAAAAGACAATAAAAAGTGCAAGTGCCAATTTTTGACAAAAGTGCAAATGCAATACATATACAATAAATGTATACACAAAAAAACGGGGACAGATAGGGTATAGATCTCACCAAACAAAGGTGGTGCGGTGGGCTTGGTGCTTAGCAGTTGGTGGTCCCGGGGAAGCAGCTGGATGCACCACCGCACAGGCTTGATCAATACCAGGTATCAGATGGAAAGTCTCCCGTCACTGTATTAGCATCCCGCGTAACATGTTTCGGAGATAACTCCTTCTTCAGACGTGGATGCTAATACGTTGAAGGCTCCGGGTATTTAAACCCATTTGATTAACACTGATGTCTTACACCTGTAATTCACTTCCGCCTATCGCGCTATGGCGGAAGTGACGTTTTTCACTGAGTCCGTTTGGGAATGAATTCCCCTTTGCAGCCTGATCCATATTGTGCGCAGGACTTCCGGGTTTCGCGTACCGGATATGACGTTTTTGCGTGTCATACTGATCTTCCTGCGTTCCACTGCTCCGTTTTAACGTGGAGATCCAATATTGCTGCTTGATTTCTTTTCGCTTACGATTTTCTCTGGGGAAACTTCATGGTGTGTAGTGCGTTATATTCTCTATATACTGCCACGAAGTTTGGTCACTTATTTTTCTGTTTCTCCCTTCCGGACATAAGAGGCAGATTCCGCCATCTTGGAAAAGGGCATTCTTTGGTTTACATACAACTGTTTCCAATACTTGTAGTAAAAGAACCTAAAGAGACAGGATGCCACATCTAAAAGCTAAACCCTACTTTATATTCAGGTTATGTCCATCCCTATATGTGGCATCCTCTTTTTCCAGATGAATTGGCTAATTAAAAAACGATATAAAAGACAAAAAAAAAATGAATTAATAACATTTAAAAAGAAGCACAAACCATATTAAAATTCATTCTAAAAACCATTTTAGTTCAAACTCTATATTTAACCCATTAGGGACTAAAGTGTCAAGTGCAAAAATCCAGCGCATCTCGCTTTGGGCCAGACGCTTTTCTGTATCTCTATCTTTCCAGCTACTTTTTATCATCTGGATCCCCAAAAATCTTTTTATATATTTTTCTTTACAAGAGTGTTGGGTTTTAAAATGTTCAGAGACCGAATGGCTTGCCAGGCCTTTTCTGATGTTATAGATGTGCTCTGATAATCTTACTT
Organism: Crinia signifera; assembly: GCF_055691185.1. Classification (NCBI taxonomy): domain Eukaryota; kingdom Metazoa; phylum Chordata; class Amphibia; order Anura; family Myobatrachidae; genus Crinia; species Crinia signifera. The sequence continues at coordinate 236,111,269 of NC_139218.1, forward strand.
TTAAACTTCTAGATGTTTTCCCAACATATATATAACCACATTCACATTCGAGGAAATAAATTACGTTTCGTGAATGACACGTGATAAAATCTTTAATTTTATATTTTTTTCCTTTTATATTGAATTCTGTACTCTTCCTATCAATATTTGGTTTTGTGGTGGTTTTGCACATTAGGCATTCTCCACATCTGTGGAAGCCTAAATTTCTTGTACTTGGGGTTTTCTCTTGCAGGGCACTTTTCACCAATTTATTCTTCAGAGAATTCGCTCTCCTATAGATAAAAGATGGTTTGGGGGGTATAATATCGCCTATTACGGGATCATCTCTTAGAATGTTCCAATTTTTGTATATCACACGTTCTAATTTCTTGTGATGACGCCCGTATTGGCTAATGAAAGACCATTCATGTTGTTTACTGTTATTTCCAGTTTTTTCTCTTTCTATGAGAAGATGGTTTCTTTCTACCTTGTCTAGCTCCATAATGGCTTGATCAAGATCGTGTTTATTATATTCCTTCTGTTGAAAACATCCTTTCATATCCCCCAATTCTTTTTCAAGGATGGCTGGATCTGCGCAGTTTCTCTTAAGCCGCTTAAATTGGCCCAGAGGAATGTTGTCCAGCCATCTTTTATGATGTTCACTTTGTACATCTATATACGAGTTTGAATCAGTGGGTTTTTTATATGTTCTGGTACATATACTATTGTCTTTAATATATATAGAAAGATCTAAAAAATTGGTTTCGGTTTGACTGATGTTAAAAGTTAAATTAATGTTAAAATCATTCTGATTTATGGTTTCACAGAACATAACCAAACTTGCATTGTCACCCCCCCAGATAAAAAAGATGTCATCAATGAACCGCCACCAGCACACCAGATTCGCCCCACATGCCCTATGTTCATCGATTATAGTCATCTCCCAATAGGACATGAATAAGTTCGCATAACTAGGGGCGAATCTGGTGCCCATGGCGGTTCCTCTTATCTGGAGATAAAAAGTCCCATTAAAATAAAAATAATTATTTGTTAAAATGAACTTAATCCCCTCCAATAAAAATTCCTTTAGGCCAACAGAGTACTCACTTTGATCTAAAAACCATGAAATAGCCTGGAGACCTTTTTCGTTTTCTATAACAGTATATAAAGTACTGACATCTGCTGTAGCTAAAAAATATGTGGACTCCCATTTACATGTTTTAAGCTTACGTAATACATCCCCAGTATCCTTTAGGTGAGATATGGTTTTGTTTACCAGGGGTTGCAGGTAAAAATCTATCATGGCTGATAGATTTGAGGTAAGGCTATTAGTACCTGTTATTATAGGCCTTCCAGGCGGATTAGTAAGGTGCTTGTGCATTTTTGGTAAAATGTAGATGGTAGGGGTTGAAGGTGATTCCAAATTAAGATATTCCATTTCTTTTATTGTAATGGCACCACTTTCCATTGCTTTTTTAGACAATTCTTGTAGAGATTTTGTCATATTTGTTAGAGGATCACTCCTTAGTTTTTTGTAGGTTGTGTGATCCTCCAACTGTCTATTAATTTCAGCAATGTATTTATCCTTACTTAAGAGTACCACACCCCCGCCTTTATCGGCGGGTTTTATAATGAGCTCTTGATCTTTTTGTAAAGTCTCAATAGCCAGTTCTTCTTTCCTAGTTATATTTTTCTTTTTACTAGTAGTAATCTTTTTGATTTCCTTCGTGACGATTGAGTTGAAGCTCTCTATCTGGTTACCCTTTATATATTTAGGATAAAACTTCGATTTTTTCTTAAATTTGGAATTCATATCTTCATTTATTTGGGGTTCTAAGTCTTCACCCTTTTTTGTTTCAAAGAATTTTTTTACAGTGATTTTTCTGATAAATTTCTGTAAATCTACATAAATTTCAAACGGGTTAACCTGTGCTGTTGGCGCAAATTTTAATCCCTTTTGAAGCACCTTTTTCTCTATTTCAGTGAGTTTATGTTCACTTAAATTGAAGATTTTTCCTTCTTCTAGAGGTTCCTGATTTGTGGGAAGAGATATACTTTTTTTCTTCTTTGTATGACTCCTTCTTTGTTTACCCCCTCTTTTTCCCCTATGGGTTTTAGCCAATCTAGGTTCTCCTATTTTGGTCTTAATGGGGTCCTGTGTCTTTGTTCTAAAAAAGACCTGTTGTCATTTATGGACTCTCTTAGGGGTTCAAATCTATTTCTTATGGGTATAAAGTAAGATTATCAGAGCACATCTATAACATCAGAAAAGGCCTGGCAAGCCATTCGGTCTCTGAACATTTTAAAACCCAACACTCTTGTAAAGAAAAATATATAAAAAGATTTTTGGGGATCCAGATGATAAAAAGTAGCTGGAAAGATAGAGATACAGAAAAGCGTCTGGCCCAAAGCGAGATGCGCTGGATTTTTGCACTTGACACTTTAGTCCCTAATGGGTTAAATATAGAGTTTGAACTAAAATGGTTTTTAGAATGAATTTTAATATGGTTTGTGCTTCTTTTTAAATGTTATTAATTCATTTTTTTTTTGTCTTTTATATCGTTTTTTAATTAGCCAATTCATCTGGAAAAAGAGGATGCCACATATAGGGATGGACATAACCTGAATATAAAGTAGGGTTTAGCTTTTAGATGTGGCATCCTGTCTCTTTAGGTTCTTTTACTACAAGTATTGGAAACAGTTGTATGTAAACCAAAGAATGCCCTTTTCCAAGATGGCGGAATCTGCCTCTTATGTCCGGAAGGGAGAAACAGAAAAATAAGTGACCAAACTTCGTGGCAGTATATAGAGAATATAACGCACTACACACCATGAAGTTTCCCCAGAGAAAATCGTAAGCGAAAAGAAATCAAGCAGCAATATTGGATCTCCACGTTAAAACGGAGCAGTGGAACGCAGGAAGATCAGTATGACACGCAAAAACGTCATATCCGGTACGCGAAACCCGGAAGTCCTGCGCACAATATGGATCAGGCTGCAAAGGGGAATTCATTCCCAAACGGACTCAGTGAAAAACGTCACTTCCGCCATAGCGCGATAGGCGGAAGTGAATTACAGGTGTAAGACATCAGTGTTAATCAAATGGGTTTAAATACCCGGAGCCTTCAACGTATTAGCATCCACGTCTGAAGAAGGAGTTATCTCCGAAACATGTTACGCGGGATGCTAATACAGTGACGGGAGACTTTCCATCTGATACCTGGTATTGATCAAGCCTGTGCGGTGGTGCATCCAGCTGCTTCCCCGGGACCACCAACTGCTAAGCACCAAGCCCACCGCACCACCTTTGTTTGGTGAGATCTATACCCTATCTGTCCCCGTTTTTTTGTGTATACATTTATTGTATATGTATTGCATTTGCACTTTTGTCAAAAATTGGCACTTGCACTTTTTATTGTCTTTTATATTGTTTTTAATTGTGTGTATAATAAAATTTTCTGGTTATCATATTCCCTTTACGGGTCCAGATTCTTTTTAAACATATCAGCTCAAACACTCCTGCGCCAGTACTCTGCAGACCACAAAAATTCTTTGCTGCATTACACAAGAGTCAGTGTTGCTCTTTTCGGTCAGCAGAGGGCAGCAGAGTGGGAGAGTTCAAATAGTGCGCAAGCAGTATCATCCAAAACCCACTTGAATATACTGTCCATTTCAACACTGTGGGTGATACAGTTTGCTGCCAGATATGTTTAAATACAGAGAAATTAGAAAAGAATTAATAAAGGACACCTTTAACGCTCAAGGTGATCCGTCTGTTCAGGATGAAAATTTAGATTCTATCTTATATAAATTAGAACAAAAACTAATAAAAGAAAACAGACTCTGGTGGGAAATTGCAACATTGGAGCAATACCAATCTAACCAAATTATCCCTAAAGGTCTGCAAATTAATAAAATCCCATCCTTTGGAAATGCCAGAGAGGCGTTCAAAAGTGAATGGGATAATATTCTAAGAAAATGTTCTCACAGCCTTATTGACCTCATTATCAGGGAAAGGGGAATGGAGGCAGTGGAAATTAATGAAGAGATAGAAAAACTAAAAAAACTCATCGAACCCGTAATGGAATTAGAAGATGTAAAAGAAAAGGAAAAATTGATTATTGCAAAATTAGAAAAAGAATCTAGAATTCTTAGAACTAAAAAACAAAAAAAATTAAAAAGAGACTCCCCCTTGTCAGCTACAGAAGAACAAAGCAAGGTGGAATCAATAGTCAATACTCCTATTCCCCCATCCAGGAATAGATTTCCAAAAAAACCCCAACCCCAAAAAAGGAACTATGAAAATAATTGGGAACGTCAAAAATTCCAAAAAAGAAAATATAATCAAAATAATTCCATCTCATATGAAAAGAATTATAACAGAACATACCACCCAAGAAAAATTTACCCTCACAACAATAGGGAAGACTATGTCTATCAACGCCAACCAGAATGGCGTAATAAAAACCCTCCCAATCAGGAAACTTATAGAAATAGGAGGGAAAATGAAAACCCTATACCCATAAGAAATAGATTTGAACCCCTAAGAGAGTCCATAAATGACAACAGGTCTTTTTTAGAACAAAGACACAGGACCCCATTAAGACCAAAATAGGAGAACCTAGATTGGCTAAAACCCATAGGGGAAAAAGAGGGGGTAAACAAAGAAGGAGTCATACAAAGAAGAAAAAAAGTATATCTCTTCCCACAAATCAGGAACCTCTAGAACATGGGTCTTCAAACTGTGGCCCTCCAGATGTTGTGAAACTACAAATCCCAGCATGCCTTGCCACAGTTTTGCTATAAGGGAGTGTTAAAACTGTGGCAAAGCATGCTGGGATTTGTAGTTTCATAACATCTGGAGGGCCACAGTTTGAAGACCCATGCTCTAGAAGAAGGAAAAATCTTCAATTTAAGTGAACATAAACTCACTGAAATAGAGAAAAAGGTGCTTCAAAAGGGATTAAAATTTGCGCCAACAGCACAGGTTAACCCGTTTGAAATTTATGTAGATTTACAGAAATTTATCAGAAAAATCACTGTAAAAAAATTCTTTGAAACAAAAAAGGGTGAAGACTTAGAACCCCAAATAAATGAAGATATGAATTCCAAATTTAAGAAAAAATCGAAGTTTTATCCTAAATATATAAAGGGTAACCAGATAGAGAGCTTCAACTCAATCGTCACGAAGGAAATCAAAAAGATTACTACTAGTAAAAAGAAAAATATAACTAGGAAAGAAGAACTGGCTATTGAGACTTTACAAAAAGATCAAGAGCTCATTATAAAACCCGCCGATAAAGGCGGGGGTGTGGTACTCTTAAGTAAGGATAAATACATTGCTGAAATTAATAGACAGTTGGAGGATCACACAACCTACAAAAAACTAAGGAGTGATCCTCTAACAAATATGACAAAATCTCTACAAGAATTGTCTAAAAAAGCAATGGAAAGTGGTGCCATTACAATAAAAGAAATGGAATATCTTAATTTGGAATCACCTTCAACCCCTACCATCTACATTTTACCAAAAATGCACAAGCACCTTACTAATCCGCCTGGAAGGCCTATAATAACAGGTACTAATAGCCTTACCTCAAATCTATCAGCCATGATAGATTTTTACCTGCAACCCCTGGTAAACAAAACCATATCTCACCTAAAGGATACTGGGGATGTATTACGTAAGCTTAAAACATGTAAATGGGAGTCCACATATTTTTTAGCTACAGCAGATGTCAGTACTTTATATACTGTTATAGAAAACGAAAAAGGTCTCCAGGCTATTTCATGGTTTTTAGATCAAAGTGAGTACTCTGTTGGCCTAAAGGAATTTTTATTGGAGGGGATTAAGTTCATTTTAACAAATAATTATTTTTATTTTAATGGGACTTTTTATCTCCAGATAAGAGGAACCGCCATGGGCACCAGATTCGCCCCTAGTTATGCGAACTTATTCATGTCCTATTGGGAGATGACTATAATCGATGAACATAGGGCATGTGGGGCGAATCTGGTGTGCTGGTGGCGGTTCATTGATGACATCTTTTTTATCTGGGGGGGTGACAATGCAAGTTTGGTTATGTTCTGTGAAACCATAAATCAGAATGATTTTAACATTAATTTAACTTTTAACATCAGTCAAACCGAAACCAATTTTTTAGATCTTTCTATATATATTAAAGACAATAGTATATGTACCAGAACATATAAAAAACCCACTGATTCAAACTCGTATATAGATGTACAAAGTGAACATCATAAAAGATGGCTGGACAACATTCCTCTGGGCCAATTTAAGCGGCTCAAGAGAAACTGCGCAGATCCAGCCATCCTTGAAAAAGAATTGGGGGATATGAAAGGATGTTTTCAACAGAAGGGATATAATAAACACGATCTTGATCAAGCCATTATGGAGCTAGACAAGGTAGAAAGAAACCATCTTCTCATAGAAAGAGAAAAAACTGGAAATAACAGTAAACAACATGAATGGTCTTTCATTAGCCAATACGGGAGTCATCACAAGAAATTAGAACGTGTGATATACAAAAATTGGAACATTCTAAGAGATGATCCCGTAATAGGCGATATTATACCCCCCAAACCATCTTTTATCTATAGGAGAGCGAATTCTCTGAAGAATAAATTGGTGAAAAGTGCCCTGCAAGAGAAAACCCCAAGTACAAGAAATTTAGGCTTCCACAGATGTGGAGAATGCCTAATGTGCAAAACCACCACAAAACCAAATATTGATAGGAAGAGTACAGAATTCAATATAAAAGGAAAAAAATATAAAATTAAAGATTTTATCACGTGTCATTCACGAAACGTAATTTATTTCCTCGAATGTGAATGTGGTTATATATATGTTGGGAAAACATCTAGAAGTTTAAAAGTAAGATTATCAGAGCACATCTATAACATCAGAAAAGGCCTGGCAAGCCATTCGGTCTCTGAACATTTTAAAACCCAACACTCTTGTAAAGAAAAATATATAAAAAGATTTTTGGGGATCCAGATGATAAAAAGTAGCTGGAAAGATAGAGATACAGAAAAGCGTCTGGCCCAAAGCGAGATGCGCTGGATTTTTGCACTTGACACTTTAGTCCCTAATGGGTTAAATATAGAGTTTGAACTAAAATGGTTTTTAGAATGAATTTTAATATGGTTTGTGCTTCTTTTTAAATGTTATTAATTCATTTTTTTTTTTTGTCTTTTATATCGTTTTTTAATTAGCCAATTCATCTGGAAAAAGAGGATGCCACATATAGGGATGGACATAACCTGAATATAAAGTAGGGTTTAGCTTTTAGATGTGGCATCCTGTCTCTTTAGGTTCTTTTACTACAAGTATTGGAAACAGTTGTATGTAAACCAAAGAATGCCCTTTTCCAAGATGGCGGAATCTGCCTCTTATGTCCGGAAGGGAGAAACAGAAAAATAAGTGACCAAACTTCGTGGCAGTATATAGAGAATATAACGCACTACACACCATGAAGTTTCCCCAGAGAAAATCGTAAGCGAAAAGAAATCAAGCAGCAATATTGGATCTCCACGTTAAAACGGAGCAGTGGAACGCAGGAAGATCAGTATGACACGCAAAAACGTCATATCCGGTACGCGAAACCCGGAAGTCCTGCGCACAATATGGATCAGGCTGCAAAGGGGAATTCATTCCCAAACGGACTCAGTGAAAAACGTCACTTCCGCCATAGCGCGATAGGCGGAAGTGAATTACAGGTGTAAGACATCAGTGTTAATCAAATGGGTTTAAATACCCGGAGCCTTCAACGTATTAGCATCCACGTCTGAAGAAGGAGTTATCTCCGAAACATGTTACGCGGGATGCTAATACAGTGACGGGAGACTTTCCATCTGATACCTGGTATTGATCAAGCCTGTGCGGTGGTGCATCCAGCTGCTTCCCCGGGACCACCAACTGCTAAGCACCAAGCCCACCGCACCACCTTTGTTTGGTGAGATCTATACCCTATCTGTCCCCGTTTTTTTGTGTATACATTTATTGTATATGTATTGCATTTGCACTTTTGTCAAAAATTGGCACTTGCACTTTTTATTGTCTTTTATATTGTTTTTAATTGTGTGTATAATAAAATTTTCTGGTTATCATATTCCCTTTACGGGTCCAGATTCTTTTTAAACATATCAGCTCAAACACTCCTGCGCCAGTACTCTGCAGACCACAAAAATTCTTTGCTGCATAATTTTTTTTCTGCAGTTTTTTTAAATTGTTTTTTTTTTGGAGAGTGCTGTGGTTTATTTTTTTTAAATAGTTTTTACACCCACGTTGCTTTTGTGGGTGTCCTGTGCCCGCTGAGCGCTGATCAGTGACGGACGTTACTGACCAACATCTGTGCTCAATTTTTGGCGCAGGAGCTTTTTTTTTTTTTTTTTTAAACTTACACGTGTTAAAGCACTACATACACACTACATACCCCCCGTGTTGAAATAAAGTTTGTACCCCCCCCCCTACACTATACACTACACTTAAAAATAATAAAAATGTCCCAATCATCGCAAAGACTGTTTTCAGCGGAGGAGGCATATGCCCTTCTTGCCTCTGACACTGACACAGCCAGTGAAGTAAGCGATGAATTGGCATTTGTCTTAAGCTCCTCTTCCTCCTCTAGTGATGAGGGACCCCCTCAAAGACGCCCCCGTAGAGCAGCTGAGACCCCCCCCCAATGATTGATCTCGTATGGACCCCACCACCAGACAATTTTGAGCCCCAGGTTCCTGAGTTTTTGGCCAACCCAGGAATCCAATTTGATAGTACAGGCCTCAAAGAAATTGACTTTTTCAAAGTCTTTTTCTCTGATGATTTTATAAATTTAATGGTGGACCAAAGTAATTTATATGCCCAGCAGTTTATTGCCCAAAACCCCACGTCATCATTTGCTAGGTGGACCCCTGTAGATGCAGTAGAGATGATGACGTTTTGGGGTCTGGTGTTACATATGGGCATAGTTAAAAAGCCAGAAATTAGGCAATATTGGAGTACAGATGTTCTGTACAGCACCCCACTTCATCGTATGGCCATGACCCGGACTCGTTTTGAGACAATCCTTAAATTTTTGCATTGCAACGATAATGCACAGTGCCCACCCAGAGATGATCCCACCTTTGACCGGCTATTCAAAGTCAGGCCGGTCATTGATCATTTCAGCGCCAAATTTGCTGAGATGTACATCCCCCAAAAATTCATTTGTGTGGACGAGTCACTTATACATTTTAAAGGAAGGGTTAAATTCCGCCAGTACCTTCCCAATAAGAGGGCAAGGTATGGCATAAAAATGTATAAGCTGTGCGAAAGTACCTCAGGGTACACCCACAGGTTTAGGGTATATGAATGGAAGGACACAAGAATTGAACCGCCAGAATGCCCCCCTCCCTCGTAGGTGTTAGTGGAAAGATTGTCTGGGATTTAGTGCACCCCTTCCTGGATAAAGGTTATCACCTCTATGTGGATAACTTTTACACCAGCATCCCCCTGTTTAAGGCCCTTGGTTCAAGAGGTACAGCAGCTTGCGGTACTGTGCGCAAGAACCAAAGAGGCCTCCCAAAAACGCACGTTGCCCAATTACTGAGAAAGGGTGAAAGCAGTGGAATATGCACCGAAAATATGTTGTTGGTCAAATATAAGGACAAGAGGGATGTCCTTATACTGACAACAATTCACGGAGACAGTACCACCTCCGTCCCTGTACGAGGTACCAGTACCCACACCTCAAAACCTATTTGTATCCTAGATTACAATAAGTACATGGGCGGAGTGGATCTTTCAGATCAGGTACTGAAGCCGTACAGTGCCCTGCGGAAAACAAAAATATGGTACAAGAAGCTGGCCGTGTATATCATCCAGATGGCACTGTATAACGCTTACGTACTATTCCGTTCTACCAGCCAGACGGGGACATTTATGCACTTTCAAGAGGAAGTCATAAAGGGCCTAATATTTGGGAACCAGCAGGCAGAGGGCCCCAGTACTTCTAGTACTGGCCCCAGTACTTCTAGTACTGGCCCCCGTATTGTTTCAGGGCAGCATTTTCCAAACAAAATCCCCTCCACTGGAAAAAAGGGCAGGACACAAAAAAGGTGCAAAGTTTGCTATAAAAAGGGAATACGAAAGCAAACTATTTTCCACTGTGAAACTTGCCCCGACAAACCCGGCCTATGTATGAAGGAGTGCTTTAAAATATACCACACATCTATGGATTATTAGGTTCATCATTTCACCGTGCTTCGGGGGTCTTGCTAATGCGACATAGCACCCACCCTTCATTCCACCAGAATCTGTGCTGCAAAATCCAAATATCACTCCTTCCCTTCTGAGTCCTGCCATGCACCCAAATGGTATTTTTTGGTCACATATGAGGCATTGCCGTACTCGTGAGAAATTGGGGCACAGATTTTGGGGCGCTTTGTCTCCTTCATTCCTTGTGAAAATGAATAATTTTGAGCCAGAACTGCATTTTTGTGTAAAAAAATGTAATTTTTCATTTTCACAGCCCAGTTGTACCACAATTGGTGAAACCCCTGGGGGTTTGAAATGTACACTATACCCCTAGATGAATTCCCTGAGGGGTGTAGTTTGCAAAATGGGGTCACTTGTGGGGGGTTCCACTGTATTGGTGCTTCGGGGGTCTTGCTAATGCAACATAGCACCCACCATTCATTCCACCAGAATGTGTGCTGCAAAATCCAAATATCACTCCTTCCCTTCTGAGTCCTGCCATTTTTGGTCACATATGAGGCATTGCCGTACTCGGGAGAAATTGGGGCACAGATTTTGGGGTGCTTTGTAACCTTCATTCCTTGTGAAAATGAAAAATTTTGAGCCAGAACTGCATTTTAGTGTAAAAAAATGTAATTTTTCATTTTCACAGCCCAGTTGTACCACAATTGGTGAAACCCCTGGGGGTTTGAAATGTACACTATACCCCTAGATGAATTTCCTGAGGGGTGTAGTTTGCAAAATGGGGTCACTTGTGGGGGGGTTCCACTGTATTGGTGCTTCGGGGGTCTTGCTAATGCGACATAGCACCCACCATTCATTCCACCAGAATCTGTGCTGCAAAATCCAAAAATCACTCCTTCCCTTCTGAGTCCATGCACCCAAATGGTATTTTTTGGTCACATATGAGGCATTGCCGCACTCGGGAGAAATTGGGGCACAGATTTTGGGGTGCTTTGTCTCCTTCATTTCTTGTGAAAATGAAAATTTTTTAGCCAGAACTGCATTTTTGTGTAAAAAAATGTAATTTTTCATTTTCACAGCCCAGTTGTACCACAATTGGTGAAACCCCTGGGGGTTTGAAATGTACACTATACCCCTAGATGAATTCCCTGAGGGGTGTAGTTTGCAAAATGGGGTCACTTGTGGGAGGGTTCCACTGTATTGGTGCTTCGGGGGTCTTGCTAATGCGACATAGCACCCACCATTCATTCCACCAGAATCTGTGCTGCAAAATCCAAAAATCACTCCTTCCCTTCTGAGTCCTGCCATGCACCCAAATGGTATTTTTTGGTCACATATGAGGCATTGCCGTACTCGGGAGAAATTGGGGCACAGATTTTGAGGTGCTTTGTCTCCTTCATTCCTTCTGAAAATGAAAAATTTTGAGCCAGAACTGCATTTTTGTGTAAAAAATTTAATTTTTCATTTTCACAGCCCAGTTGTACCACAATTGGTGAAACCCCTGGGGGTTTGAAATGTACACTATACCCCTAGATTAATTCCCTGAGGGGTGTAGTTTGCAAAATGGGGTCACTTGTGGGGGGGTTCCTAACTTTTAGCATCTTATGGTGCCTAGAAACCTACATGGTGCCTAAAAAATAATCTCATAAAAAGGAGGCTCCAAAATCAAGTAGGTGCTCCTTCTATTATGAAGCCTGTGGTTTGGTCAACGAGCACACTAGGGCCACATATAGGATATTTATGAAAACAAAAGAATTGGGGGAATCAATTTTTAGTCACATTTCTCTAGTAAAATCTACTGTCTTCCTTAGAAAAATGTATTAAAATTGAAAATCTGCAAAAAAAATTAAATTTTGAAATTTCACCTACACTTTGTTTTAATTCCTGTGAAACACCTATAGGGTTAACAAACTTCCAAAATGCTGTTTTGAATACTGTGAGGGGTGCAGTTTTTGAAATGGCATCATTTATGGGGGTGTCTCACATACAAGTCCCTCAAAGTCACATCAGAACTGAACTGGTCCCTAAAAAAATCAGTGTTTGAAATTTTCTTGAAAATTTGAGAATTTGCTATTCATATTTTAAGCCTCCTAGTGTCCAAAAAAATTAAAAGGAGGTTGAAATAATGATGGAAACATAAAGTAGACATATGGTCTATGTTAGTTATTAACTATTTTGAGTGGTATGATTATTTGTCTCACAAGCAGAAAATTTAACATTTTGAAAATTGCTAAATTTTCCATTTTTTTACGACATTTTGGTATTTTTCACAAAAAAACACAGACTGTATCGACCAAAATTTACCACTAACTTGAAGTACAATGTATCACGAGAAAACAATCTCAAAATCACTGGGATAAGTAAAAGCAAAAAAAAGTTATCCCCACTTAAGTGATACATGTCAGATTTAAAAAAAAGGGCTCTGTCAGGAAGGCAAAAACAGGCTGTGTCGGTAAGGGGTTAATATCCAACACAAGGATGGGTGGGACGGCCCAAGGACAATTCTACTTTTCTTTCTTTTCACAACCACTGCTGTGTCGCAGTGTTTCATACAGTATATGTGCTGTATCCTGCCATGTGTTTTTGATGCTGCTCTGTTGTTTAGTAACCAGTGTTACAGCTGCCACCAGTATGTTTGTGCGCCTAGTTGCACTACAAGCACCAGTATTACCCTTATTCACTCCAGGCTTCAAGGTTAAATGCATTATTTAACAGCTGAATACATGGTGGTCAAATAGATCCAAATTCTTAATTTATTTGTATGCAGCAATATGGACATAAATCTGTCAGGTGCTAGCATAATTGCAACACAGAGTTTGGCGAGTTGCCTCAGGGCTAATTGGATCACCCTCATAGACAGGGCCATCTTAACAGCATTATGGGCCCCCGTGCAATGCAGTGCAGTTGGGCACCTAACTCAGGGCATAAAGTAGTCATGCAGAGGTGGGGAAACTCATTTCTTTATGCCACCTAATTACCCCCCTTCCCCTCCCCCCATTAGGCAGAGACAAGGCCAGTGGTATGGTTTTTGGTATCCGCCTGCAAACTAGAATGCTTTCCTGTAAGAATTACTGTGCAGGGCCATTGTGGAGGTTACAATGTTCCACCTCACCATTAGAGGTGGTGGAACTCTGTTCCACCCCGTTCCCCCTCACTTTAACCCCTGCCCTAACTACTGTACACAACACCTCTGACATTTTCCACACGTTTCTATCCATCATGCAGAATTTGCTCCCCTTCACTTACCTTTCTATTGCCTTCTTTCTTCCGATTTCCTCTGTATTGTCTGTTGTAACGGTGGCTCCTCTCTTCTCACTGATAACGTTGGGCATAATGACATTACACCCGACATTCAATGGGACCACTGGAGGAAGACAGGGGAGTAGAGTTGCTGGCCAGCGCTATTGCCGTAAGCAACATTTTTTTTGTCCTGCCCTAGATTGCTCTGGAAGCCTTATGCTTGTGGGGCCTCCCGAATAGTAGCTGATTCAGTTCAGTGTCAAAGATGACTCTTCTCATAGAATAGCTAGATTTCTATTGTAAAATAGTTTGACCATGGTATTGGAATATATGTTTCCCCAGTGTTCAGATATTTAAATCAGGAAGCAAAGATTTGTATTATATCATGTTCATTTTTCTAACGATATTTGTCAGTGCTACGCTTTTTTATTGTATGTAGTGGAAATAGATAAAGTTATCATATTTAAAAGAGTAGTCTTGAATTTAGCTTATTGTGCAAATTGGTCATGTGGATAACTGCCAAATTCCTACCACCAGCTGCCAGATACAGTATGTCTGCTACATGTCCTTGCACACAGAGAGTCTGAAACATTTCAGTTATCAAGAAACTAAAAGCATCATCATTTTCCAGCACAAATGTAAAGGGTTATTCAGACCTGATTGCTGCTCTGCGAAATTGCGATCAAATAGCCACTGCTGCACCAGAGTAAAAACCTGCCTTGTGCAAGGCTGCAGATGGCTTGCGAAAATCACGCCAATTGTTGATTAGGTGCAAATCCATTCACAACTCACTCACCCAGAGCCTATAGAAACAGTCTGATCGAGGCTGGAGCTGACAAAGCATGCCTGCATACACAATGCAGATCATAAATGCAACCTGACAGAGTCCAGCTATGGTATAATGAGTGTTATATCTTTTACATGCATTTAAAGCATTTACAGGTTTAGTTTTTAAAAGATGATTTGTCAAAACGGTATTTAGTAAATAAGATAGAGAGATCGATAGGACCCGGGTACTGGGGAAGTGGCCAAATTTGGGAGACGTGGCTAAACCCTCTCCCCAAAGAAACAATACTATTTGTGGTACTACACACTGTAATGGGTTATATTTGTCTCCCTCAGCAGCTGGGGAAACAGAACTCACACTCCCCCTCTCCAGGGCCACAACTAGCAGGAAGTGGGAGGGGGGTCTAATTTGGTGCAGGATGGTCATGTAGCCCCCCCGCCCCCACCCCCCCCCCCACACACACACACACACAAACACACACACACACACATGCTGCTGGTTTCAGGGTCAATACCTGATTCAGACTGCCTCGTGAATCACCCAGCATGACACTCCATTCATCCGCACCATGGCAGACTTTACAATCAATCTAAATTTCTTGCTTGATAATCAGTGTTGGTGTGAGAATATTAGATTGATTGTAAAGTCTGAAACTGTTTAGATAAATCAAGTACTGAACAGAGCACATGCTTGAAGTGCCTGCTCCTGGATCCTGCCTGCCACTTTGAGCATCAATCAGGCACTGTGACTGTTGGCAGATTGTGACAACAGTGACAACAGTTCCAAGCCTGGGCTCTCTCTCTCTCTTTCACTGACCCCTCACTCTCTTTCTATCTCCTCTCTCCCCTCCCTCTCTCCCTCTCTCACTCTCCCTCCTCTTCTCATGCTTTCTCATTTCTGTCTGTCTCCTCTCTATTTCTCCCCTCCTCTCTATCTCTCTGCCTTTTCTATCTCCCTCTGGGCGGGATGCTCTATGCGAAAAATTTGGTCAAAACCCTGTTATCCTCATGGCAGGTTTTTGCTGTGGGGGGGGGTATGCTTCTTATCGCAACACCCGCCGCCCCGCACCACCACATGCCGCCCCCCTCATCTTCCCAGACCTGTGACCTCATCCTACCTAGCCAGTACATCCCCTTCCAGCTGCAGGGAGAAGGAGCTGGAGCCCACAGCAGCAGCACCTGCAGGATCATCATCAGCAGCTGGGTAAGGAAGTGAGCGGGAGCCACCGGGGACCCGCTGCACATCACTAGTCACATCACAAAGGACAGCTCTTAAGAGCTGTCCTTTGCAATAATTATACCATATGTTAGGGCATACAGATGGAGCCCCTCTCATGCCGGCGCACACCAGATTGTCTCCACTGGCGAGCACTGGCTGAGAGGGACTCCATTAGACTAGGACACGGAGCATCTCGCATGCATGCGTGTCCCAGTCACTCAGAGGCTGGTCAGCAGTGGGGAGCTCCATTGGAATGGGGCGTGCAAGTGTCTTGTGCGCGCGCACCCCCTTCCGACGGATGGCTGGGCATGGCGGCTTGCGAAGGCTGGCGATTCTATTGCCAGCCCTTGCAAAGATGAAAAGGGCTCCATCTGTATGTGATAATTATCTATGCGGTAGCCGGCGAAGAGCGTCGGACTGGTGCTGTGAATTTTATTACATCCCGCCCTATATCTTGTCCCCTCTATCTCTCCCTCTCCTCTTTGTTTCCCCTTTCTCTCTTACTCCTCTCCTCTCCCTACCTTCTCCCATAGTCCTATGTTCTGGACTTGAAGCAAAGGGCACCACTACCGTGTGGCATTATGTGGCATAACATTTTTACAACAAATATTTTTGGGGTGGTGTGCCAAATTACTGCTTTGCCCCGGGTGAGAAAATCCTAGTTTCCTCCTTGCTCTCTCAGTGCCCTTGCCGTGACTTGCAATATATTAAGATGTGTAATTAACACAGATACAATTAAAAACTGTATGGATAAATTTTATTAAAAAATATTTCAACATTTACATTATTTCACTAGAAAAGAAAACTACTGAACACTCAATAAAAGTAACATTTGTAAAGGCTTTAAAAAAGTCGATCACTTATCTGCTTATAGTGAAAACTGTGTACTTGCCATGCAGGGCACCTAATGTGCACGCTCAGGTGAGATTACAAGTCTATATCAGGAACTACGTGGGCCAAGGTGGATAAAAACCTTCTCAATTAAGATAAAATTTACCTTTGACTTTTTCTCAGTGTTTCACATGAAAGGTTAATAGAATAAGACCTTGTTTCACCCCCTTCCGACTTTGCGAAAAAAAAAAAAAAAGAGGACATGAGGAAACAACATTCAAAATTGACATTTGGATTGGCCAGATTAGTTTACCATTTCCTGCTTAATGCCAATCACTCACAGTCAGGGGTTGAGCAGAGCGTTGCAGGCTCTTCTGTGCTGTAAGTATAAGCTAGTTGTGTTATGTGTTGAATGTGCTGAATTATCTGATGTTCTGTTTTCGCAGGTCATTGGCACAAATTAATTTGAAGCTTTATTTGAAGCTATACATCCTGCCTGCCACTATCTGAAATTCAAAATCAAATGTTTCAACATAAACATGATAAGAATAATGTGTGTATTGGCAAAAATGTCCTCAGCTTTACTTAATCCGGTGATTTATCTACTACTTATTCCAAGCAATTTCTAACATCTGTCTAATTCACACTAATCCTGTTTAACGCTCATATAACATAAATATATGTCATCATCCCAATACTACTATTAATGCTTAACAGATGGATAGTTGTGACTAGACGTGAGTGATATGAATTTCCGTTTTAATTCAGAAATTTGTCCGAATATCAGAGATTCAATGTCTATGATTTCATTTGTGCATTGATCCCCATTCACTGAATTAATAACGCCCACTGGAGAATCAAAGCATGCACAGTACGTGGGATGGAAAGAAGCCAATCACCAAGCAAGAATAGATGTCATATGTCTGTATTCTTATAAAAGAAGATTACATTGCCTCTGACACTTATTCTTTCTGGGTTGTACTAGAGGAAAATGTCTCTGTATGCTCATATTGAATATTAGCCGAATAGTCTGACATACCCTTTTGTTCAAACACATGAATGTGTCAGCAGGACAGCAGTTTTGGCAGTTTATTTATTCACAGCCTCTGTTTTTTGCACCTTTACCCAAATTACTTAGCCCTATTGGCATAATGCAAAACACATCTTGAATGAATTCAAGAATTTTCTTGTAAAACGCAATGGAGTATACCGGTGATATACAGTATATGGGGGTATCCAATTAGCCCAATGCATTTCCGGCCCAAAAAATGCCTTAAAAAGCGATTTATGACTAATGTATCAATTAGAGGCCATTTCAATCAGCTGAATATGGACCCACAATTTGTACAAAATTACCTGTGAGTGCACATAATGTACCACTGCTAATACTGTATCACCCTTTAATTGTTGATATTATTATTTACAGTTCCCTTAATTTTATTAATAACTAGGATTAAAAAGGCAGATGTTCTGGGGTGCCCAGATGGTATTAAAAGACACTAAAAAAGTCTCCTTTTCATCAGAGACCATCTCTGGTCGCTGATGAAAAGGAGAAACTGAGCAATACAGTATATCTCCCCCGTGTGTTCGCACCTTTAGTCATAGGCCTAATGTGTTACTGTGGCTGCTTCCATTAAGCACTTATTAATAACTGTCCAGACACTAGTCTTTTTTTTATTGATGAGTCTTTATTTCATATTAGACTTTAGCTTATGCTACTCACACTGTCAAACTACATCTCTAAAGCTTGTTTGGCTCATACAGTAAGTATATACAATTGTTCCTCCGAAGATTAAACTAGCACTATACTGATGGTGTACAGCTGACACTTCTTGAGATACATCTGACTAAACCATAGTTGCCTACCCTCCTGCATTCTGCGGGAGACCATGAAATAGCTGCAATCTCCCTCTCTCCCTCATTAGTCTTGCAATCTCCCTCATTTCATCTAGCCCACATTACACTTTTGGGGGAAAAGGGAATTACATTTCCCAGCACTTACATTTCCCAGCAAGTACAGTAGTCCTTATTAACTGCTTTGGGGCTCATCTACATTTGGATATAATATATAAGACAAAAGTAGGCAAGTGTGGACTAAACATATTTATGTAAATTCTCAGGTGCAAATGAGCACTATTAGGCCTCATGTAGAGCTGGATGCATGTGTAAACTAAGCTAGATATTCTGCACCTTGTTAAAGTAATGTTGTTCTGCAGGCAATATTTATCTTGCCTGCAGAGTGCTGAGCCTAGGATACAGAGGGACTCGGCGCTCTGCAGGCTGCACTGTGCAGTAAGTGCTCTGAGTCCCGGAGGGAGAATATACTGCGCCGCCGCCACTGCTGGTAAGTAATAGTAATTGGGGGGAGGGAGGGTGGGTGCCGTTGGGGGCCCGGGCTTAAGGTCAGTCCCGGGCCCCAACATTACTGGTGGCGGTCCTGCCCCTTAGCTGCACTTTGCTAACTTTAAATGAGGCCAGTTTTCTTGTTTTACTAACAACTGGGCAGTCTGTTCTAGTAACGCAATTTATCAATTTTATGTTACAATATCCAATTTCTTCCTATTGAGTTTGAGTTACTCTTAGGGGCAAATATATCACCGACCGCATCTAGGGATGTAGATGTGCTGTGAAAATATCACAAAAAGTGCTCCAAAAGCCCTATAATGCACTTAGGTAATACTACAGTTATCATTTTAGTAAAACAATTGTTGATAAATATGCACCTTATTCACTGCTGCCTACTAGCTGAGCCATTCCATTGGGGAATGACTAACAGGAATCTTTGGAACAAAATGCAGGTAGGACAAGTTGTGAATCACAAATCTAAACATACTGTATTCATTGATGTAATAGAAGCTGAAATCAAAGTCCAAGAAGGAAAATGAAAGTATTTATACAATTATTATTATTATTATTATTATTATTATTATTATTATTATTATTATTATTATTATTATTATGTTGGACTATTAGAGTCTATATTTGATCCATCATATATGTTACTATTATGTAATCTAAGATTCTTTTAATTTGCATACGGTAAGGTCCAGAAATCTAAATAGAAAAAATATCGGTACTTGTTTCCTAGCACGGCGCCCATCACATACCATCGGATACCTTAATTAGTGGTATGCGATGGTATGCGATGGGACCCGATTTTTGGGTCCTAAGAGCCGCACTGTAAAATTTTAAAATCGCATCACATGCCATTAAAACAACCTGGACATTCTTACTGAAGGAAGGAGCGGAAACCTACTCCATCTAAATATGGCTCGGATTGTGCATGCAAACTAAGAAAATGTAATGTTTTTGGAATTGTTTAATATTGGGCTCCCCAATAATGAATAGGCCTGTTAATAAATGCATGCATTGCCATGTAAAAACAGTTGTAAAGGTGCCATTAGAGATCATGAATTAGTGCTGAGATTTAAGGGCCATGCTGGTGAGACCTAGATACATTACAGCAGCTGTTTGCATGCAGACCTTCTCTGCATCTACAGGTTGTCTGAGATTGGAGGGCAATAAGTTTCTTTGTAATGAGACAGTTGAGATGGAGCACCTGTCAGTCAGCCTGCAGGATCGCCAGATGTCCTGAGCTGGCCTACAGGATCTCAATCTGAAGGGATGCACGAGCATCTCACACTCTCGTGCATCAGCATGGCTGCAGAAAGCAGCTTCCCTGCCTGTCTCCACTTCAGGGAGACTGGCAGGGCAAGGGTTGGCTGCGGGGGGGCTAGGAAGGGTACACAGGGGAGCAGCGGGAGTTGCGGAGAACCGGCGGAGGGCGGCGGTAGGATCTGACAGAACGGTGCATGTGAGCATCTCATACACGCGCGCCCCCTTGTCCAGCATGTCTGATAAATTTGATCATGGCAGTATATTCACTATTGCAGCAGCCAGCCCAATATTCTCCCTATTTCTTCATATGGGAGGAATGGGGAAATGTCTAATCCCTATGGTGAAAAGCAGATATATTGCAGCCATACACTGTAATATATCTAAAAATGAATTGTCATGATATCTGCTGAGTTTCAGGCTGTCAAATAAAATGTCTGAAAGTCTTACATCTTTTTGACAGTGCATGCCCAGTATACAGTAATCTGTCAGTTTGTGATTCCATACAGTTTTAACTGCTATTTAAAAAAAAAGAAAAAAAAAATGAATTCCACTTCCTGTCAAATGAGGAGACTTTGACATTGAAAGTTACTGCATTTTGCCACAAATTGACCCAGAGTTTGTGGTAAATGTTTGTACTTTGTGTCAATACAGATCCTGTGCTAAGTTCCATGTACTGTACTTTGTATTTTAGTCTTCTGCCACAATTGTTGAATGACAGACGGACCCTGAATGTGCAAAGAAATAAGTATGGTTGAAGGAAGACAATTAAATAATTGCCATTGTCCCTCAGTCTATGAGTGACCTTTAAAGTGCTACAATGTGACTATATCATCTTCCTTTAAGAGATATGATTGCTTGCGGCTGGCTTTATCAGATGACAGACAAGGAACAGAAGAAAGATACAATGGAACTATACAAAAAAAAATGTACTGGATTACAATGGCCTGTCACATTCCGATTTTTAGGGAAGGATCAACATTGAGTGTTGCTGACATCATCATCTAGAGTTTTAAATTAGGGATTTGTTAACAATGGTTCATCCTCCTAAATCAGCGGGCCAATCTAAAGAAATTTTTTAATTAAAGTATTGCTACTTTAAGTCTAGCAGCTACTGTAACTGCAACTCCGCCTGCAAGTCACCAGTCACCAGCTATTGTCTTATAGTAGTTGCAAAACTGTCCATTGCATAATGGGGAGAGGAGTCTTGGGGCTTTATGAGGAAAAGACAATGAAGTACTAGTAGAAAAATGTGAGGAAAAATTGGAAAAGTGCCTCTGTTTACTCAACTTTAGTGATATTCGGATTGTCCTCACATCCAAACCAATGACACAGTGTAGTAGAGTCTATGTACCCTGTACACTTTCTACTTACTAGAGCAATGAAGCAGCTTAGACATACCTACCAACTGTTACGCTTACCGTGGGAATATCTCGGTGTTTGGGGATATTCTCGTGTCCCACCCGGGGTTGGCAGTGTCCTGCGGTGGGGGGGGGGGCAGCTGGGAGTCCCCACTGTCGCTCATGAATAGACACTATTCATGCCCCACAGAGGTGAAAACAGGGCGTGGCCTCATGGGAGATCTGCATGTATAGGCCACACCCCCTTTGCAAGGCCTCACCCCCAAGAGTTTTGCCGCACATGTGCCCATCTCTCCTCCTGCTGACTGAAAGTTGAGAGGTATGACTAAAAACATTATTATACAAGCACACCAGAAGGTCCCTTACCTTACCAGGGTCTCTACCCTAACTTTGGTGACAGACAGTGCAGGAGGCATCTGGCATGTGCCAGCAATAAGGGTGCAGTCTCCCATGTTGGCGATATGGTCTAACATGTAGTGGGTGTGGCCCACAGGCCAAACCCGTTTATATCACTCTGGGGGTTTCGGAGATGCAGGATTCCCCTGGTGACTGCTCTGTCTACAGTGTTGACTCCTACACTGTGACAGGAACCTGTTGCTGCTTGTAATATAACACAGCAGCACCCAGCTTCTGTCACTGAGCCCTTTTTACCGTAATGGTACTT
Organism: Crinia signifera; assembly: GCF_055691185.1. Lineage (NCBI taxonomy): Eukaryota > Metazoa > Chordata > Amphibia > Anura > Myobatrachidae > Crinia > Crinia signifera. Next base: position 236,133,183 of record NC_139218.1, read on the forward strand.
GTTTCCTATCTGGGCGCCCAGGTTTTGTACGTACGGCACCGTAATGAAATCGGATCGCATCGCATCGTACACATACACGATATTGAACGATGCGATGCGATGCGATCCGATTCGATTTCCCATAGGAAACAATGTGAAATGGCTCAATTTAGCCAAATTCTCATAGGAACAATAGTAAATGGGCCAAAAACACCCCTGAACATTGAAATGTCCCCCCAAAAGTAGTTTACGCCACCCCGCCATCAACGTGAACCCGAAGCGTGGCGAGCGCAGCGAGCCCGCGAGGGGCGGCGGTACGCGTCCTCCGACCTTTTCATGCCCTACTATCCACGTCGGCGTGGAGTGAGAATAGAATAGTGTGGCGAGCGCAGCGAGCCACCGAGCCCGAAGCGTGGCGAGCGCAGCGAGCCCCGCGAGGGGACGCGGATACCTTCACAGTTATACGCGTCCCCTCGCGGGCGACGCGGACACCTGGGAAGCCTGCGAAGGGACGCGTTTACCTGTGAAGGTATCCGCGTCCCCTCGCGGGGCTCGCTGCGCTCGCCACGCTTCGGGCTCGGTGGCTCGCTGCGCTCGCCACACTATTCTATTCTCACTCCACGCCGACGTGGATAGTAGGGCATGAAAAGGTCGGAGGACGCGTACCGCCGCCCCTCGCGGGCTCGCTGCGCTCGCCACGCTTCGGGTTCACGTTGATGGCGGGGTGGCGTCAACTACTTTTGGGGGGACATTTCAATGTTCAGGGGTGTTTTTGGCCCATTTACTATTGTTCCTATGATAATTTGGCTAAATTGAGCCATTTAACATTGTTTCCTATGGGAAATCGGATCGCATCGCATCGCATCGTTCAATATCGTGTATGTGTACGATGCGATGCGATCCGATTTCTCTACGGAGAATAGCATGGTGCGCAATTAACTTAGTGGGCGCCCAGATAGGAAACAAGTACCACAGTAATTGTATTTATATATATTTTTTTGCTGTAGTGGCAATAATATAAAATAAGTCAAAGCAGGCATCTTTTGTATTTAATATTATTGACCTTTTATATCTAACAAGTGAAACTGCTGAAGATGCAAGAGTTTTGGAAAGCAATGCTTATTAAATTGATCCCTTCTATAATACAGTGAATACAGTATTTCTCTATTTTCCTCAAGTGCTACAATCAATGTACCTTCAATATGTACAGTATGTTATTATATTTTAACTGAACTACCAGAACGCTTAATATAAAAGCTTTCAGGTTATTGTGATTCGGAAGTCTGCTTACCAACTTACGCCAATAAGGCTGCTTTGTGCTTGCTGATATCAAATGTAAATCAAACTTGCAGCATTGAAGTAATTCTGGCAATTAGCCTGTACTTTTAAAGCAACAATCATTTAAAAAGCAAAACCAACTTGATTTTTACATTTGAACGATTGCCACTTTAAAAATATGGACAGACACCCGAGAGTTGCACTTATTACATAAGCCCCCAAAATATCTCAAGAGAATCTGTGCACTACTACCGGTACTTCCACCAATGATTCTGGTTGGCATCAGTAAGAATACTGTTATCTCTTTATCAGCCCTGCTTCACTCTGCACATGCATGAAACAACTTTTGTAGTTGACCTGTATACTCCATACATTGGTTTCCCCGGTGTCTTCCAAGCCTCATCCCTCCATGTCCCTCCAACCTCATTCAGAATGTGTCTTTCCAGCCTCATGCACCTTGTGATTCCAGCTTCATGTCCTATCTTCCTCTCCAGACTCATGTCATCTGGGCCTCTCCAGCCTTTTGCCATCTGTGTGTCTCCAGCCTCACTTCACCTGTGTATTTCCAGCTCAAGTCTCCATGTCTCTACATTCTCATCTCCCCAGTTTGCTGCAGCACATTCTTAACTTCTCTTTTCTTCAATGGTGTGATGTCATTGTCATTACATAATACATGCTGTATATCATGTGATTTGAGCCACCAATAAAAAATGCTCTCATTAAGCTGCAGTCTGCCTATGCCACTGCCATGTATAGCACATGCCAGTGGCAGTACTGACTGCATGTGAGAAAGAAGAAGTGTGTGACAGGTACTACTGGGGGCATTGTGTAAGAAACACTACTGGGGGCATTGTCTAAGGGGCACTACTGTGGGCATTATGTTTAGTAGCAGGAGTACTGGAAGCACTACCTGTAGCATAATGTGTAGCATAATGTGTTAGGGTCATTACGGTGTGTAGTATAATGTGTAATGGGCATTATTATGGTGTATAGCATACTGTGTACAGGGTATTACAGTGTGTGGCATATTGTGTAATAGGTATTGCGGTGTATGGCATAACGTGTAATAGGCATTATGGTGTGTGGCATGATGTGTAATGGGCATTATTTTGTGCAGCATAATATGCAATGGGCGCTACGGTGTGCGGCATAATGTGTAATGGCCATTACATTGTTATTGGTACTACTGTGGTACTTTGATCACACTTCCCTACATTTTTGGATGCACTCCCTTTTTTTAACTATGGGGGAGGGGCACCAATTCCCTTTTTGGTACAGGGCACCAAAATATCTAGTTCTGGCAATAGTGGATTGCCAACATCACAGTGACATAAAAAAATGTTCTTAACAAATTTAGACTACCCAGCGTATGACAATCTATCCTAAAAAAAACCTGCAGTTGCTGCTGCAGTAAAACATGTCAAGATGCAAAATCTTTCATCGTGTGTCCTTTGAGGGTGTACCTGGCAGGAACACTGGATCACTGCAAACACAAATCAGCATGTCTGTGGCATGTTACTTGCAAACAATGGCAGTCACTTCTTTTACTGTGTACAGGAGCCAATACTTTAGGTCTGCGTCTCTAGTTAAGGGTGACTGGCTCATACAGCAGAGCAAATTGGTCTACCTGGAGATACCTGTAAGCCTACATGCTTAATACTGGCACACAGCTTCATCAGCACTGTCAGGATGGACAGTGAAATATGACACCGCTAATACGGGTGAGACCTGTCCTGTCTAGACACTCTAATAAATAAGCATATGAACTTTGATTCTCTCCCCCATTCTGTTGAATATAGTTTAAAACTTTAAATTTACCACTTTCATTTTTAGCACTCTCTAGATTGATATCTTAATACTGTACATCAGATATATTTATATTTTGCAAAAGGAGATATGTTATTTTCAAGTTTTATATTCATATTTCATAATATTTATATATTTATGTATTCTTTGCTACAGAGATAATGCTATGCATGTATAATCAATTTTAAGTACTAAATATTGCATTATACATTTTATAATAAATAACCATTATATACACATTTTCTATAACATTATTTATTGTTTGTGTATTATTTATAGATATACATACTGCAACATTTAGTGACTCTAATTACCAGCTATTTTTTTTACATTAGAGAGCCCACATCTTTTGTAGGTTGGCAGTTAAAAGAGGTATCTGTATAAGTAGACATACAGGGTGAAATGTAATAGGATGAGAGAATCAGAAAGTGAGAGATTTGGTATGAAATCTCCAGTTTTTTAAAACGGCAAGCATTCACACTGCAAAACCAGTTTGATTTTGCAGTGTAAATGATTGTTGCTTTAAAAAAATGGGTTTCTTACCAAATCTCTCACTTTCTGAATCTCTCATCCTATAAAACTTCACCAAATGTATCATACTACAAACTATAATCATTTAAGTCACCTAAAACATTTTTATACAAGTTGTATAACACTTTTTCCTTCTACTGTATTCTGAGCATCTGAAAGATGTCATCTCCAGGGACATCCTCCTTCAGGAACAAACTGTTGCAAAATATCCAAATTAAAAAAGGTCCAATTATTTTTTATTTATTAAAATTTGGGTTTGTTACATACAATAAACATACAACATATTTACATTGAATGAAACAATAACTTTGATAGAGTTTTTCATGTGACTACACAAAAAAGAGAACTGAACACACAGATGAGACAAAAATATTAGACAAAACGTCATAAACGGCAACAGGAAACGAATGGGGAGGACACTACGGAAGGGTTAAATGGAGCTCACATAGCTTATATTCCCTGTACAGGGGAAATCTGCGGGACTTCCGGATTAGTGAAACGGGGGTTCGAGCTGGGAGGTCACACCCCTACATACAAGGCTGCGCCACTTATGAAACCATACCCATGTTTACCTACATGCCAACAGTAAATGTGCTGCACTGGGTGTCACCACTATAAGTGGTGCCCCTGAAATCAGGCCCACAGTAAAGAAACTGTACTTAAGCTACAATACTGGACATTCAAATATATTCACTTATGTAATTATATGTTCAATTTAAATTTGAAAATTGTTTCTATTTATCTTACAGATATGTTATTTAATGAATTGTGAGTAGCATTTAAAAAAGAGAAATCAGAATCTGAAAACATTAAATAACATGAACTAATGTTATCTTTGATATTACCTTTGATATTACTCTTGTGATGACCTTTACCTTGTTATACTCCATGGTCTAATCAATGCCTGTTTCACTTACATTTCCCATGTTCTACTCCTGACAGATTCATTTAGAATTTCAGAAAATGCAGCTACTATTATTGGAATCTAGGGGACCTGGCAGAAACGAGTGTGTCAGGCTATTCTGCTAGTTCCCATGCAGGGAAAACATGTGCACAACCCACTGGGCTCTTGCAGATACATTGACAGGCTCAGTAAATTATATTATTACAGATTCTATTGCACAGGCACTTTGGCAGATTTTATTCTTGCAGGCACAATGTTATGTACCAGTACACTACAGGGCATAAGACAGCTGTAGGCCATGATCTTTATTCTCAATTTTCTCTTAGTCAAGAGCCTTCAGTTAACCACTTCAAATCCTGTGCATGTACAGGGATGGCGGAAAGTCAGACATACAAGTAAAAGTCCTTCCTCATATTTACACCACATCGAATGCTTTAACAGGCATTTGAAATGCAATTTACAAGAATTATCTTGCCACTGCCAAAACTTAATCCTGAACTGACTTTTATTTTTTATTTTGGCTTTGTACAATCTAGAGACAACTTAGAGACCTTTTGCCAAAATCTTAACTCCAACGATTTTAAAATTAATTTTCAAAAAGTAAGGAATTGAACAACTTTTTAGATCTCAGTCTTTATATAAAAAATAATAAATTAGAAACAAAGATTTATAGAAAGACAACTGATTGCAACAGTTATATCGATAGATCAAGTTTACACCATAACTGGCTTGATGGGATGCCATACAGCCAATTTATAAGGGCAAAAAGAAATTGTACCGAACAAGATGAGTGCGAGAAACAAATTAAAGATATGAGCCAACGTTTTCTCGATAAGGGGTATAACAAAGAGATAATAGAAAAGGCCTACAATAAAGTGCCTATAGCAGCACGTACAGAGCTTTTAAAAGAAAAAAAACAAGGATATCCCACAATTAACTAATAATAAAACCAAATGGGCTTTCATTAGTCAATTCCATGTCCAACATAAGGAAATTGAATATATTTTTAAAAAACATTTGAATCTTTTGAAACAGAATCCAATTATACAAAAAGGATAAGTGGAACTGCCAGATGGCGCTCAGATAGTAACTATGTATAGAGGGTAATAGACCTCAGGTGTAATAGGATATAAATACAATAAAGGATTTATACAAAACCAGGTATTATTTCTCAGTATCCCACAAAATCTGGGAAACGTGGATAATTCCAATTTTCCACAAGTGAATTCCTCTCCTATTGAATGTAAATGGGAAAAACAATAGGGAGAGACATGGTGCAGATCATTTAAAGTAAAAACAATTTAATACATTCCAGTACACTCACAAGTGTTGCAGATAAAAAGGCGTGTAACAAAGAATCCAGGGCAATACAGCATACACAATGATGTTATTCGGAAAGAAGTCCTGTTCAGGGTCCCTTGGTCCGGAATCAAGGGGGGGCTCAGTCCAGGGTCCTTGACCGATGTAGATACCGCTGCTCAAGGATCCAATGTACAGGCGAAAAGCGGGACACGCTTAACGCGTTTCGGAAGTCTATCTTCCTTCTTCAGAAGCGTATATAAAAGTCCCCAAGCGGGCATATATATACCCCTTGTTATTTCTAAAAGATACAATACAGCTGCCGCTAATCGGCGTTCAATATCCGGGTTACGTGTGGAACCAAAATGGTGGTGCGTTCCACGCACAGGAAGCACGTCATTACATGCGGACCAACTGCCGGAAGTTACCACGCTCAGCACTTATCAGTGCGAGTAACGGATCAAAGATGGTGGTGCGTTCCTTATACAGGAAATGCATCATATTATGCGGTCCAGCAGCCGGAAATAGCCGCGCTATATGCTCAGCAATACAGTAATGCGTTCCAACATTCAGCTTGCTGCGTTCCTCTGAATGAAGCCTCATATAAACGATGTCAATCTAAATGTATGTTGACAGTAACACACGGAAGCCGGATATTGTTCACAATAATTCATATATCAATAAAAAATCTGTAAAGAGATAAAAACAGAAAGGGACAAATATTAAAATAAATCCCACATTGTCATAATCCCAGCACCATAATAAAAATAAAAAAATTAGAAAAACAGGAAAAGTGGAAAAAAATCAGGAATCTCAGAGACCACCAGAATTGGAAAGAGACCAGGTACTAACTCAAAAAGGGTTTTAACTCAAAATCTCCGTTAAGGCCCTTAGGCACCAATGTCCCTAATTTGTGGATCCAGCGCATCTCTGTTTTGGAGAGACGTTTTGCTAGATCATTGGTTCTAGTTTTAGGGAGAATTTGTTCTAAAGCACAAAAATTTACAATATGGCATTCTTTTGCGTCATGAACTACTCTAAAGTGTTCAGACACAGTGTGCGTTTGTAATTTTTTTCGTATGTTGTATATGTGTTCAGCTGTGCGAGCTTTAAGCTGCCTGCTCGTTTTACCTATATAGGCTAGACCACAGCTACATTGAAGTACATATACAACATTACGAGAATGGCAAGTTAAAAATTGTTTTATCTCAACCTTTATGTTATTTATATTCAACTGTTCAATTTTTCTGTCTTTGGCCTTTACTGTTTTACATGCAAGACAAGAGCCACAACGATGGAACCCAATGGTTCTAATTGTTTGTCGTGGTTTCTCCTCAGTCGAACTATGTACCAAATGGTCTCTTAATGATGGAGCTTTTTTATAAATGAATTGAGGTTTGTCTGGAAGTTGAGGACAGGATCCGTCTGAAGGAGATGCCAGTTATTTTTAAACACCCGTTCTATATCCTTGTGGATTGAACTGTATCTACTAACAAAGGCCCATTTAAACCTGTCATTGGTTTCCTGGGTCATTAGGGACACTGGTGCCTAAGGGCCTTAACGGAGATTTTGAGTTAAAACCCTTTTTGAGTTAGTACCTGGTCTCTTTCCAATTCTGGTGGTCTCTGAGATTCCTGATTTTTTTCCACTTTTCCTGTTTTTCTAATTTTTTTATTTTTATTATGGTGCTGGGATTATGACAATGTGGGATTTATTTTAATATTTGTCCCTTTCTGTTTTTATCTCTTTACAGATTTTTTATTGATATATGAATTATTGTGAACAATATCCGGCTTCCGTGTGTTACTGTCAACATACATTTAGATTGACATCGTTTATATGAGGCTTCATTCAGTGGAACGCAGCCAGCTGAATGTTGGAACGCATTACTGTATTGCTGAGCATATAGCGCGGCTATTTCCGGCTGCTGGACCGCATAATATGATGCATTTCCTGTATAAGGAACGCACCACCATCTTTGATCCGTTACTCGCACTGATAAGTGCTGAGCGTGGTAACTTCCGGCAGTTGGTCCGCATGTAATGACGTGCTTCCTGTGCGTGGAACGCACCACCATTTTGGTTCCACACGTAACCCGGATATTGAACGCCGATTAGCGGCAGCTGTATTGTATCTTTTAGAAATAACAAGGGGTATATATATGCCCGCTTGGGGACTTTTATATACGCTTCTGAAGAAGGAAGATAGACTTCCGAAACGCGTTAAGCGTGTCCCGCTTTTCGCCTGTACATTGGATCCTTGAGCAGCGGTATCTACATCGGTCAAGGACCCTGGACTGAGCCCCCCCTTGATTCCGGACCAAGGGACCCTGAACAGGACTTCTTTCCGAATAACATCATTGTGTATGCTGTATTGCCCTGGATTCTTTGTTACACGCCTTTTTATCTGCAACACTTGTGAGTGTACTGGAATGTATTAAATTGTTTTTACTTTAAATGATCTGCACCATGTCTCTCCCTATTGTTTTTCCCATTTACATTCAATAGGAGAGGAATTCACTTGTGGAAAATTGGAATTATCCACGTTTCCCAGATTTTGTGGGATACTGAGAAATAATACCTGGTTTTGTATAAATCCTTTATTGTATTTATATCCTATTACACCTGAGGTCTATTACCCTCTATACATAGTTACTATCTGAGCGCCATCTGGCAGTTCCACTTCTCCTTTTTGCACAATTGTCTATACTGAGTAGTTAGAGGTGTATCTACTTTGTGGTTCTGTATGGTAGCTGCACTGAGGTTTAATTGCGCATTCACACTGCTTAATTACTGCAAAATCCAATTATAGGCAAGGAACTTCCCAGCAAGCCATCGTTCATTTATAGAAGGGCACCGTCCATAAAAGATAAGGTAGTTAGGAGTGCAATAGAACCCCAGATTAGGAGTAGTATTAGGAGTAAAGGATTTTATAGGTGTGGGTTATGTAAAATCTGTAAATGTACCAAAGGAGTAAGTAAAATCAATGATTTTACTATTAATGGAACTAAATACCCTATAAAAGATTTCATTACCTGTAAATTATATTTCTATAGCTGAGCCCACTACCCACACATTCAGCCACTGCTCCCACACCCAATGGGTATCTATATATGTGTTATATATGTGTATAACTATATTGAGTAGGCATGAAAATTCAGGTTTAATAAAAATTTTGTATTTCTGTGGATGCACCCACAGAAATACTTCTTTTTTTCTTGTGGGTGTTTATGTCTATATCTAAGTAGTGGGTAGCACCCCTCAGACCTAGTTTGGGTAAAGAAAATTGGTCTCCCCCATTTAGGAAATTCTCTGAGGGTAGAGGACTGTCTACAAAAATACTGGTGCGGGAATTTCTCTTTTTTTGTGTGTCTTAATAAAAATGTTACACATGTCATTTATAAGATAAGCTGGGGCTGTATGCCTTTCAACATCTCTACTTCTACTGATATTTCAGCAAACAGAAGGCAAATCATTATGAGTCAGTTGGGAATAGGCAGGGTTACAGTACACTATTACTTTCTCAGAGACAGATATAACAAATTTAACAAATGTTTTACTGTAAACAAATTATTGAAATAATTTGCATTGACATTTACTGCACGGGATGCAATGAGTTTGTACAGTGCCACCCACTGATATTTCAAGACAGGTTTGGGCCAGTACTGTGAAAGGAATATTGCCAATAATACTGGTGGGGAAAAAAATCATGGAGGCTTTGAAAAATGTATTGAAAAAAAGCATCCTAAATTATGTTTCACCAAAGAGATGTTTGCACCAGAGAATACTGCAGATTTCACTGTCTGCAAGCAAGTAATTGCCATATTACATTTTGCAGGCTTTACAAGTTACAATAAATATATTTCATTAGTTTAAGAAAATATAAAAACACATCTGTAAAATCACTTTCATTAAAACTTAAAATGAATTCTGAGTGCTTGAAATCATTGTATTCAGGAGACTGACAAGTACCTGTATAAGCAAAATGCCGCAAACAGTGTACAGTATATGAAAAAGAAACTAGTGTAATTACTACTTTGTTCTAAATAGATTTAACGCACAATCTTTGTTGTTTTTAGCAATTAACACAGTGCACCATTTATTAAATAAGGTTATGCAAGCCAGTGCACCCATAACAATATAAATTGTTTGTCTTAATTGGCTATTAAAACATTGAAGTGCTTTATAACACACATTTTGGTTGCAGCCTAATTGATTTTCAGAGCCATCTATAAGCAAGTAGGTACAACAGAATTATTTCCTAAGAGAAAAAAAACAGTTCTGACAGCCAATGAAGCATGCCAACCTGTAATGTGAATGCATTGTTTTATATTTTGTGTTATAATTCTAATTCATAGCCACCAGTAGCTGCAAAAGTATGCAAGAGATAAGGTTTTTTTTTTACTGAAAATGGAAAACTGAAAGTTTATAACACTTACAGAAAGACATGTAGAAGCATGTTTCATTTTTTTCTGAATGGTCCTTAAATGTGCTACAAAAAGGCATTTTTAGTAGAAAAACAAAAATGTTTCATATTTAGATGCACAGTAATTTAATCCCAAAGAAAGATTCTCGGCGGTTCCTTGAGGGATCATGTAACAGACGGTTATGATATAGTGGGTCGACAATGTCTAGGTCCATCATTAATGGTTGACAGTGACTAGGTCAAAACCTAGAAATGGTCGACATTCCGTAGGTCAACGGAAGGTCGAAATTAGCATGGTTGACCCTGAAAAGAATATGTTGACATGGACAGTGTATAATTTGACTGTGTTCCATCGTGCCTCACTGCATTCGGCACTCTAATATTATAATTTCATTCACTTGGATGGTAAAGTATGAACCAAGATGGTCTAAACAAAAAAATTATAATTTTAGTGTCTACCATGTCAAGTTTTGCTTGTGTCGACCTTCTGTCAATGACATAGGGTATGTCGACCATTTCTACTTGTCAACATAGTCTGGTGGGGGCTGGGGATGGTCGCATACATGCAGAGCTCCGGTCTTCATTCTGGGAGCTCCCATACCTGGCCCAGGAGAAAAGGTGCATGCTGAAAACCGGAGGAGGAAGAAGCTTCAGTGGAAGAAGTATGCCGAGTCGCCCACGGTGCAGGACGCGGCAGATGCAGCAGCCCCCGGCCCAGGCTTGGGAACAGTGGCAGAGGACCTCGGCCCAGTGACCTCGGCCCAGTGAGGGTCTGGCACTACTGACTTTCTCTGACTCTCCCCACACACTGTCTGTCCCCACCCAGCCGTGGCTCCAGCCTGGGCCCCTAACATGCTGCCCCCCCCCCACCCCACGGAGGTACAGCTGTACACTGGTTCACTCCTGTGGTGTGCTGAGGAGGCAATGACCTGTTGATCCCTTCTACAGGCGCCTGTGTGTAGCAACGATCAAGATGGCACCACTGATGGCTGTTCAGTCATATGTAACCCTGTGTCTCCCCTGTCTGTATGTGGCTGTTGAAATGACCAGTGGTGCCGCTGATAGCTGCCTAGCTGCTGTGCAGCTTGGCGGGTATGTGTTCCCTGGGTGATAACTGTACTGTCTCTGCTTATATTGTTACCTAGAAACAGTACTTAATGAGAGCGCATGTATACCAATAATATGAAATTTATTAAAAAGAACAATATTAAAATACAATTTATTAACAACCTTAAGTAAACCTAATAGGTATCGGTACCCTTTGGGCAATGTCCCTTTGTTAATTGGCAGTCTCCAGAGACCGGTACGCACTACAGTCTCTAATTCACAGTCTGGGACTTATAAATCAATACATTTTTTTATTATTATTATTATTATTTTTATTTTTATTTATATTTATTTTTATATTTATTATTTTTATATTTATTATTATTTTATTATAATTTCTACTATTATTATTTTCATTATATACTGTTTTTTCATCTTGCCCAGCATTAGTATATCGATGCTTATTTTGTTATTATCTGCTATTTATATAATATAAACAGAAAAATATAAAAATAAAAATGATATTGAAATAAATAATTTTGATCTATACCCACAATAGTGCTTTGTCCTGGTGGTTGATGTTGATGTAAATTGGAAGTCAGGTTCTTTACTGTTAAACCACTAGATGGCTATAATGAGCATGACCAAATAAGTAGTGATGAGGTCTGGTAATAGCAAAGTTTGTTACTAAGAAATGGAATACGGTCAGCGATGCCAATTTTTTTTTATATATTTTGATATTGACACATATATATATTCTTATGTATGTAAGTTAAATGTGATATACTGTTACCGATATTTAGGTTTATATATAAATTGCTTTAATGAGAAACACGCCACAAAGATCTTATAGGCTGACCACACCTGGAAGCTAATTAAGCCACAGGTGTGTGTAAATGAAAATGCCATGTTGATTGGATAGGGTTGCCTTTTAAAAAACTAATGACTAAACTAAACTAAGACAAAACACTAGCTCTTACACCTTCAGAGGAAAGTGTCCGATACCATAGATGGAGAAACGCGTCAAGGAAAGAGCCCTTTGTCTCCCCTTGGGCCATCCAGAAACTATATAGGTCGTTATTTCCCCAGCCGTGGTAATCAAACATCCTCCCGGCGACAGGAGCAGTCCGGTCCGGCTTGATATCCCAGCACCCGTCAGGCAACTGATGTGTGGCGCTGAGGGCTTCCAACTGCCGGCGGGTACAGAGATCTTCCCCGACACGACACACCACAAACATTTGCTGTGCCGCTACTGAGGACCGCTTATTGCAGACGGCTACTGGAGCCTATTCATTGCCCCACCGGTTCTGCGAAGGTCCGGTAAGCTCCGGGTCTGAGACCTCTTCAAATACTACTAACCTTTGCGTGGAACTACAAAATCATTAATGCCCGCAAGTAATCATTCCATCTAAGGGAACGTCAAGTGGTGAGATATCTTGTTCTGGATAGTAATCACATTATTGCATAGTTGACTTATCCAACGGAATCTATTGATTATAAGTCCTAGACTGTGAATTAGAGACTGTGGTGCACACCGGTCTCTGGACACTGCCAATTAACAAAGGGACATTGCCTAAAGGGTACCTATACCTATTAGGTTTACTTAAGGTTGTTAATAAATTGTATTTTAATATTGTTCTTTTTAATAAATGTCATATTATTGGTATACATGCACTCTCATTGAGTACTGTTTCTTTTTAATATTGTTGCTTAGGCTGGGAGCTGCATATATATACCAATTTGAAGCACCCTAGTGAATTGGGATATATATATATCTATTTAAAGCAATTGATTATCTATAAATCTGCACCTGATTTATTAGTTATTTTCTATATTGTTACCTACCTGGCTGTAGCGGTGACCAATGGTGCCTCTGGCTCTGTGCAGCTCAGCAAATTTATGTTCACTGTGTGATAACTGTACTGTCTCTGCTTATAGTGTTACCTACCTGGCTGTTGTGGCGACCAGTGGCGCCGCTGCTGGCTGCCTAGGCGCTGTGCAGCTTGGTGGGTATGTATTCCCTGTGGGACAACTATACTGTCTCTGCTCATATTGTTACCTGCCTGGCTTTTGCAATGACCAGTGTTGCCACTGATGGCTGCCTAGTCGCTGTGTAGCTCAGCGAATATATATCTTCCCTGCATCTATAATCCCCAGTATACAGTACATCTAGCGTACTATCTATCTGTATGTGTTATGTATATCTGTACTGTCACTGTTTAACTACCTAACTGGCTGTTGCAAAGAATCCACATCTAATTCCTAGAATATGCAAGTATACCTGGCCAATAAAGCTGAGATTGATCCCATTCCAGATGTACACCTGAATTATACATTACGCAAATGTTGCATTATACTACACAGAATGATGGTGCATTTTCTATAGTGCATTGTTGTTATTAATCTGCTATACTTTTTTAATCTGGGCATGGGTGATATTCTTCTGTTTAAAAGGAGAACTTGTGTCTAAGGTTTTACAAACAAGGGGTTAAGGGGTGAACATAGGTGCCTATGGATGGCAGGACCAATGTTGACTAGCCTTAGTCTCACCCTGGAACCCAGGGCCGGACTGGGACAGAAATCCGCCCTGGCATTTTGAGCATGCAGGCCCACTTGCAGCAGGCGGCATGGCGAAAAAGGGTCATATCCTCCTGCAAAGGAGGCGTGGCTTCACAAAAAGGAGGCATTACACTGCCCATTACACATTATGGAACACACCGTTATGCACATTACACATTATGGAACACCCCGTGATGCTCATTACACATTATGGAACACACTGTGATGCCCATTACACAATATGCTGCACACCGTTATGCCCATTACACAATATGCTGCACACTGTGATGCCCAATACTCAATATGCTGATTACAGTTACTGTATGCCCATTATTTCACAATATGCTGCACAAAGTTATGCCCATGACACAATATGATGCACACTGTTATGCACATGACACAATATGATGCACACTGTTATGCCCATTACAAATTATGCCACATTGCTACATGTAATGACCCCAGTATACATGTAATAACCCCTTGTAATGACCCCAGTATGCCTATAAACTTAATGCCCCCAAAAGTGTCACTTACATTTTTGCTGCTTTACTGTTGCTGTGATGTTGGGGAGGGGGAGAGTGCTTCCCAGCTTCCCCGCTCCATGCTGCTGCCAGTGGGGTTGGTGCAGAGGGCACCTTCTGCTCTCAGCTGAGGGGGGGTGTAGTGGTGGTTTGTGTGTCCAGACTCCCAGCGCTGGCAGGCCGGCTCAGGCAGGATGGGGAGTAGAGGCAACTTCCGCCTCAAGGGGAAGGGGGCGGGGCAGCACACACAGTCAGGGCAGCGGCTCCCTCCTGCCCAGCCGCCCACAAGTCACATCCCTCCTGCCCGGCCGCCAAAGCATGTGGGCTGCACAAAATCGGCCCACAAGGCCATCAGCCCTTCTGGCATTTGCCAGAAGTGCCAGATAGCCAGTCCGCCCCTGCTGGTACCTGTGCAATTTGTTCTCTCATCAGCCTTATGGAGAGGACATGAAAAGGCTCCTGGAGTATTTGAGCCTAGTGGACATAGCATTGATAGCACATTTCTTGCCTGAAGAGCTAGCATTCTGTGGAGGGAGCCTCCTAAAGTGTTTGCTTGGACATTTACCATCCAAGCAAAGCAGAAGACATTCATTACTGCACAGTTAAGTGCATTGTTTAAGTTTGTTTATACTTTTTTACTTATATTTCACAATATTTAGTGTGTAACTTAAATTCAATGTACTCATCATTTTACTGATATTTATATTCACTGTATCTATCTCATTATAATCATTTTACTTACACCTTTTAATCTTTGTATAATAAATCATTTTAATTGGTGTTCATATATATACTCATTGTATCCAAAGAACCTATGGTTAAACTGATGGTAACATGAAATATACAGTATATACAGTATATATATAAAAAAAACTCTACAAATCATAAACCTTTAACCCCTTCCTGACACAGCCAGTTTTTGCCTTCCTGACAGAGCCCTTTTTTTCAAATCTGACATGTATCACTTAAGTGGGGATAACTTTTTTTTACTTTTATTTATCCCAGTGATTTTGAGAATGTTTTCTCGTGACACATTGTACTTCAAATTAGTGGTAAATTTGGGTCGATACAGTCTGTGTTTTTTTGTGAAAAATACCAAAATGTCGTAAAAAAATGGAAAATTTAGCAATTTGCAAAATGTTAAATTTTCTGCTTGTGAGACAAATAATCATACCACTCAAAATAGTTAATAACTAACATAGACCATATGTCTACTTTATGTTTCCATCATTATTTCAACTTCCTTTTAATTTTTTTGGACACTAGGAGGCTTACAATATGAATAGCAAATTCTCAAATTTTCAAGAAAATTTCAAACACTGATTTTTTTAGGGACCAGTTCAGTTCTGATGTTACTTTGAGGGACTTGTATGTGAGACACCCCCATAAATGATGCCATTTCAAAAACTGCACCCCTCACAGTATTCAAAACAGCATTTTGGAAGTTTGTTAACCCTTTAGGTGTTTCACAGGAATTAAAACAAAGTGTAGGTGAAATTTCAAAATTTCATTTTTTTTGCAGATTTGCAATTTTAATACATTTTTCTAAGGAACACAGTAGATTTTACTAGAGAAATGTGACTAAAAATTGATTCCCCCAATTCTTTTGTTTTCATAAATATCCTATATGTGGCCCTAGTGTGCACGTTGACCAAACCACAGGCTTCATAATAGAAGGAGCACCTACTTGATTTTGGAGCCTCCTTTTTATGAGATTATTTTTTAGGCACCATGTAGGATTCTAGGCACCATAAGATGCTAAAAGTTAGGAACCCCCCCACAAGTGACCCCATTTTGCAAACTACACCCCTCAGGGAATTCATCTAGGGGTATAGTGTACATTTCAAACCCCCAGGGGTTTCACCAATTTTGATACAACTGGGCAGTGAAAATGAAAAATTACATTTTTTTACACAAAAATGCAGTTCTGGCTCAAAATTTTTCATTTTCAGAAGGTATGAAGGAGAAAAAGCACCCCAAAATCTGTGCCCCAATTTCTCCCGAGTACGGCAATGCCTCACATGTGACCAAAAAATACCATTTGGGTGCATGGCAGGACTCAGAAGGGAAGGAGTGATTTTTGGATTTTGCAGCTCAGATTCTGGTGGAATTTTGGTGGGTGCTATGTCGCATTAGCAAGACCCCCGAAGCACCAATACAGTGGAAGCCCCCCACAAGTGACCCCATTTTGCAAACTACACCCCTCAGGGAATTCATCTAGGGGTATAATGTACAATTCAAACCCCCCGGGGTTTCACCAATTGTGGTACAACTGGGCAGTGAAAATGAAAAATTAAATTTTTTACACAAAAATGCAGTTCTGGCTCAAAATTTTTCATTTTCATAAGGTATGAAGGAGAAAAAGCACCCCAAAATCTGTGCCCCAATTTCTCCCGAGTACGGCAATGCCTCACATGTGACCAAAAAATACCATTTGGGTGCATGGCAGGACTCAGAAGGGAAGGAGTGATTTTTGGATTTTGCAGCTCAGATTCTGGTGGAATGTTGGTGGGTGCTATGTCGCATTAGCAAGACCCCCCAAGCACCAATACAGTGGAACCCCCCACAAGTGACCCCATTTTGCAAACTACACCCCTCAGGGAATTCATTTAGGGGTATAGTGTACATTTCAAACCCCCAGGGGTTTCACCAATTTTGATACAACTGGGCAGTGAAAATGAAAAATTACATTTTTTTACACAAAAATGCAGTTCTGGCTCAAAATTTTTCATTTTCAGAAGGTATGAAGGAGAAAAAGCACCCCAAAATCTGTGCCCCAATTTCTCCCGAGTACGGCAATGCCTCACATGTGACCAAAAAATACCATTTGGGTGCATGGCAAGACTCAGAAGGGAAGGAGTGATTTTTGGATTTTGCAGCTCAGATTCTGGTGGAATTTTGGTGGGTGCTATGTCGCATTAGCAAGACCCCCGAAGCACCAATACAGTGGAAGCCCCCCACAAGTGACCCCATTTTGCAAACTACACCCCTCAGGGAATTCATCTAGGGGTATAATGTACATTTCAAACCCCCCGGGGTTTCACCAATTGTGGTACAACTGGGCAGTGAAAATGAAAAATTAAATTTTTTACACAAAAATGCAGTTCTGGCTCAAAATTTTTCATTTTCATAAGGTATGAAGGAGAAAAAGCACCCCAAAATCTGTGCCCCAATTTCTCCCGAGTACGGCAATGCCTCACATGTGACCAAAAAATACCATTTGGGTGCATGGCAGGACTCAGAAGGGAAGGAGTGATTTTTGTATTTTGCAGCTCAGATTCTGGTGGAATTTTGGTGGGTGCTATGTCGCATTAGCAAGACCCCCAAAGCACCAATACAGTGAAAGCCCCCCACAAGTGACCCCATTTTGCAAACTACACCCCTCAGGGAATTCATCTAGGGGTATAGTGTACATTTCAAACCCCCAGGGGTTTCACCAACTTTGATACAACTGGGCTGTGCAAATGAAAAATTACATTTTTTTACACAAAAATGCAGTTCTGGCTCAAAATTTTTCATTTTCACAAGGAATGAAGAAGACAAAGCACCCCAAAATCTGTGCCCCAATTTCTCCCGAGTACGGCAATGCCTCACATGTGACCAAAAAATACCTTTTGGGTGCATGGCAGGACTCAGAAGAGAAGGAGTGATTTTTGTATTTTGCAGCTCAGATTCTGGTGGAATTTTGGTGGGTGCTATGTCGCATTAGCAAGACCCCCAAAGCACCAATACAGTGAAAGCCCCCCACAAGTGACCCCATTTTGCAAACTACACCCCTCAGGGAATTCATCTAGGGGTATAGTGTACATTTCAAACCCCCAGGGGTTTCACCAATTTTGATACAACTGGGCAGTGAAAATGAAAAATTACATTTTTTTACACAAAAATGCAGTTCTGGCTCAAAATTTTTCATTTTCATAAGGTATGAAGGAGAAAAAGCACCCCAAAATCTGTGCCCCAATTTCTCCCGAGTACGGCAATGCCTCACATGTGACCAAAAAATACCAGTTGGGTGCATGGCAGGACTCAGAAGGGAAGGAGTGATTTTTGGATTTTGCGGCTCAGATTCTGGTGGAATGAATGGTGGGTGCTATGTGGCATTAGCAAGACCCCCGAAGCACGGTGAAATGATGAACCTAATAATCCATAGATGTGTGGTATATTTTAAAACACTCCTTTATACATAGGCCGGGTTTGTCGGGGCAAGTGTCACACTGGAAAATAGTTTGCTTTCTTATTCCCTTTTTATAGCAAACTTTGCACCTTTTTTGTGTCCTGCCCTTTTTTCCAGTGGAGTGGATTTCATCAGGAAAATGCTGCCCTGGTACAATACGGGGGCCAGTACTAGAAGTACTGGGGCCCTCTGCCTGCTGGTTCCCAAATATTAGGCTCTTTATGACTTCCTCTTGAAAGTGCATAAATGTCCCCCTCTGGCTGGTAGAACGGAATAGCACGTAAGCGTTATACAGTGCCATCTGGATGATATACACGGCCAGCTTCTTGTACCAGATTTTTGTTTTCCGCAGGGCACTGTACGGCTTCAGTACCTGATCTGAAAGATCCACTCCGCCCATGTACTTATTGTAATCCAGGATACAATTAGGTTTTGAGGTGTGGGTACTGGTACCTCGTACAGGGACGGAGGTGGTACTGTCTCCGTGAATTGTTGTCAGTATAAGGACATCCCTCTTGTCCTTATATTTGACCAACAACATATTTTCGGTGGATTGTGCCCTGCTTTCACCCCTTCTCATTACTTGGGCAATGTGCGTTTTTGGGAGACCTCTTTGGTTCTTGCGCACAGTACCGCAAACTGCTGTACCTCTTGAACCAAGGGCCTTAAACAGGGGGATGCTAGTGTAAAAGTTATCCACATAGAGGTGATAACCTTTATCCAGGAAGGGGTGCACTAAATCCCAGACAATTTTTCCACTAACACCTACGAGGGAGGGGGGGCATTCTGGCGGTTCAATTCTTGAATCCTTCCCTTCATATACCCTAAACCTGTGAGTGTACCCTGAGGTGCTTTCACACAGCTTATACATTTTTATGCCATACCTTGCCCTCTTACTGGGAAGGTACTGGCGGAATTTAACCCTTCCTTTAAAATGTATAAGGGACTCGTCTATGCAAATGAATTTATCTGGGATGTACATCTCTGGAAATTTGGCACTGAAATGATCAATGACCAGCCTGACTTTGAATAGCCGGTCAAAGGTGGGATCATCTCTGGGTGGGCACTGTGCATTATCGTTGTAATGCAAAAATTTAAGGATTAACTCAAAACGAGTCCGGGTCATGGCCATATGGTAAAGTGGGGTGCTGTACAGAACATCTGTACTCCAATATTGCCTAATTTCTGGCTTTTTTACTATGCCCATATGAAACACCAGACCCCAAAACGTCATCATCTCTACTGCATCTACAGGGGTCCACCTAGCAAATGATGACGTGGGGTTTTGAGCAATAAACTGCTGGGCATATAAATTAGTTTGGTCCACCATTAAATTTATAAAATCATCAGAGAAAAATAATTTGAAAAAGTCAATTTCTCTGAGACCTGTGGAATCAAATTGGATTCCTGGGATGGCCAAAAACTCAGGAACCTGGGGCTCAAAATTGTCTGGTGGTGGGGTCCATACGAGATCAATTATTGGGGGGGGGTCTCAGCTGCTCTACGGGGGAGTCTTTGAGGGGGTCCCTCATCACTAGAGGAGGAAGAGGAGCTTAAGATGAATCCTTCAAATTCCCCGCTTGCCTCACTGGCTGTGTCAGAGTCAGAGGCAAGCATGGCATATGCCTCCTCCGCTGAATACATTCTTCTGGATGACTGGGATGACATTTGGGATGCCATTTTTATTTTTGTGTTTCTGGTAGTGAAATGTTTCAACACGTGTATAGTGTAGGGGGGGGGGGTACAAACTTTATTTAAATGTAGTATGTAGTGTATAGTGTGTATGTAGTGCAGAAAAAAAATAATAAAAAAAAAGGTCCTGCGCCAAAAATTGAGCACAGATGTTGGTCAGTAACGTCCGTCACTGAACAGCGCTCAAAGGCAACAGGAATTTGATAAAAAAAAAAAAAAATAGATCAACCCTGTGCCGAAAAAGCTGATCAGTGATGTACGTCACTGATCAGCGCACAGTGGCCACAGGACACCCACAAAATCACAGTGTGTGTAAAAAAAAAATTAAAAAAAGACCCCACAGCACCCTCAAAAAAAAAAAAAGGTGATCACTGATGCGACACTGATTACCAGTGAGGGGCAGCAGGTGCACAACCTTTGGTGCAACTGACAGTGCAACTGCCAGCAACTGACAGGTATATATATATAAAAAAAAAAACCTCTGCACCCCCAAAAAGTTGCTGATCACCTCAGATATAGTGATCAGCACAAAAGGGGGGGGCAGCAGACACAAAATATAGCACTCTCTATCACTCTCTGTCACTATCTCTATCTCTCTCTATCTCTCACTATCTATCACTCTATGACACTGCAGCAGCAGCACTGACAGTTATATATATAAAAAATAACCCCTGCACCCCCAAAAAGTTGCTGGGGGTGCACAAAAGGGGGGCAGCAGACACAAAATATAGCACTCTCTATCACTCTCTGTCACTATCTCTCTCTATCTCTCTATCTCTCACTATCTATCACTCTATGACACTGCAGCAGCAGCACTGACAGGTATATATATATATAAAAAAAAAACCTGCGCCCCCAAAAAGTTGTTGATCAGTTAATTTAGCACAAAAGGGGGGGGCAGCAGTCAGTTGCACACGCAGTACAGCTGTATATATATAAAAAATATATAGCACAATCTGTCACTATCTCTCTATCTCTCTCTATCTCTCTCTATCTCTCTCTATCTCTCTATCTATAACTCTATCACACTGCAGCAGCACAAAATATAGCACTCTCTGTCACTAGCTCTCTCTATCTCTCTCTATGTCTCTCTATCTCTCTATCTATAACTCGATCACACTGCAGCAGCACAACACAGGAAGTCACAAGAAGTAACAAGATCCAGCACGCTACAAGCAGTGATCAGGTAAGTATTTGCAAGGATCAGGTCAGTATATCACGGCAGATAGGCACGGTGACCGCACTGCACGCAATTCCAGACCGGAATGGCGTCTGCAGTGCAGTCACCGTTAGTTTAAATCACCCTCCATGGCTGTGATTGGTTCGTCGGTCCGACGAACCAATCACGGCCTTTGGGGGCGGGTGGGGTGAGGTGGGGTGACACCAGTGTCACCCTTACACCCCGTGGTGATTGGTGCTGTACTTTACAGCACCAATCACCACCGATCCCTGTGTCACCGGCGAACGTTATTCGCCGGTACACAGAAAACGCTGTAATTGGCTGTTCACATTTGAACAGCCAATCACAGCGATCGCCGACGGGGGGGCGGCATCGCAGCCCCCCCTGGGCATGCAGGGACATGTCTGCTGTCAGGGACAGCAGACATGTTTAAACTGTCACCGCGTCTATAGACGCGGTGACAGTTTAAAGCCATGACGTACATTTATGCCATGTGTCGGGAAGTACATCCCGGCCATGACGTAAATGTACGTAAAATGTCGGGAAGGGGTTAAAATTATAATTTCATCCCTAAATATGAAAAGAGTGAGTCTCAGGGGAGGTTCCAGTGGCATGAGCTGGTACAGGCATGGCAGAGAGGAGCAAGTGTAAAGGTGCCCATACACATTACAATTATTCTATACAATATTGTATACAATATCACATCTCATTGTATCTTGGTTTTGCGATGAGAGAAGATCTAGTACAAAAAGTATAGGTGCCCACATTCATGTTCACCGATATTCATGTGCTGTGCGTTTGAATTTTTAAGGTGCCATGCGATTTTGGAACTTGAAGGGGATGCAATGCGATGCAATGTACTGTACTGTGCGGGTGCGGGTGCGATGCTGAAATCGCAGCGTGTATGGGCACCTTATGTGCTGCACATACTTTTTGTACTAGATCTCATCTCATCGCAAAAGCGAGATGCGATGAGATGCGATATTGTATACAATATTGTATACAATAATTGATTAAAGATACCTTTATACACCTGTTCACTCTTACCCCACTGTCAGTTTTGGTACGAGTTTTGGGATTTTCCGTATCACAACTTGTTTGTTTCTTTATTGATTGTGTCAATTACACAATTTATTTTCTTTTTTACGACATCAATTCCATCTAAAGATGGCCAGTAGGCTTCTATATGCACTGAAGCCTGGCATTGGCAGTACGGATGGTATAATGGTTAGCATTACTGCCTCAAAGCACTGAGGTCATGGGTTCAATACCAATGGTCCTAACTGTGTGGAGTTTGTATATTCTCCCCGTGCTTGCGTGGGTTTCCTCCGGGTACTCTGGTTTCCTCCCACAATCCAAAAATATACTGGTAGGTTAATTGGCTCCCAAAAAATTAACCCTAGAACGTCTGTGTGTGCATGTACATGTTGTAGGGAATATAGATTGTAAGATCCACTGAGGCAGGGACTGATGTGAATGGTCAAATATTCTCTGTAAAGCGCTGTGGAATCTGTGTTATTGCTATATAAGAAACTGCTAATAAATAAATAAATTGTTACATCATCGCATGCCATTTACACGGGTGATCCTTTAAAGCCTAAAGATACCTTTATACACCTGTTCACTCTTACTCCACTATGAGCTTTGGTACGAGTTTTGGGATTTTCCCTATCACAACTTGTTTTTTTCTTTATTGATTGTATCACTTACACAATTTTTTTAGGAGACATACAAGTTCAGCACCAACAGGTCCGTTTTTGTTCCAGAGTTTCCACAAATGTTCATGTGTCTACTCAAATGGTCAGAAACAGAATCCATGAGGGTGGTATGATGGCCCGACATCCACATGTGGGGGGTTGTGTTTACAGCCCAACACCGTGCTGGACATTTGTCATCTGCCAGAGAACACCAAGATTGGCAAATTCACCACTGGTGCCCTGTGCTCTTCACAGATGAAAGCAGGTTCATGTGACAGACGTGACACATGTGACAGACGTGACAGAGTCTGGAAACGCCAAGGAGAATGTTCTTCTGCCTGCAACATCCTCCATCATGACCGGTTTGGTTTGAAAGTGGGTCAGTAAAGGGAAGGGGGTGGCATTTCTTTGGGGGGCTGCACAGCCCTCCATGTGCTCGCCAAAGGTAGCCTGACTGCCATTAGGTACCGATATAAGATCCTCAGACCCCTTGTGAGACCATATGCTGATGCGGTTGGCCCTGGGTTCCTCCTAATGCAAGACAATGCTAGAACTTATGTGACTGGAGTGTGTCAGCAGTTCCTGCAAGATGAAGGCATTGATGCTATGGACTGGCCCGCCCATTCCCCAGACCTGAATCCAATTGAGGACATCTGGAACATCATGTTTCGCTCCATCCACCAACACCACGTTGCACCACAGACTGTCCAGGAGTTGGAGGATGCTTTAGTCCAGGTCTAGGAGGAGATCCCTCAGAAGACCATCCACCACCTAATCAGGAACATGGCCAGGCATTGTAGGGAGGTCATACAGGCACGTGGAGGCCACACACTACTGAGCCTCATTTTGACTTGTTTTAAGGACATTACATCAAAGTTGGATCAGCCTGTGGTGTGTTTTTCCACTTTAATTTTGAGTGTGACTCCAAATACAGTCCTCCATGGGTTAATAAATTTGATTTCCATTGATAATTTTTGTGTGACTTTGTTGTCAGCACATTCAACTATGTAAAGAACAAAGTATTTAATAAGAATATTTTATTAATTCAGATCTAGGATGTGTTATGCTAGTGTTCCCTTTATTTTTTTTGAGCAGTGTATATTAGAGTAAGGTAGAGGCCTCTCTAATGAAGGTCCTTCTTAAAGAAAAAGGGGAATCCCCTGTATATTAGTAGCCCTTTTAAAATGACCCCCTGGAAGCAGTTCAAAGGGCAGTGAACTAAATTGTAATGAAATAGCCATGTTTGAAACACAGAAACAGGTGTACCGTAGAAGAAAAAACCAAGTCTGTAGTTAAAAACAAGCCAGGATTGGTACATGAAATCATGATGAAAAGTAGAGAAGCACGTAGACAAGGAATGGTACACAAGTAGAGTATAGCAGGACACATAATAGGGCATGCACGAAGAGCAAAAGCAATCACCTACTGTAGCATCCTCTGCTAGTTCTGTACCTGCTTTATAGCATCAGGGACGGATGGTAATAGAAGTAATAGGCAAAAGCCCCAGTGGGCCAATGTGCATAAGGGGCCCTTTGTGGCTAGGAGAGGATAGAGGATGACAGACTGGTGCTGTGGGTGTGTTAGATGATAGAGTGGTGGCATGCTAGTGTGGGTGGGTTAGAGGGCAGGTGGTGGCATTTTTTCAGGGCCACTTTAATTTCCAATACGCCCATGACACCACAGAATTCTTGTAGTGGAATTAAAATAAAGTCATAGACATAACTGCAGGAAAATACACAAGGACAGCTGCAACTGTGTCCAATTGAGAATTAGGTACCATGAGGAGGACCCCACTTTCATCAAGGCTGCTTCCAGAAATTTCCCAGGTTGGTTTTCCATGCCAATCCACCCCTGCAAAGATAAAAGCCAAAGGCACATACTTATTTGTATGTATCCCCTCTCTCTCAGCATGTGGTCAATTTCATTGAAAGCAAGTGACCAATACCTTTTTCATAGCTTCTCAAGGTGAACTATCACTAGACCAACATTGCATAGTTTACACAGCAGATAGGCAACGCATCCTGACCAAGATAAGGCCATTTCACATTATGCATCATGTCCTCTGACCTTTTCAACTAAGAAACAGCAAATTTATAGTAGCTTACTTGTATGACAATCCTGTGTACTAAAAGAAAGTCATTTTTTTGCTGGGACATCTACTTCAAGAATAAAATCTTTGCTTAACTGGCAAGATATTCCTTTGAGTCATTGGACTTCCTTGGCAATACCATTTCCCTGCAATGTGTAGAAATGGATCCTACTAAAGCCAAAGGTCATACAGTAGGTGTGCGCAGCTCATTTTATTAGGGGGTGCACCGCCTATTGGGCATGTCTAACACAGCTCCTTTTGGTATGTCTAACACCGCCAATCAGGCGTGTCTACCATCATCTTTTGGCACTCGCTACAATATAAAATTTCTCCCAGACTCACATAATCTCCTGCCTATTTCACTTTTAATCTTCCAATTACTCTGCGTAACAGTACATGCAAATAAAGTCAAAAATATATATGTATGACGCAGGTACAGTATGTAGTGATATGACAATGGTCTAGTACAATTACCAAAGCAAAACACACATAATTGATTGATGGGCGCTTCTTTTAATGGAATACAGTTGTAAAAAGCAAGTCTTTGGTAAAAGGTATTACTGGTAATGTTAGCGGCAGGAGGGGTTCATAAGGGTAGGCATAGCATTAAGGGGTGCCTGTGCACCCCTAACACTCAGTGTGCGCACACCTATGCCAAAGGTACTGACAAAAAGTCAGCTATAAAAGATAGGAAATGGCTCAATGTTTCATTTGCTTTACTATTACCATCAAATCTGAAATATTGCAAAGATTGAAGCTCCCAAAGTGACTCTGACACACATGTACTGTAACTATAGCTTCATCACTTTGTAGAAAGCTTTCACAAGTGCTCAAATAATAGTACACCCGGACCCCATGCTGCCATTTCTCTTAGAGACAGATGTTTTAGAAAAAGCTATTTTTTTTTTTCAAAAATAAAAGGTGATTAATTGCGTGTTCCCTGTTCATGCTCTTCTGGAGATGTTTACCAGCAAAACAAAATTGAGGAACTGAAGATACTGTATAGAATTTCTTGCTATGAAAGCAGCTTTCACAAAATGACAAAATCTCATGGAAAGTTCTCTAATCCCTTTTACTACTACTTGTATATTTCTGGACCCCAAATGCTACTGTGACTCATTGGGGAAAATAGGATGTGACAGCTAAAATGTGCAATGTTTTCCTGAAATTTGCAAATGTAATAGGGTATAAATAAAAAGTCAGAAATCACTTGCGATTTCTAGCGATTTTTAGTAATGGTAATGTGCAAATTTTTTAGTAATGGGAGTGTGTGTATTTTTGTTCTAATTGAAAAAAAATCTGAGTGGGGTCCCCCCCCCCAGTATAACCAGCCCTAGGCTCATTAAGCTGATCCTGGTTCCCCAAATAAGGGGGAAATAGTGGGGATCCCCTGTATTTAAGAAACCAGCACTGGGCTCTTGGACTTGTCCTGGTTCAAAAAATGCAGGGAACCAGCATTATATGTTGCCCATGGGGCACTTTTTTATTAAATTAAAAACCTTTTTCTCATAATTGTGTATTATTACTCATTAGCGCACTCTGAACTTTGTATTTTTCATATATATATATATATATATATATATATATATATACACAGATGTAACAGGCTACATCCTTGCTGGCGGATCACCAGAACGTCCCCGCTGGCGATCCGCCAGCAGCCTCGCCATCCATCATAATGAGACGCGCGTGCGTCTCACGCGCGTCTCAGTCTCCGTCGCCAGCGCGACGGAAACCCTGTCCGTCTCCGCCTCAGGGAGACGGACAGGGTTAGGGGAGGTTAGGGGGGGGTGCGGGCAGGGGGCGGGGACCCCGGGTTACCGCCGACAAGCCGGCGGTGACCCGGGGGAGCGGCTGGAAGCGCCGTCGGAAGGGGACGCGCGCGCCTCTCGTGCGCGCGCGTCCCCTTCTCGCCATCGATATGGCGCTGGCGGGGGATGGCGGCTGGCATCGCCAGCGCCATCCCCTGCCAAGATGGGAAGTACTCCATCTGTGTATATATATATATATATATATATATATATATATAAATATATATATAAAAAACAACGATGTCGTACATTTAATTTGTGTGGTTTTAGATAAGAATATTTAATTACTTTGAAAATAAGCAGTTTATCTATTATAACTCTGCTTTCCCTGGTGGTCTAGGGGGAAAGCACTCAGCAAGTGTTTATTACCAGACAACCTACCCCTCCCCCCTTTCCCAGCAGTTTTGGGGTTGGTGGCAGCAAGCCCAGTACACCTACCCCAGGCAGTGAAGAGAGAGCAGGGCTGGTCCATGCTGTAGCTGCAGCTCCAGGCATGTCCTGCTCATGTCACACAGGCAGCACAAAGCACAGCAACATTGCAGCTGCTCCAGCGGTGTTCAGGCTATTGCTGAAAATACTGGTAACTGGGACACTTGCTGTGGGGAAGAACTGACTAAGTGATAGCCGATGCGGTAGTCAGCTCTGCGTTGTTGCTGTGCTTCCGGCACTGCTGTCTGTATGACAGGCGCATTACAGGAGGCATCGTGTCCAGGCAGAAGCAGAGTGGTAGTGCAGGGAGAGGCTTGAGCGCCTCTTCAGTCCGGTGCCTCCCTGCACCGCAGGAGCCGCTGAGTGTGTAGCACCAGCCCTGCTGGCAATTGGAAGTGTACAAACTGCCTTAACAAGATGTCATCCTCAGCATCAGATTCCTCACTCTCATCCTCTTCTTCAAACACAATTAATTTGTCTTTGCTGGAATCAACCAATACAGGACTGTGTGTATTAGGAGGACGTTATTGCTGGTGAAGGAGGTCCTGTTGGTGTTTAGCCATGTGTAAGTGAAGGACCTCATAAATAGTATCTGAAATTGGGCTTCAATGTAAATTTTCAAATTCTGTACTTATAGTAAAGTAACATACATTTTGGAAATACATGTAATTGCATTACTACTTATTTATTCAGCAGTTTTTTTTACATTGGTGTCTCTTGAAAAGGAATGTTAGGTTTCAACATGACTGTCAATTTTTTTGGTTTTTATAATGATTCATTTGGGTTTATTGGTACTTGTTTCCTAGCACGGCGCCCATCGCATACCATACTTAGTGGTGTGCGATGAGTGCTTGTACAATGAAATATCCAGCAAATGGCATGCGATGCGATGCGATTTTTAATTGTACAAGCACCCTGATGGGTGCTTTCAATGTTAAATGCACCCCCCATTGCGATTGTATAAGATGTAATACAATCAAAATTGTGGGCCCAGTGCTAGGAAACAAGTACCGGTTTATTTACTAAGATGGAGGTTCTATTTCAGATGGGATGTTGCTATGGGCAACCAATCAGATTTTATCTATTATTTTCTAGTAGGTGCTAAATAAATAAGAAGTAGATTCTGATTGATTGCCAATAGCAATACCAATCTGAAATAGAACTCCCATCTTCGTAAATGTAACCCATCAACACAACAAAAATGATTTGATGAACTACTGCAGGGGGCAAAGCTACTATGGTGCAACCAGTTGGGAGTAAAAGGTACATTCACTCTCAAAGCCAGTTGCAATAGGTTTTTCTCTCTTGGGTGGAACATTGGCCCTTATTCAGATCTGATCTCAGTACAAATTTGTTCTCAAAATGGGTAAAACCATGTGCACTGCAGGTGGGGCAGATGTAACATGTGCAGAGAGAGTTAGATTTGTGTGAGTTACTTTGTTTCTGTGCAGGGTAAATACTGGCTGCATTATTTTTAGACTGCAATTTAGATTTCAGTTCCAACACACCTCACCCAAATGTAACTCTCTCTGCACATGTTACATCTGGCCCACCTGCAGCGCACATGGTTTTGCCCATTTTGAACACAAATTTGTACTGCGATCAGATCTGAATAAGGGCTATTGTCTTTCAAAGGGCCTTATTTTGGTTCATTCTTTCTGACAAAATCCTTCTTAGATGGGCAAAACCATGTGCACTGCAGGTGGGGCAGGTGTTACTTGTGCAGAGAGAATTAGATTTGGGTGGGGTTTTACTTCAAAGTGAGATCTATATTGCAGTGTAAAAATAAAGCAGTCAGTATTTTCCCTGCACAGAAACAAAATAACTCACCCAAATCTAATTCTCTCTGCACATGTTACATCTGCCCCCCCTGCAGTGCACATGGTTTTGTCCATCTAAGAAGGATTTTGTCAGAAAGAATGAACCAAAATAAGGCCCAAAGTTCTAATGTTATGCGGTTAACATGCCGATGGACGGGATGCCAACATTCAGAATACTGATGCCAGAATCCCGACTTGTGGCCTCTAGATCAGCACCGGAATCCAGACCGAAGGTTCACATACACGGTACAATTGTTGGGTGAGATGAGATGTGCGCTCCCGTCAGACATCTCATCGCACAGCTCAAAATGTATATGCTGCACATAATTTTTGTACTAGATCTCATCTCATTGCAATGCAACACCTATGCGATGCGATCTAGTCCAAATTGTATATAATAATTGTACCATGTATGGGCACCTATAGATATGGATGCAACTGTCAGAATCCCAATTGCCAGCATTGCAAACTTAAGTATGCAGGC
The DNA here is from genome assembly GCF_055691185.1 of Crinia signifera. Classification (NCBI taxonomy): domain Eukaryota; kingdom Metazoa; phylum Chordata; class Amphibia; order Anura; family Myobatrachidae; genus Crinia; species Crinia signifera. The sequence continues at coordinate 236,162,911 of NC_139218.1, forward strand.
TGGACTACCATTAGGCCAGTGCAGGGGGGGAGGAATGTTTAGGTTTAGGTACTAGAAGGATACTTACTAGGCTGCATGGAAGGAGGGTTATGGTTAGGCACATAGAAGGGTTTGTTAGGTATAGGCTGCAGGGTTAGAGGTTTGTATCCTGGCTGCGGGGAACTAATGTTAGGATTAGCAACTAGCAGAGAGGGTTCGTTTTATGCTGAATGGGGGAAGGTTAGCAGAGGCAGAACTCTGGAAGGCAATTGAGTCATCTGCCACTGGGCTCCTGCTTCCAATGGGGCACCTCTCCTCCCCCTGGAAGTTTAAATCAGTTATTTAACCCCTTACCGATGCAGCCTGTTTTTGCCTTCCTGACAGAGGCCTTTTTTTCAAATTTGACATGTATCACTTTATGTGGGGATAACTTTTTATTGCTTTTACTTATCCCAGTGATTTTGAGATTGTTTTCTCGTGACACATTGTACTTTAAGTTAGTGGTAAATTTTGGTCGATACAGTCTGTTTTTTTTTGTGAAAAATACTAAAATGTCGTAAAAAAATTGAACATTTTGCAATTTGCAAAATGTTAAATTTTCTGCTTGTGAGACAAATAATCATACCACTCAAAATAGTTAATAACTAACATAGACCATATGTATACTTTATTATTACATCATTATTTCAACCTGCTTTTAATTTTTTTGGACACTAGGGGGCAGCAGAGTCAAAATTATACACATAACACAGTAAACGCTGCTTTTGGCTGTTCACGTTTGAACAGCCAATCGCAGCGATCGCTGAGGGGGGGGGCATCGGTGCCCCCCCTGGGCAATGAGGGAAGATGTCTGCTGTCAGGGACAGCAGACATCGTCCCTCTGTCACCGCGTCTATAGACGCGGTGACAGTTTAAAAACATGACGTACATTTATGCCATGTGTCGGGAAGTACATCCCGACCATGACGTAAATGTACGTCAAATGTCGGGAAGGGGTTAAAAGCCAACGATATTGCTTCTGTGGCTTAGTTCTGAAATATATATATGTGTTCTATCTATCTATCTAAACAGAAATATATATTTTATATAAGGTTATATAGGGTTGTATGTGTGTGTGTGTGTGTGTGGGGGGGGGGGGCACCAATATATATCTTGCCTCTGGGCAGCTGAAACGAACTTACGCCACTGAAGGTTAGGGTTAGGCTATAGGAAGGGACGGTTAAGGGAGCAGGCGGAAGGTACAGTAAGTATACATACCTCCCAACTTTGTGTCCTCAGGACTTGGGACACCCACATGCTCATGCGCACAGTGTCTATTCCGGGTGACAGGGGGACTCCCACTGCCCCCCACCCACCTCGGGACACTGCCGGCTGCAGGAGTAACTCAGGAACGTCCCAAAAAACAGGGACATTCCCACGATAAGCGGGACAGTTGGGAGGTATGAGTATACTACCGGACCGCAGACGGGATTTTTTCTATCGGTATTCTGACCGTCATCTGTAAGTATTCAGTTCTAATTATGTAACTGATTCTTATATACCTCACTCTATCTGTAGCATCTGGATTAAACAAACTACAGTATTGCTGGTTGAATGTCCCTCCTTTCCTTCCTTCCCTCCCATAGGCAAAATTCCAACAAGTTAGCCTGTTTTTTTAATGCGACAATAATATAAACAAAAAAACAACATTGTTTTGCCTTTTAAAATATTGCTTCTTTAAAAATACAAGCTATCTTCCTAGAATCACTTGCAAGCCAGCATACATACATGCACCTGCTACATAAGGCCCAATATGTGTGATAGCATACAGTATTCGTTCTTGCACGTTGTGGCCTTTATGATACATGCAAGGACAGTTGTGGTATTCAGAGCTTTTGCAACAGATTTTGTTTTTTCACTTTGAAATAAATATTCCATTCAATTTGTTCTTCTTTTAGTGATTTTTGTGAGGGTATTTTAATACAATATATTAAATTGTGTGCATCACATAGTAAGATAAGGGTATCAGGGAAGCTCAAGGGAAATGAACTTATAACTTCATCAAATTGTAGTGTATGAACTACAGTATGTGGAATTTAGAGCCTGCAGCAATAGCAGTCAATGCAGGAACATTGTTAGTGACACTGTATTAAAATAGATAAAGTCTTTAAACTAGAGAGGAGTTTTGAAATATAGAGATATATTTAGATATCTGTTACAGCACATAAAATGCTATGAAAATACAAATTTCTAATGTATGTGTGTGTTCGGAATATTGTTATTTATTAACAGTTATTAATATGTTTAACATATTGTACACAGTACACAACTTAAACATACAGGGGCAGATTTATTAAGCTTGGACAAAAGATAAACTGGAGATAAAGCAGAGAAAAGGTAAAAGGAGATAAAGCACAGCCAATCAGCTCCCAACTGTCTTTTTCAAACATGGCTGACTGGCTGGTGCTTTATCTCCTTGTACCTTTTCTCCGCTTTATCTCCAGTTTATCTCTTGTCCAAGCTTAATAAATCTGCCCCTTAGTCATTAGCATTAATCTATACCCAATGGAGATTAGAATCTATACTTACCCAGGAACACATACTGGTTTGAATTTTTTGTCACAATCCAGTCAACCTGCCAATATGTTTTGTGGGAGGAAATTGGAGTACCCAAAAGGAAACCCACAAAAACTTGTGGAGAGCATACAAACTACTCAACGAAAGGGCTGCACCAGTGGCGTCACTAGGGTGTGCAGGCCATTCCTATGTATCACCCTTTTAGGGGTGACACCAAAATGCTGACTCCTTCTCAGTGACAGGAGGTTGGTGCTGCATTGTAACATTACATGCTGCACCTGGCTCCTGCAACAGTGAAGGTGCCAGCAGTGCAGCCATTTAATCTCCATGGGCAGACAGGTATATCCCTCACCCCTTGAGTGATGAAATGGGGTTAACCAGCAAGTCCACATCCCTTAACATAAGGCCACATCTTTTTTTCAAGGAGAAGCACCTGGTGTAAAAGGGCAGCAATGCTAATTACTGCACCATTGCACTGCCCTATAGTGCATTTATAGCATAGTGTATTTATTTATCCAAAAATGGGTCTCCTATACTGAAATGATCTGAAGGATTCAAAAATGAATCTAAAAATTAGCTTATTTCCACTTTAAGATGTATTTTCCCAATCAATCTATCATAAGGATTCTTCTGAAGCTTCCTAATTTGTATCAACATATCAAAAGTCCAGTGATATGTTTTTTGTCCAAAGACCACAAGATCCATTAAGCGAACAATATATTTTATATTCAGTGAAAAGTCAAAGGTACAGTATATGGAAGTAAGTGATAATATAGTTTTCTATACTTTTCCACTTTTTCCCAGTGAATACTCTCTGCCATCCCATCAATTACCTCAAAGTAATTAGACAGCTTCAGGCTGTGGAACATTATCAGTCACTGCAGTAAGTAGGGAATTAATATACCTCCTTCATCAAACTTTAACTTGATTTCTCTTAGATGTTCCATGCAAGCCCAAGCCACTAAATAATCTGGTCAATTGTTTCTCATTTCAAGCTAATAATAAAAGTATACAATTTCCTTAAATTTAGTCATCAAAGTTTTAATTTACTCATATAGAAGTAAAGCCAAACAATGCTAGAACATTCCAGATTTTTCCTATGTATGCGCCATATTTCAGTCAACTTATTTTTCTTGCTAATAAATAAATATATACCACTATGGGGGACACTACTAAGAGAGCAACTACTAAGGAGGCATTACTAAGGGGGCAATACTAAGGGGGTACTACTCAGGGGGCACTACTAAGGGTGCCATGGGGCACTATTAAAGGGGGCACTATATGGGGACTGCTGTGGGGGACCACAACTAAGCGGCTCTTTGAAGAATTTTTTATTCTTTTTACTTCAGGGCTGCCCTGTGTGCCATATCAGTCCAGCGGTGCCGCACTGTGTGCCACATCAGTCCAGGGGTTGCCACTATGTATGTCCTATAAATCCAGGGGAGCTGCCCCTTTTTTTCCTTAAAAAAAAGTGTTGTTTTTTTTTGTAATGGTGCTGTTAAGCGTGATGTATCAGTCCATGTGTGCCATATAATTCCAGGGGCGCCGCCATGTGTGCGGTATAATTCCAGGGGTACTGCCGTATGTGCGGTATAATTCCAGGGGTGCTGCCATGTGTGCTGTGTAATTTCAGGGGTTCCCCTTGTGTGCCATATAATTCCAGGGGTGCCGCCTTGTGTGCTGTAAAATTCTAGGGTGCCGCCTTGTGTGCCATATCAGTCCAGGGGTGCCGCCATGCGTGCCGTATCAGTGCAGAGTGCTGCCCTTTTTTATTAAAAGAAAAAAAAATCCTTTTACTGCAAGGGTACTGTTAAGTATGCTGTATCATTCCAGGGGTGCCGCCATGTGTGCTGGGTGTCTTCACTGAACGATATTGTTAACGATACCATTTAGTGTGTCATTCAGGAGCTCCAATGATACCATTAACTATATTGTTTGTTAGCAATATCGTACAGTGTATATCCAGCGTAAGCAAACTTGTGAAGTTAAGGGCCTTATTCTAGTTCACTCTTAGAGGCAAATTCCTTCTTAAATGGACAAAACCATGTGCACTGCAGGTGGGGCAGATGTAGCTTGTGCAGAGAGAGTTAGATTTGGGTGGGGTTTTTCTTCAAAGTGAGATCTATGTTGCAGTGTAAAAATAAAGCAGTCAGTGTTTTCCCTGCACCGAAACAAAATAACTCACCCAAATCTAATTCTGTCTGCACCTGTTACATCTGCCCCCCTGCAGTGCACATAGTTTTGTCCATCTGAGAATGAATTTGCCTCTAAGAATGAACTAGAATAAGGCCCTTAGTTTCTTATATTTGGTCAGGGTTGGGAACATTGATTCTCTTTCTATTATTTGTAAAAACCAATAACAAAGACAGAAATGCAACTCAGGAGTTTAGGGCCAAATAAACAAAAAGCTGCCAGTCAAAATACAGCATTTAAAGAATATATATTTTCATAACTTTTTGCTGTATTATTCATAGAAAATAAATTATTATTTATGTCAATACACCGTCACAAGAAATTGCCTTCACAAACCTGTGTTTTTAAGTGTAATCCAAGCCTGGAATTTGACGTTATTTTCTGAAAGCTAAGTGTATGCTGTGCTGGTGTGTACCCTACAGAGAAAAGTGTGGCAAACAGAGGAGTGGAGAGAAAAGCTAGCCACTCAGCAGTAAATCCCAGCATATGGTTCTTTATACTCCCTGCCCCCACTAAACAAATCATCCCTTAATCCTTTTAAATAAATTTACTGCCAAGCCTCTTACATTTTCTATTTCTCGTTTATCGTTTTACATCCAGAGAAGAAGAGATGGGGAAACAAATGGATTTCCTCTGTTTATGGCCATGCTGTCTTCTGATAAATCTATCTGCACATTCTTGTGTTTGTGGCATGGAGAGAAATAGGTTGTAAATAGATACAGGGTATGCATAGCTAACATACTGTGTGTGATTCGTATACACATGGAAAATATACTAACATCATACACAAACATACCTACTGTACAGCAGAGATAGTAAAATGTTTAAAATGATTGTACGTCACATTTGATGTTCATTTTGAATATGCAGCAAACATACAATGAACATAAGCTGAGATGTATTATTAAAAATGTGAATAAACTGTATGTAGAAGAGGGCTGGAGAAATCTGTGACTGTAAAATGCTCATTTGCACTTTAGTGACCAACCTGGGGAACAGAAGGGGGGGGGGGGGCTGATCTGGGATTTGGTAGCACCTGCCCCCTAGTTTGGTTTAATATCAAGGTTTTCAGGCTGCCTGGAGGCTGCAGATGTAAACTACATGGGGTATGGGTAAAAAACGGACCCGGACAAGACCCCAGAGTGCCTGACCGGACATCAAACTCTGTATTCCGGAGCTTGTAGTATCCAGTCCGGGGGGTGTCCTGTCCAGGGGGGCTGCCTGTGACAGCTGTCAACAAGGAGAGGAGGAGGGGGAGAATAAGTCCTCCCTGTAGGTTCCAGGCATGTAGCAAAATCTGGAACGGTCCAGACCACACAGGAAAGCTGTAATCTCCCCTTCCCCATGTCCCTGGTGAAAGTTATTACAGGCATCCCCCCGGACAAGACACCTAACCCCCGTCTCGGACACTACAAGTTCTGGAATGCAGAGTTAGATGTCCGGTCCGCATACGTTTGTATGGTGTTGGTCATTCGCCAGAATAGTAGGGGATTTCGACACTTTAATTCATGAATGATTGGACCTGTACACCAATCAGAATGTAGAATGATCTTATATGCTCTACAGATAGCTGAGTGACAGGGAGGGACCCATATAATGGATTACTACAGTATAATGCCCTTACAGAAAAGTGTGCATCTGCCTCTGCATAGTGGTGACCTGAACTGGATGTTGGATTCTCTAGTGCAGTGGTTCTCAAATTTGGTCCTCAGGACCCCACACATGTTCTCCATGTAAGTCACCAGGTGCACCGACTGTCACATTTTAGAATCTATAGGTGACCTGGAAAACATGAACTGTGTAGGTGGCGGTGCCTGAGGACCAAGTTTGAGAATCTTTTGTCTGGATGCCTCCAGAGGCAGGTTCAGGGCACCCTCTCATACAATACTTACCAACGGTGTAAGACACAACTTTTGACCACAGGTTTATAGCTATTTGGATTTTAAAACATCCAGATGATTGCAATTATTTGTATCCAACCCGCATTGTCTATACTCCAGACAATCAGTTCCACATTTTCATATTGCATATATCAGCTACCTGTATATGTCCCTCCACTTGGTCTGATTACACTCTGGTTTTTAGAATATTAGATATTCCATGCTTTACATATAGAATGTGTTTGTGGTGCTTTATTTAGCTCCTACTGCACCTATTGTGTTACAGTCTTCTCGTGAGGACTATTTTGCTACTAATGATAGCAATGACATTTCTAGAGCATGACTACGGGAGGTGGATAAATGAAATAATTGCTGGACAAGAACATACAGTTTGGCACCATATGGAAACATCTGCCCTTATTGAGAATTGAAAATGGTTAGAATCCAAACACATATCTTCCTTATCCATAATGGTTCAAGAAGAAACACGTTCTTTAATGACAAGGTGAAAATGGCATTCCATAGACATAAATATCAATCTTCATATGAGACAGCAAGCAAGACGTTTGTTATTATAGGCTAGCAGAAAACAAATACCCTGCATGTCTATAAAATAAAAAGGGAAATGGGTTCCCTGCACTATGCATCTAAAATGATTACATCCATTAAAAAATATACTACACTGTCTTATCTAATCTCGCACACCCTGGAACAAGCCTTCTGCTCCATGGGAAGTCACGGAGAGCTCACCTCAGGACACCGGCATTACGGTTTGACAGGTGTACCGCCACAGTCAAACTCCCCACCTGACACACATTGTAAATTATTTTTTGCCATATAAAAATCTTTCCACGCTACGGTTCTCCATCAGCAGTAGGCTCCCACATGCAGGGGCCTCTTTCCTCATATGCCATTCCTTCTTTTACCATAAATCTCACAGCAAATATTTGCAAACAAGAAACCTCATCTGCCAGCAATGTTAGTATCAATACTGACAAACTTTCGCAAAAAAATATATTGTAACTAATGTTATAGAAAATATTTAGCAACGAGCATTTAAGCATAGACACATTCAAATGTGGAGTTCAACACATCCTTTGACAAGAGTATGACACTGGGGAAGAGGTGTTATATCTATTCACCCAGGGTAGTGAAGACCGGGGGCAGGATATTTAGGAACCAGAAGGTTGTTCCGGTCAAGCTTCAACGCCTTCTTTTTTGCATTCTGAAGAATGTCATCAGTGTAACCTCTTTCTTTTAATTTGACTATTAAACTGTCAATTTGCATGATAGCAACATTGATGTTATTATTGATACGCATAATGCGTATCATTTGCGAGAAGGGTAAACCCCTATTGAGAGCTTTGGGGTGACAACTATTACCTTGAAGCAATACATTTATATCTGTTGGTTTGGTGTATACAGTGGTATCATTGATACCCTTCTTGACAAAAATTTGAACATCTAAGAAATTCATTACCGTTTGGCTCATAGCAAAAGTGAAGGATATAGGTCCTTGCATAGCATGATAATTCGATATGGCCTGTTCAAATGTTTCTTTTGGCCCCATCCACACCACAAACAAGTTGTCTATATAATGACTAAAAGATAACATATTAGATGTGATAAGAGGATTATAAAAAAATAGTTCTTCCTCTATTGCAAACATTACTATATTGGCATAACACGGGGCTGCGCTAGATCCCATAGCGCAGCCCCGTGTCTACAGAAAGAACTTGTCGTCATACAGTAGATTAAAAAAATTATTAAAGAGGATAAGTCTAAATAATTTAATACCGACTTCGACCTGCTGTGCCGAAAATATATTTTTTCTCACCAAAAATCTTTCCACCGCTTTTAGTCCGAATTTGTGGGGAATTGAAGTATACAGACTCACCACGTCTATGCCTATGAGCCAGCACTCCCTAGGTAACTAGGAAGGTCCTTGATTTTTAATAAAAAAAATGTCCAGTGTCTCCCAGATAGCTGGATTCTTGAGCAATAAGCGGTTGCAATAATGTGTCCATTAGAGTAGCTGTTGGCTGAAACAGGGACCCACGTGCAATGATTGGGCGGCCGGGTGGGTGTTCAGCATTTTTATGTATTTTTGGGATTGTATTGTAAAGCGGGACAATTGGGAAGTCTGGTACTAGTGCTGTTACCCAATCTTCACTGACTAAATTGGTGTTGATGGCTTCTTTTAATAGATCCAATAATAATTGTGGGATCACGAGATAAAGGCTGATAGACTTCTTTGTCGCATAGATGTCTCTCCTCTTCTACCCTGTAGTCTTGTAGGTCTTGTAGGACTATGCCTCCGCCTTTGTCTGCAGGCCGGATCACTAGGCTTTTATTAGCTGACAAAGATTTTAAGGCAGATCTCTCCATAGATGTTAAGTTATGGTGGTGCTGGATCGATTTTTGGGATAATTCATTGACCTCTTGGTTCAGCATCCTGACAAATGTTTTTATGCTGGTATTATTCGACAGGGGGTCAAAGGTTCAAGGGGGTGCATATCGCTTTTTCTGGTAATTTCTTATCTTGAGGTGGCGGAGTTATTCCCTTTTGGTGGATGTGAAAAAAATAATTCTTTTAATTTTAACTTACGATGCAAAGCATGTTTTTCGACATTCCATTGGAATTTGTCAAACTGGTGGATGGCACGAATAAGAGTCCTTTGGAAAGTAATCAAAGATGACTAGATGTCAATTTGTGTATTTTTCGTACTTTTCCTTGTAGCGTCCCTGCTGATTAGCAACAGAGGCCCGGCAGCTGCGAGGACCAGGCCGGGGAATGGGATGATGTCACTGGCTGTGCGCGGATGTGACACAGGTCGGCGGCTCCCTCCAGACGGCATGGACTCCCGGAACAAGAGGCAAGGATACAGGTATAAATGTGTGTTATATGTATGTATTTGGTTGCTTGAAAACAGTTGATAATACACTGAAACGTTGCTATATCGCAGAGCGTGTTGTTTAATTTTTCCGAGTGCCGCACCGCAGCTGTTCTATACCTCTCTACATGTGAGTGCACCGGAGCTATTACAGCAGTCATTGGGAGTGCCGGACCCAGGATCTATATATATATATAGGGATATTAATCCCGTTTTCAAGGCGAAAAGCCTTGATACATTTAGGATTAGAGATACCAATAAAAATGAACACCACTTAAAGATTATTAATTGTATGTAGTTTCAAAAAAAGACTAAAAAATTCTAAAACAGTAGTTCATCACACAGCTAACACGCATTAACATAGATTAGTAATAAAACTAGCACTTTTTATCTTTATTCAAATAAATAAACTTAAAAACCATAAATTGGTAAAACATATCCAACAGGAAGTGATGTCACCAGTCACTCCCTATATATACCCTGGCTAGGACAGCTAATAGTTCACTTGGTGTTTGGACACAGGAGAGCACACACCTCTAGGAGCCAGAAAGGTAATATACTCTTACTCATTATAACTATTTTATTATAACACCCTAATGGAAGCACTAAGAAATATTTATATCATTGGGTAGGTCTTTTGTTGGACCACATCTTCACTCATGTGTTCCATAAGGAGATCGCATATTGGAAATTGGAGGTATGATAGTTTATTAATGACCTCTATTTAATTAATTCACACTAATTAGAATTAATTGTAATTTCTATCACTATCTATTTCACAGTTTAATCCCGAGTATTCTATAAGGGGACTACACTTCAAAGATTATATTCTAAAACTTTTTAAAATTGTAATCTAACTATGAGTTAAGAACACTATAATTCTATTAATGGTATGTATATAAAGCTACATCTAATTTCATTTAGTGGATAATTATAATATGGGAGTCAGTAAAAGTTCTCTATGTCTTTTGGTCATACATTATTAGGTACCTAAATATCAGAATAAATTTAACAGAAGTTCTTCAAGTTTCAAATACGGGCAACCGCCCATTGCCTAGAGATCATTTACATAATAGAAAGATTCAGGATCACATTCCTTTATCCACTACAGGTAACTCTTAATTACCATTCAACTACATTGGAGACTATAAGTAGACCTATGTGTTTACATTTATGTCTATATCCATTCTAGCAAAAAGCTTGAGCCTGTAACCAGACCTTATATTACTACAAATTAACAAAGCTATTGTTAATTAAAGACCTATTAAGGTATAGTACTATAGGTAATTATTAATTACCATTAAACTAGATTGGGGACTATAAGTAGACCCATGTATTTACATTTATATTTATATCCATTTCTAGCAAAAAGCTTGAGCTTGTAACCGGACCTTATAATACTACAAAATAACCAAGTTATTGATGATAAAAGACCTATTAAGGTACAGTACCATCTTATCAAATCACATGTTAAAGAGTGGTGTTTTACACATTAAGTATCAACTTTGGGTGCAGAGTTTTTCTTGTTTCCCCACTAATATTCTATTATGTGACAAAACACGGTCTGTCAAACGAAATGTATTTATATCCTTTGTCCTCTTCTGTTCTTCTCCTTTCCCCTTCAAATTCAAATCTAAATTCGAATCTGATATATAATTATATATATATATATATACTTATATTTGTCTTTCCTATGTTATGTTATTTTAAAATTTTAAAATTATGTTCTACTTTTGTAGATCTATTACAAAACTGTTCACCTCTGATGAAGTCTCATAAAGAGACGAAACGCGTTGGGTAACCATTGACAACCATTGTGATCCATAATCCAAAGAACACACCTGTATTAGAAAAACCTTCCATAAGATTTGTTATGAGGTTTCTGTTTTAAATGTTTTAAATAAATGTTTTCTATTTGAAATTGTTTATGGTGAATTTGGTATTATAAAGGAAAGACAGGAAGTATCCTGATAATTATACAGGGCGCTATATAACACTTTTGGTTTGGATATTAGCTTTTGGATCTCTCTAGTAGGGGATCAAGTGTTATTAAGCGACCGATCCAGCTTAGCGCAAATTCTGGAGATATTGTGTATTATATATATATATATATATATATATATATATATATATTTATATATATGTCCCAACTGTGCCATCTTCACACCAGCATTGGAGAGGGTTGAGGGAGGTGGTCTATGTGTGTCTCTCTGGGAAGCAGGCGTGGGGTGGTGACCTGGTCACAGTGGTGGTGTCCTGTCCAGTCCAGTCCTGTGGTACTGTGCTGGTATTCTGTGCTGCTGTATAAGTCCATGCAGTAGTGCTGTGCTGTCTAGTGCTGCCATTAAGTCCAGTCGTACTGCTGTTAAGTCCAGTGGTACTGGTAGTCCAGTGGTACTGCTGTTAAATCCAGTGTTACTGCTAGTCCAATGGTACTGCTGTTGGAATGGCTAGTCCAGTCGTACTGTCATTAAGTCCAGTGGTACTGCCAGTCTAGTGGTACTGCCAGTCCAGTGGTACTGCTAGCCCAGTGGTATTGCCCTTAAGTCCAGTAGTACAGCCGTATAAGTCCAGTGACAGTCCAGTGTACACAATACACAATGAAAAGGGTTAAATCCGTATAATTTTTTCAGGCTTTGCCGTGTGTGTGAGAGCTGGGTACATTCTCCTGTGCCACCCGCATATAATAAATAACCCCAAATAAAAGGGTTATTTTAATCTGTATAATTTTTTCAGGCTTTGCTGTGTGTGTGTGTGTGTGGTTTAGGCTGAGTATACTCTCCTGTGCCTCCCACATATAATAATTTAAATAACCAAAATAAAAGGGATACTTTAAGTCTGTATAATTTATTCAAGCTCTGACAGCTGAATTATCAGTATTTATTTCCTAGAACGGCACCCACTAAGCTATTTGCTTAGTGGGCTATTCTGCGTAGGTAAATCGCATCGCATGGTATGGCTGTGATGCGATGCGATTTTCCTATGTAATTTATTCACTGCTCTCTCAGCCCCAGGCTATCGCATTGCATCTGCCGCAAAATTGCATGCGGTCGCATGTGATTTTTAATTGCATGCGATTGTATAGGGTGTGTGATGCCATGACATTAGGTATACAATAATATGATTGTATGTCCCAAAAAAAGGTTTAACGCACCCCCCCCCCTACTATCCACGCCACCCCGAAGCGTGGCGAGCGCAGCAGGCCCCGTGAGGGGAGGCAGAACGCGTCCTCTGACTTTTTCATTACCCCACTATCCACGTCAGTGTGGAGTTGATTTTATATAGTGTGGTGAGCGCAGTGAGCCACCGAGCCGAAAGCGTGGCGAGCGCAGCGAGCCCTGCGAGGGGACGTGGAATACATGTAAAGTAATCATGCGATTTTGCGATGCAATATAGTGGGGTACAATGAGGATAGAAAAAATTACATTAAAAAATAGCATCGCATGCCGCTATAATGGCCCGTTGATGCGATTTCCCTATGGTGCCGTATGTAGGAAATCAGGGCGCCGTGCTAGGAAACAAGTACTGAATTATCTTGGTGGGCAGTTCCTATAACAGTTTCATATTGCACATTCCATTTGCTGTGTTACAAACTGCATGTAATGTTTTCCGGATTTTTTAAATGTGGCACTGTGTGATATTTTAATATTAAAGAAGTATAATACTTTATAATATAAGCGAAAATTCTGTTAAAATCAGAAAGTAGAGTACAGATGCAGTAAGCTGTTATTTTATAAAAAGGTAAAAAGCCCCATAGCTAAACAGAATGTGAACCTTAAATATCAAACATCTTGAGTTATGTTGATCTCTCAACCCCTTCAAAGTCAGACAGTGATAGCAAGAGCTACAAATCACCATCCCCTTCAATGAATCTGGCTTTACTTGAACAAATGTTCTGGAGCAGTTTGTTGAAAACAGCAGGTAAGGTCTCCCCTAACTAAAAATAAGGCAGAATGTTTTTTATATTTTCACAACAGAGGCCGGCTATAATGGGTAGTATTGAGAGATTGCTAACGGAGAATGTGATTCTTATTTGGAAGTAAAGCAAAAATTTCCTCCAACTCCATAACTGCTCCTCTGAGTGAGACAATGGGGAAAATGTATACGTCCGATCCTGCGTACGTATGGACTCGTAAATAGGGCAAATTTACTAATCTGCCGTATTTACAGGATTCATATTTTTCAATGGCTTAGCCAGCCGTATCCATTCGTATTCTTATACGTATGAATCAGCAGCCTTCACGAATCAATCAGATCCGTGTAGGCTTCTAAAGGGTAAAAAAGAGCTGGTCCTGGTTTTAGAAATTCAAGGGCCAAAATGACTAGGAGTCCCCTGAATTTTGGTAACCAGCATCGTGTCCAAACAGCCAGAAGGGTAATGCCACAGCCAGGGGAAACCATTTACACTACTTCCCCCAGCCAAAACACTATACCCATGACTGATCGGCCCAGGCAGGGGCCCTGGGGGAGTGGTAACCAGGATATGGTTACCCCCTGCCCAGGCTGAAGCCCGGGGCTGTCCCCGGGGCCCCAGGAGGTGGCCCCCAGGCTGATGGTATAGCGTAAAAAATGGAATGAAAACTAGGTACTTATGCCATACAATGCGTGCGATGCGATGCAATGCGATCTAAAGTAATTTATTCACTGCTCTCCCGCCCTGGGCTTATCGCATCACATGCCATTGCACCTGACACAAAGGGGGAAATTTACTAATATGAATTCGTAAAAAATAGGTGTATTCGTAGGCAGAAATACACCTATTTTTTACACATTTGTATTTTCGGGATTTACTATCCCAAAAATACAGCAATTCGTATTCCTAAAGATGGGACATTCGTATTTGTATTTACAAATATGAATGTCTACACCATCGATAGAATACGACAGGAATCACCATTCAAAAGAATGGTGGTTCCTGATTTACTAAGCAGCCGTATTGATAATACGGCTGCTAATTGGCGTGAAACAGCCACGAAAATACGGCAGGAAAATACACCTTGATTGTCCTGTCATATTTGGCTTTAGCCTGCACGGATCAGTCAGATCCGTGCAGGCTGCAGTGTGTAAAAATTTTTTGAATAAATAAATAGATAAAAAAAACGGTGTTGGGTCCCCCCACAGCCGTAACCAGCACCAGGCTGAAAGAGCCGGGGCCGGTAATTAAAAATCAGGGAACAGACAAATAGGGGTTCCCCGATTTTTAACAACCAGCCCCAGGCTCCAGGTCCGGGCCTGGTTCCCAAAATACGGGGGACAATGGTGCATGGCCTACATCACAAAACGTACCAGGAAAGATTAAAAGATCTTAATATGTATACTTTAGAGCAGAGAAGGGAAAGGGGGGACATGATAGAAACTTTCAAATATATCAAGGGCTTTAACAAGGTACAGGTGGGAGACATTCTTCACAGGAAGAGGAACAACAGAACACGAGGACATGCACTGAAACTAGAGGGAGGAAGATTCAGAGGAAATGCGAGGAAGAATTTTTTCACAGAAAGAGTAGTAGATAAGTGGAATAGCCTCCCAACAGAGGTGGTAGACGCAAATACAGTAGTACAATTTAAACATGCTTGGGATAAGCATATTGATATCCTTACAAAAAAATAAGGATCAAATATGGTTTGAGGTAACATGTTTAAAAAAAGGGGCAGACTAGATGGGCCAAGTGGTTCTTATCTGCCGTCAAATTCTATGTTTCCATGTTTCTATGTTTCTATGACTAGGGGTCCCCCGTATTTTAAGAACCAGCCCCAGGCCAAACCAGCCAGCAGGGTAATGCCACAGCCGGGGGGAGACTTTTTATACAAGTCCCCCTGGCCAAAGCATTAACCCTCTGACCAGTCAGCCTGGCCAGGGGCCCTGGGGGAGTGGGGACCCCCCTAATAAAGGGGTCCCCCCCCTCCAGGACTTACCTGACCAGGCTGAAGCCTGGTGCTGTCCTTGATGCCCCTGGGTGGTGGGCATCGAGCTGATTAAGTGTAAAAAATATGACAGGACAATCAAGGTGTATTTTCCTGTCGTATTTTGGTGCCTGTTTTACACCAGGACCAGGTGAGTAGGATTTCCTTCCACAGCTCCAACATGGATTTCTTCGGACCCGAACACCGCCATGGACCTGGAGGACGACACGGACCGCCAACATGGACCTGGAGGACGACACAGGACACCGGACACCAGGACAGAGGGCTACCTACAGGATCAAGAAAGGTAAGTGTTTGTGTAATAGATGTATTAAAGTTTTATTTTTCCTATGTGTCAGTGTGTGTTTATTTAACTATTTTTTTAACTGTGGAACTACAAGACCCAGCGGGCCCTTTAATGCCCAGCAGGCTGGGACTTGTGGTTCTCCAAGTCCCAGCTTGTGGGGGAGGCTTGCTGGGACTCATAGTACCACAGTTTTAAACAATAGTTTTGTCATCTATTTTTTTCACCACTATCAGCCCGGTGACCACAGCCCATGGTCACCGGGGACAGCACCAGGCTTCAGCCTGGTCAGGTAAGTCCTGGAGGGGGGGACCCCTTTATTGGGGGGTCCCCACTCCCCCAGGGCCCCTGGCCAGGCTGACCGGTCAGGGGGTTAATGTTTTGGCCGCGGGACCTTATATAATAAGTGTCCCCCGGCTGTGACATTACCCTGCTGGCTGGTTGTGCCTGGGGCTGGTTCTTAAAATACGGATGACCCCTAGTCATTTTGTCCCCCGTATTTTGGGAACCAGCCCGGACCTGGAGCCTGGGGCTGGTTGTTAAAAATCGGGGGAACCCCTATTTGTTGGGTTCCCTGATTTTTAATTACCGGCCCCGGCTCTTTCAGCCTGGCGCTGGTTACAGCTGTGGGGGGGACCCCATGCTGATTTTTTACAATTATTTATTTATTTTTCTATTTTTTTTACATTAAAGCCTGCACGGATCTGAATTCGTATTAGCGGCCGTATATACAGTATGGCCAGCTAATATGAATGGTTACACCATCGGAGGGTTACAAAGCAGTCGTATCTGACTGCTTTGTACATTCCCCTCCGGAACACGACTTTGCATACGACTGAAACAGTCGTATGCAGTCGTAGGGAAAATACTAATACGAAAAACTAGGTTTTTCATATTAGTAAATTTCCCCCAAACTCTTGGAGGTATGACTCTAAATGTTGCCGGGACGTTCCTCGATGCCACTTGTTCCTCCATTTGCGTGCCCCCCACACTCGCTCTATATTTTGGGTGTAAACCCCTGACTCAGTGTCAACAAAGTTATAGCGATGATTCGCTTTTGCATGATCATAACCTGCCTGCTGTAGCTGCTCTGTATTAAATGCTCTCCAGCAATCTGAGTATATTATAGATCCAGGAGCTACATGTAGGTTGATTGAGGCCATCAACGTAGTGGCATCTCTCTTTTGAACTGCAGTCAGAAAGCAGGCACCTGTCTCCCTGCAGATCCCGCTGAAAACCCATTACTGAGGCAGCATCCTCCCCACATGATTCTTTCTCTTCACAAAGAGGCTTTCATCTACCTCCACCACCATGCCAGGACCACCAATTTGCCTCTGGGGCTGGTAAAGTAAATCCATCGCACATGCCTCCCTCATCAAGCTGTTGTACTGCACAGTGGTGTTGATGGACATGTGCAGTTCATGTTCACAGTACAGCACACAGGTCATCTCCTCCGCCCACGAGTATATAAACCTCACAAGGGTGACTGTGGGTAACTGGCACCCCGGGAACCAGTGTGCCACTCTCAAACTGACCTTTTTGCAGCAGGCCTTAATGTGGCAGCGCCACATGCTCTCCTTCAGCAATAGCCGCATCGAATGGCCGTTCACACAATTTTGTGTGTCCGGCAGCAACTGGTGTGGCTGAAAAAACATCACAGCCTCCTCATCTGTATTAGGCAAGGTGAACATGGTGAGTTGTTCACCTCCCATGACTGTCACCTCTGTCACGTTCTGAGCACTCACTGAAGCAGCCATCACTGTCAGTTATTCACCTCAGATTGATTCTGTGAGTGACCGGGAACACTTACGCAAGTTCTGACTGACTACGCTATTTCCGTAGCTTAAGCTTAGTCTGAAAGCATAGCTACGGTAACTGACAAACGACCATCTATATTCCATCCATATTAACTACTGAGATTGCATCGCACACATCGCATGGCACTAAAACAGGACGTGCAATGCGATTTTCTTGCGCAAGCATACGCATGTAAATTGGGCACCCTGGTACTACATCAGTACCAAAAACTATTGTGTTGTGTTTTGGAACTATAAGTCCCAGCAAGCGGGGCATTAAAGGGCCCACTGCTACTTCTACAACAGAACAGATAGTTAAATAAAACACACACACATAAGTAAAGTACCACTTTAATACATACTACATTCAATCACATTATACTTACCTGCAGATTCCACTTTTCCAGAAAAATCCCAGCAGTACTTGTGATTGCAAATTATATGCACCCCGGGACTTAAAAAAACAGACCGAGACACGTGTACCCATGGACCGGGACAAGCTGAGAATAGTTTGTTTACAATCATAGTTCCTCCCCTAAACCTGGTGTTAGTCCCGCCCCCCAGCCAATCAGGAGCGGAGGATTCCTGGAGGTACCACTGGGATTCAACTGGACAAGTGGACAGGTCAACGATGGAATCTATAGGTACATTTAGTGTGATTGAATGTAGTATGTATCAAAGTTGTACTACTCTTATGTGTGTGTGTTTTAGTTAATTATTTGCTATGTTGGAGAACTACAAGTACCAGCTGGCCCTTTAATGCCTGCATGCTTGGACTTGTGGTTCTCCAAGTCCCTGCATGTGGTGCAGGCTTGCTGAGACTTGTAGTTCCACAAAATAAAGATAGACAGATTTAGACAGACAGACAGAGATACTGTAGATAAAAAAGGTACTTATGTATTAGCAGGGCGCCCATTACGTAGTTTGCGTAGTGGTGTATTGAGAATACCCCACTGTGCTGGCTAAGTAAACTACGTAACCTACGCAAACTACGTAAGTTACGTAACTGGAGCTGTGCTAATACATAATGGTTGATATCCCCACTATCCACGTCATACCCCCATTATCCACGTGGGCGTGGAGTTAATTTTATAAAGTGTGGGGAGCGCAGCGAGCCACCAAGCCCGAAGCGTGGAGAGGGGACGCGGATACGCGTCCCCTCGCGGGGCTTGCTACACTCAACACGCTTCGGGCTCGGTGGCTCGCTGCGCTCGCCCCACTTTCTAAAATTAATAATGGTGGTATGACGTGGATAGTGGGGATATGATTGTGTTAGTGGGTGTTGTGTGTGTAGTGTGTGTGTTCGTGTGTAGTGCATTATACTTATCTCAATGATGTCCCCGGCACCAGCGTTCCCCTCCTCCAGCACTCCCCTCGCCGCACTAACGTCCGCCATGCCAGTCCCCACCGGCAGCAATGTACGCAATAAGCGTAATGCCGCTGGGGGAGTAGGGAAACCATGTGATGCTCCCCCAGCGGCAGTACACTGAATTACATACATTGCTGCCGCCACAGGACGCGTAACCTTAAGGGATCTCGCCCCTCCGCCCGGCCGCCGCAAGTAAGTAAGTGACATATTAGCCGGGCGCCCGGCAATGGCTACGCTGACAACGTATCATAAGGTACGTTGTCAGCGTAGCTTAGCCGGGCACCCTGCTAATACATAAGTACCATATAAAATTAAATGTAAATGATTGAGAAACCCATTATGAGTTAATAAGCTGAGGTTTAGTAAGCAACATGAAAGAAACAATTCACTATTGACAATAATATCATGTTTGCCAGACCTTAAAATTAATATTGATTAAAAAAAAAATGTTTCATAGAATGTATTCAGTATTTACAAAGCAAGGAAATACAATGTGGATTTTAAAAATGATTAGATACTGGAAATACGACTCTAGGCAAAAACATTTTGACAGAGCAGATGGAAAACAAGTAAATGTGCATACATGCTATAACAGTATGGGTGCAGTAAGCCACGAGGACTTATTCTACTATTATAGAGAATACTTTTATTCAGGACAGTAATAAAATGAATAAAATGTGGTATTTATAGGTCTTATTAACACCTATAAATACCTTGCATTACTTGAAAGCTTGTACTGAAACACTTTATTGGCTTTTTGTCAGTGCATAGGAACTGTATGTCCATATTTGTTGGCCCAATATGATCTTTCATGTTGCTGCTTTAAAAATGGACACATTCCAGGAGGGACAAAATGCTCTTTTTTGGGAATTCCCTTTCAGTGGCAGTTGCAGATGTGGGGCTGTAGTGCAGTAAAAAACTCACATAGGGGATCCTCAACAACTGCCAATGAGTCCCGGACTCGGGCAGAGGATAAGGTGGCAATTGGTGAGGTTCCTCTATGTGAACATCTCCACATCTGCAACTGCCCCTGGTGAGGAAGTCCAGGAACAGAGCATTTTGTCCCTCCTGGAATGGTTCATGCTGGAGGTACATATATGGACATCTCTCCCAAACTCGAGCAAAGCGATGTCTAAGTGCTTGTAGCTGGGTGTGATATAACTTGTTGACAGTTATCATGTCAACGCTTACCCAGTCTACCTGGATTATACTGTATATTGTCATCATTAATGCATACCTCCCATCTTTTGCTTATTGAAAATTGTGACCTGTCAGAGAAGGAAGCAGGGCAACTATACAAGTAGGCTTGGTATCCAACAGGGGGTGCGTGACATAGCATCACAACACCCGTTTTCATAATTTTGGGGGCATACCCAGAGCTCACCTAGCAGCAGGGCAGCCCCCAGCTCCTTCCCTGTACGGAAGAGATGCTGTGGGCATGCATCACTTCAGGAATCACCGAATCCAGGGGACCTAACAACTTAATTATCAGCATCTCAGTTGGCAACATTTCAAATGTGGATATATTTAACCTGTTGACAGAATTTAAATGATAATAATAACATCAGTATATAATAATTACTGGAGCTGCCACTACCACATACAGGTTAAGGGACAGAGCAAGGCTGCTGCACATAACTAGTAGTAGGAGCAACTTCTCCTACCAAGTTTGCTGTGTGCGGATCTGAGGACTCAATCAGTGCAATAACACAAACAGTAACTGTGAAGAAGAAGAGACGGGTGCCTTACAATGAGGTGGGAGAATACAATGTGCGCTTAGAAAGTGCAGTTCTGTCTCCTACAGGTTCTATGATACATTTGTATTTATATATACATTATGGCATATTTAGCCTTTTCCTGACTGTTATTTACATTAAATATATTTAATACAGCCTATACTATAGGTCACAGGTTCTCAAACTCAGGGTCTGATTCAGACCTGTTTGCTCAGCTGCGTGTTTTCCCAGTCTAATGAGCAGGTAAATGAACTGTCCGAACGCCCGCTCCTCCTGCTGCGCAAATTCCCGCATTACCATGAATGTGGATGTGTACACTTACACATCCACTAGCAACTAGCATGTGGATGATTTCGGGGGCGAATGCGGGGAGGGTGCTGACATCATGTGACGTCAGGCACCGTCCTTAATCATGCATTGATACGCCTGTGTTTGCAGGGGTACACCCAGTGTTTCTATGGGCGTGCCCATAAAATGCTGGGCATTTCCCTGCTTCCGGGCCCTGCCTGCCCCTTCCCACCCATACTGGAGCGAATATCCCGGCGGGTGTAAAACTCACTGAAGGCGATCACTCTGAGTGATCAAGTCTGAATCGGCTCCTCAGTCCTCAGGACCACATGCAGTTCATGTTTTCCATGTGGATTTTTAAAATGTGACAGTTGGTGATACACGGTGCTCCTGCCTGGTGATCTTGCGAACATGACCTGTGTTTAGTCCTGAGGACCGGTTTTAGTAACCACAGCTATTGAGCATCTATATATATATATTCAGTGTATAAAAAGACAAGTGTATACTGTATGCCCATAATCAGTACTACTGTAGGTTTGGGTGCTAATTTCCCAGACTCCCGCACTTGCTCTTATGTTCTGCAGATTGGGAGATTGTAAAAAATGCATTTGGAAACCACCACTCATGAAATCTTGCATTTGCCACCTTCAGAACATTAATACTGCTTTCACATTGCGAAATGCAGGGTCGCACCTCAGCGTATGAGTCATTGGGGGTGGTGGAGGAGGCATTGCTTAGAGCTGGCGCTGCTCCAAGCGCTGCCTCCTCCATAGTGTTTACATCGGACAGCAACACGGCAACGAAGCGGTAATAACTCTGCTTTCTTACCGGATCTTGGCCCTTATTGAGATCTGATCGCAGTACAAATTTGTTCTCAAAATGATCAAAACCATGTGCACTGCAGGTGGGGCAGATGTAACATGTATAGATAGAGTTATATTTGTGTGAGTTATTTTGTTTCTGTGCAGGGTAAATACTGGTAGCATTATTTTTACACTGCAATTTAGATTTCAGTTTCAACACACCCCACCCAAATCTAACTCTGTATGAACATGTTACATATGCCCCACCTGCAGGGCAAATGGTTTTACCCATTCTGAGAACAAATTTGTACTGCGATCAGATCTAAATAAGGGCCCTTATTGCCGTGTTGCTACTCATTTTCGGGACTCGGTTACCCCGTTCACATCGCACTAATTACCGGGTCGAGTCAGCAATTGCATTGGTTCAAAAGCACCACGTTACATGGATTGGAACGCATCAGTATGCAATATAACTATTTTGTTTCAGAATACAATTGCACAGTATTATCAAAGATGATAAATCTAACACGGGAAGAGATATTTCATAAACACATAAGCTAAGCAGCATTGTCTGCAGGATTGTAACACTTATACATTGATAATATAAACAGTGAAACAATGTTTTTCTTTTATTACTGAGAGATAAGAACAAAGTAGATATGTTTGGTGTCTATGAAACAAATCTACTGTAACAGAATTGCAGATTATTTCCATGTTTATTAGTGTTGATTCTCATATGTACTTTTAAAGTACAGTATCACTCTGTTTTGTTATTGATTTTGTAATGGAGAAAACTCAGAGTTTATTGAAATATTCTGGTCTTTAAAAAAAAAATCCAGATAAAACAAAATACTGTATTCAAGTTGTTACCTTGCTGTGGCAAACCTGTTCACAAAGACAGGGCTGATAACATAGTGGGGTACTTCCTCATCTTTGCGGCCACCACTACACTAGTTACGTTAGCCACTACTTAATCGCTGTGTAAGGATTTTTGGCACGCCACCACCCTGGATCCATGCCACCCTCCTGTGTCCACGCCACCACCCTTGGTCCACGCCACCCTCCTGTGTCCACACCACAATCTATTACCTTTAGAAAATGTGGTGAACGAAATGGAGCAGAGCAAGCCACCGAGGTCGAAGCGTGGCAAGAGAAGCGAGGTGCTGCTAAGCATTATCGTCCCCTCATGGGGATTGCTTCACTCGCCATGCTTCAGGCTTGGTGGCTCGCTCCATTCTGCTTACCACAACTTTACTAAAGGTAATACATACATGATGGCGTGGACAAAGGAGGGTGGCGTGGACACAGTACGTAAGTTCCACAGCATAAGCGGTGGCCGCAAAGATGTTGAAGTACCCATAGTGGTAGGTATTATTGTATGTTTAAGTGTGGAATTTACCATGGCTTTACCTTTGAATAAGTAAAGTTATATGCCACTTCTACCTCATTTGTGTCAAGCCTCCATGAGGAGTAAGCCCTCATTGTTTAATGAGAGTTTTATAAATGGATTGCCTACATAGACCAAAGAGGCAGAGATACGCTTTATGTACATCCCGTTCAGACTGAATTGTCTGAAAATTTTGGATTTTGCCTGGCATTTAAATGCTTGGTCATTGTGATGGTCTTTGGTCCTGCAATAAAGCAGGGTCAAAGGCCTTGGGAATGACGATACGGGTTGACCCTTTCACACAAGAAAAGGTCCCGTGTTCGGTCCCTTTTCCATTTGCACAGGGGACTGATGTTTTGCAACTGCACATGCAAAGACGCATTTCTGCGTTAGTGTTTGCCGGGTGCATGCACCCAAGATTCTGGGTGGTGGGCATGGGGGGGTGGGGTGGGATGGGGATTCACCCATGGGAACACCCAGCGTTTCATGGGTGTTCCCATGGAAATTGCCCGGTGACTTGGGTGCAAGTGGCGGGCAGCTGACATCACCCATTTCCTGTTGAGTATACACACAAGTCTAAGCATAGGCGTGCGCAGAACATTTTATTAGGGGGTGCACCATCAAAGGGGTGTGCCTGGCACCACCTATTGGGCGTGTCTAACACCGACAATCAGGTGTGTCTACAATCATATATGGACACACTACATAATCTGCTGCCTCTTTCAGTTTTAATCTTCTAATTACTCTGTATAACAGTACATGCAAATACAGTCATAAACATATATGGATGACGCAGGTATGTAGCGATATGGATGATACAGGTATGTAGCGATATGACAATGGTCTAGTACAATTAACAATGCAAAACACACATAATTGATTGATGGGCGCTTCTTTCAATGGAAAACAGTGCTAAAAAGCAAAAGTATTTGGTAAAAGGTATTGCTGGTATTCATAGGTGTACATAAGGGTGGGCACAGCATTAGGGGGTGCCTGTGCACCCTTAACACTCAATGTGCGCACACCTATGAGTCTAAGTGACCTGAGAGTCACTTAGATATGCATGTTCCCTCTGCATCATTTGATGGTCGGTGACCATCGAATGATGTGGGTGTTCCCCCATAGGCTGCGAATACATGTTTATGTTAAACATCGGTACTTGTGGAGTATCACGGCTCCCATCGTATGGCATCATATGCATATGTAGTGGCATACGATGCCGTACGATGGTATACGATGCGATGCGATTTTTACCGATTTTTGAGCATTTCAGGTCAAAAATCGTATGCGATCGCATCGGATGCCATACGATGCCATACGATGGCATGCGATGCGATGCGATGGCATACGTTTTTGATCTTAAATGCATCCAAATGCATTAAAATTAGTATGAAACATGTTAATTGGCCCCCGACTGTCATTTTTCACTGTGTACCACCCCCAATATCAACGACAACCCGAAGCGTGGCGAGCGCAGCGAGCCCGCGAGGGGCGTCGGTACGCGTCCTACGACCTTTTCATACCCCCACTATAAACGTTGGCGTGGAGTTGAGAATAGAAAGTGTGGCAAGCGCAGCGAGGGGACGCGGAAACCTGTGAAGCCCGCGAGGGGACGCGTATAGCTGTGAAGGTATCCGCGGCCCCTCGCGGGGCTCGCTGCGCTCGCCACGCTTCCGGTTGATGTTGATAGTGGGGGTGGTACACTGTGAAAAATGGCATTTGGGGGCATTTCACAAGTTTACTACACATTTCAATGCATTTTGATGCATTTCAGTGCAAAATCGGGTGAGATCGCATCGCATCGCATGCGATTTGATCGTATGCGATGCGATTTTTTAGCATACGATCAAGGTCGTGGGAGCCGTGATACTCCACAAGTACCTAAACATCTATTCGCAGGCCATGTGGGCGAACCTGCCATGTGTTGGCCTGTGGCTGGAGTCTAGGGCATTCGCAAGGCTGCAAATTCACAGCCTTGTGTGTGGCCTATGCTTGAAAAATGTCAGACAGGAGCTGATTGGTTGGTTGTTTATCACTCTCAATTTGATCACTTTTGAATCTTAGCGCATCTGGCCCCTGATCTGCCCAAAATGGACGTCACAGACCAAGTTTTCCATTCAAAATCACAGCTGCCAACAGATCTGGGCCTAGTAATAGTAGCTGAATATGCTGCTAGTCAAGAAATGGCATGGTTAAACCTAATTGGCAAACTCAGGCACCCAGAGAAGCTTTTGTAAACCCTCCCTTTGTGTTCCCATTCAAAAAAGAAAGAAACAAATACAATATGGAGCACGGCATACATGCAGGTTCTTGACAATGCGTTATAATTGGCTTTAAGTGGTTTAAAGTGAGTACACATATGAAACATAGGGGGTTTATGTATCGAGCACTGAAAAGAGTGGAGTAGTGGACCGATGGAGAGTTTGGTCTTAGCAACCAATAAGCTTCTACCTATCATTGTATAGAAAGATCATGGAGTGCACCTTGTGTGCATGAAGTGACATAAGTTTTATGGCCTATGCATGAAATGTATTCCAGGAGCTCTCGGCAACAGGGGATGGGGTGTTTTGTTTTTCTGAAGGTCGGATTGGCCGTTGTATATCAGGCTGTTATTGGTTAAGATTTGTTATGGGTGGGGATTAAGGTTAGGATCATGGGAGATTCTAGAATATTCTGCCTCTTTGATTTCAAACGTTGGACTGATAAGTACTGTGGTTGAATTCAGAGATTTATACCCTGTTTTTCACTATCTACTCTTTCTTTTCTTATTCTTTCCATTCTGCTAATCTACTTCACTTATTTTCTATCCTTCCTGTCATCTCTTAAATAGCTAGTCTATCTTTTTCTTGCTTCTATTTTCTGTCACTGATTATGTCTGGTGTCAGGCCAAGGAGGGAGGCTGGTGTCCCTGCTCGCTTCCTTCAGGGAGCAGGGATGCCTATAACCTCAGGGGCGAGAGGGAGGGCGAGGGCTAGGGAGCCAGCGGGTTCCGGTCCTGCCACTGCCCTCGCCCGCATGCGCACCCGACCGCCAGGTAGGGACACAGTGAGAGGCCTGTCCGGCTCTCCCGCTCCATCTTGTGGTCTCCTGTCACCCGCGGCTGATGCCCAGTCAGCGCGCGGGCGGCGGAGGGAGACGGGCCCTGAAGCAGACAGGCGTTCTGCTGACAGGCGGCTTGTAATGGCGCCCGCGGTTGAGATTCAACCGACTCGCGGGCGCCGTGGTAGCAGGGGGACGCCCGCGGCTGGCGCTCAGTCAGCTCGCGGGCGTCGCTCAGGAGCACGGCAGCCCGCGGCTAGTACAGCTCGCGGGCGGCCGGATGTGAGTGACGCTCCGGTTAGTAGGAGAAGCCGCGCGCAGGCGACGGAGGAATCCCTGCACCGCCGGCCCGGCGCTGTACGTTCGCGTCAGGCTGGCGGGGGTCAGGGGTCAGCGGAGGTGCCGGGAGCTGCGCTACGGCAGCGAGGCGCACACAGTACAGTAAATGTCACATCAGTGGTTCCTGCTGGCAATGCAGGTCGTCAGCGACAGCCCGGACGCCCTGCTTCTGCTAGGGGGTGCAGGCCTGCGCGTGGCAGAAGCCGCGCAGAGCTGCCCTCTGGCAGTGTTTTAGTAGATGCTGGGGAGGATAATATAACTCCCCAGCTTTATGAAGGAGATGTGGATAGCTATGCTCCAGTTGGGGGCAATGCCAGAACAAGGAGGAGAAATAGGAGGGCACAGCAGTTTGATGTGCCTGCTTATGGAACAGAGGACTGAGGCTCATCCTCTGGGTCCGTGGGAGAGCAAAATGTTCTGGCTTTGGTTCCAACTGGAGGTAGGGGTAATCGTTCGGGGTCCCACCGTACCTATGCGGAGGTGGTCCGGGGGGGGGGGTGCTCCCACAGGGAACGTGGCCTCGCTATCAACGATCTGTGCAGCAGTGGTATCCGCCATCGTGCCCCTGTTAACCACCGGTCCAGGTGGGCAGGGTGCTGGTGGTCAGCGTCCATTAGACGCTGCAGCACTGACTCAGGTCATGGTGCCGGCCCTTTCCTCTGCCCTGGGTGCCACCAGCAATATGTCGGCAGGGTCAGCTGTGACAAATGATTCGATGGCTGAGACAAATGTCCCTTTTGTGCCCGCAGTAGCAGGCACTTCAGGAATCATGGACAGAACAACAGCGGGACGCTGGCGAGGTGGTTGCAGCAGGTCCGGAGGATCTTCACATTCCGGGGGTGAGCTGCCTTCTGACCCTGATTGGGTTAATTCATGCGGGTCAGGTACGGGTAACTCTGACACGATGGGTCTAGCTCATCAGGAGGGGGGAGGCATACAAAGGCTAAGCGCGGTAAGCGATCAGGGAAGGAGCGTAGGCGCAGGCACTCTGATAGTTCACTGGCCTCCACTTCTTCGGAATCACCCTCCTCGTCGGATGA
Source organism: Crinia signifera (assembly GCF_055691185.1). NCBI lineage: Eukaryota > Metazoa > Chordata > Amphibia > Anura > Myobatrachidae > Crinia > Crinia signifera. Next base: position 236,190,417 of record NC_139218.1, read on the forward strand.
CGGGGTGCGGAGATCCAGGAAGAAGAGGAGACGAACTAGGCGATCTCCTAGTGAGGATTCAATACTTACAATTGAATCCGACTCTGTCCAGTGTGCAAACACCGCCGTAATGCGGGGTTTGCGTCCAAGGATGCGGGATAGGATTAGAAAGGGCAAGTATGTTAACATATTTGCTCTTACTAGCAAAAGCCAGAAAGCGCTGATTGCTGCGCGAAAGAAAGGTACAGACAGTGAGGAAGCGTTAATGACTTACAATAACTGGGTGCGAGGAATGCTGGTCTTCGCGGCTTGTTATATGGAGTCTAGGCCTGATGAGTACATGAGTTTGATACGATACCAGTATCTAATTTACAACTTATACACATCATACCGCGGCAACGGATGGCGCTCGTATGATGAGGAATTCAGGCGCAAGCAGCACGGGAAGGAGGTTTATGACTTCGGCAGAAAAGACATTGAGCTTTATGTCGAGGTCACGAATTCTGCCGTACCAATGGGTGAGGCTTCTTCGAAATCTTGGAATAAGAAACAAGGGGGACAGGTTTCAGGGGGCCGTGCTAACAGAGTAGGTCATGGGAAATGCTTTGCCTATAACAACAACACGTGTACCCTGGGACAGAAGTGTCGTTTTCGGCACTCCTGTATCAGGTGTGGAGGCAATCATCCCATTAAGGAATGCAGCAAACCAGCTCAGGGACAGGGTGGAGCTTCTGGCAACAAGCAAATCCGCGGTCCAGCGGAACCAAATCATGCTTAAAGCGCCATCCCCTGTCCAGCTGCAGGCTATGTTGCCGTGGTTGGATAGGTACCCCTTTAGAGAGGAGGCAGAATTCATTGAAAACTGATTCTCTGGGGGGTTTGCCTTACCAATCTCGGGTAACATTAATCAGGGGTCTGTGAGGAATTTGCGTTCGGCATATCAGTTTCCTTTAATTGTTAAGGAGAAGGTTAATGCCGAGGTGAATTTAGGACGGATGGTGGGTCCTTTTGAAGAGCCTCCTATTCAGGGCATGATCCTTTCTCAGGTAGGAGTAGTCCCCAAAAAAGCAGAGGGAAAATTTAGGCTGATTCAGCATCTATCCAGCCCAAAGGGTGCATCAGTTAATGGTGCCATCCCTGATAAATTATGTAGCGTGGTTTATCAATCTTTTGATGAGGCCATTGCATTAGTGAGGTCATTTGGAAAAGGGGCTTTGCTGTGCAAGATAGATGTTGAGTCAGCTTTCAGGTTATTGCCCCTGCACCCATCAGCTTTTAAATACATGGGTTTTAAATTAGATGATGGGTTTTACTTTGATAGATGCCTTCCCATGGGTTGTTCCATTTCCTGCGCTTATTTCGAGCGATTCAGCACCTTTTTGCAATGGTGTTTGCATGAGGTTTCTGGAGAGTCCGGAATAGCACATTATCTAGATGATTTTCTGCTAGTTGGTCCATCCAACTCGGATAGATGTTTGGCCCTATTAGTTAGTACCCAGACACTTTTTAAGTCGTTTGGAGTACCGATAGCGGATGATAAAACCGAGGGCCCAACTACAGTATTAACTTTTCTAGGTATTGAAGTGGACACAGTACAGGGACAATGTAGGCTCCCAAGAGACAAGATTAATCGCTTACATGATGAAATCTTGTTTGTCCTCGCAGCAGGGAAGTTGACGCTTAAACAGGCCCAATCGTTGTTGGGTGTGTTTAACTTCGCCTGCCGAGTTATACCCATGGGTAGGATTTTCATGAGGAAATTAGAAAGGGCTACTGTGGGAATAAGGAGGCCTCATCATTTCCTGAGGCTCACAAGCGAAATGCGGCGTGACCTTGGGATTTGGGATGCCTTTTTGTCCCAATTTAATGGAATTTGCATATGGCAGGATGCGCCCATTTGTAATTCTGTTCTGGAACTATATACCGACGCAGCGGGTGCCACTGGCTTTGGCGCTTTCTTTGCCGGTAGATGGTGTTCGGAATCCTGGCCTGCAGACTGGGTTAAGAAGGGGTTCACGAGGAACATGCTTCTATTAGAAGTGTTTCCCATAATGGTCGCTATTGAGCTCTGGCATGATTTCTTAAAAAATAAGGAAGTGTTTTTTTGGTGTGACAACCTAGGGGTTGTTTACGCTATCAACAGACAAAAATCTACTTCCTTGGAGGTTCTCAGGGAAATTGGTCAGATTGTGCTTACATGTCTGGTTAACAATATAACGTTGAGAGCCAGACACGTCCCCGGCGTACATAACGAAATAGCCGAGGCCCTTTCGCGCTTTGAATGGCAGCGTTTTAGACGTCTGGCACCTACTGCACATTTAACGGGTGACATTTGCCCTTTTTATGTATGGCAGGTAATACACCCGGAATGGAGGGGCTAGCTCATAGCTCTTTAGCACCGGCTACGTTTGCCGCATATTTGACGGCGTGGCAGAGTTGGAGCCAATTCTTATTGGAAAGGGGCAACAGAGGTAAGAGTTTAAATCATTAATTCTTGCCTTTGCTTGGCGTTTCTATGTAGCCGGGAAGTCTCGTGGCGCAGTGGGTAAGGCCTTAGCTGGCATTTCTTACTTCCTTCGTTTGAAAGGGAAAAAGGACATTACAGAGTCCTTTTTCCTGCAGAGAATGCTTAAGGGCTGGGCGAGATTAGAACCACCTATCCCCGATAGGCGACGGCCGATTGATGGTCGCCTGTTGGGGAAGTTGGTACGCGCCTTGAAAGCAGTTTGCACGTCTCAGTATGAGGCAAAACTGTTTGCTATGGCCTTCGTGATGGCCTTTCATGGAGCGTTCAGGGTAGGTGAACTGGTGGCACCATCTCGGTCATCGGCTTCACCTATGCTGGCAACCCATGTCGTCGTTGCCCCCGACGGGTTATGGTGCAGAGTACAACGGTCCAAAACTGATGTAGTTGGCAAGGGGCGTTGGGTTCGTATGGGTTCCTGTCCGGATCGGCGGATTTGTCCGTTGGTTGTGGCAGGGGCTTATTCGTCCTTGCGTCCTAATATGCCTGGGGGATGGCTCATTCACATCGATGGGTCTCCCCTGACGGTTTTAAAACGGGGCATTCTGCATCTGGGTCTTTCACCGGAGATGTATGGGACACACTCTTTTCGCATCGGCGCCGCTTCGGCTGCCGCTGCGGCGGGTTGGTCCGATAGATCTACTCGGGCACTGGGTAGATGGAGGTCTGGTGCGTTTAGACCCCCCCCCAGGCCAATGTCAGGAATTAAACACAGCCCAATGTCAGGAATTACTCTATCTTAAAATTAAACTAATTCAAAAATCCTACTAATTTTTCTAAAATTCTTTTTTCAGGCATGCGGATTGATCCGCAATTTATCTAGTTGTTGGGTCATTCCTTCGTTTACTGGCTATCAGTATCCCCAAATGCTCTGGATTACTGTTTAGATGGCTAGGGCATCGTGGGTTAAGGTTTTCACAATTTAGGCGGACATTTGAAGAGGCAGTGGATAGGTTCGGATACCCGCTATTTCTAATAGTACACTTGGGGTGTAATGATTTAACATCCAGAACCTGTCTGGAGGTTAGATTCGAGATCAGAAATGAATTATTAGATATATTGCAGCGTTTCCCCTTTTGCAGAGTCTTTTGGTCGGACATTATACCGAGGCAGAATTGGAGGGGTGCTCTTAACCCTGGGGCAATTGACCTGGTAAGACGGAGGGTGAACTCAGTAGTGGGTCGAGCTGTCTGTCAGCATGGCGGATACTCGATACCGCATGCGGGTATCACCTTCTGCGATCAGAGGTTGTACAGGAGTGACGGAGTACACCTTTCAGAGGAGGGTATGGCCCTGTTCCTTAGGGATATTTTAGAGAGATTGAGGGCTATGTAGTTTTAGTCTATGGTGGCGGTGCCGGATTGGGAGATCTCGGCAGGTGGCCGGTCTCAGAACGGTGGCTAGGTTATTTTGTACATTAACACCTTTTGGGATTCATTTCCCTTGAGGGGCAACTCCTTTGGAGAAAGTGACTTTGGCATGGCAACAGTTTTTCCTTCAGGGGGCATCACCGATCCAGGTGGGCCCCTGATGTCACTTTAGTTGAGTTGTGACCTGATGGGAAATATTTAGATCGTTCAGGTAGGTGGCCTTAATTTTATTTTTGAATTATTTTAAATTGTATTTTAAGGACAGGGATGTGGCAGGAGGCCAGTTCTTGTTCCTTTGGGCAGTCGGCCCAAGAAATCTTTATTTAAAGCTGTTCTGACCTCGCCACCATAGATAGTTAAATTTAATTATCATAGTTAGATCAAATAGGCCGCCCTCTTTCAGAAAAATAAAAAGATGACCCCATTCACCACATTTCAGTTGTCCGAGTCGTTATTTTAGATAAGATGATTTGAGTGGTGCATGAATGCAGTGGGTCATGAAAGACTTAAGATCATGGAGTGCACCTTGTGTGCATGAAGTGACATAAGTTTTATGGCCTATGCATGAAATGTATTCCAGGAGCTCTCGGCAACAGGGGATGGGGTGTTTTGTTTTTCTGAAGGTCGGATTGGCCGTTGTATATCAGGCTGTTATTGGTTAGGATTTGTTATGGGTGGGGATTAAGGTTAGGATCATGGAAGATTCTAGAATATTCTGCCTCTTTGATTTCAAACGTTGCCCGCCCTCCCGCCCTAAGTGGGAGGTAGTAAGTCAGTTTTAGTTGTATTTGTCGTCTTTTATTGAGAGGCCGGTCTCAGAACGGTGGCTAGGTTATTTTGTACATTAACACCTTTTGGGATTCATTTCCCTTGAGGGGCAACTCCTTTGGAGAAAGTGACTTTGGCATGGCAACAGTTTTTCCTTCAGGGGGCATCACCGATCCAGGTGGGCCCCTGATGTCACTTTAGTTGAGTTGTGACCTGATGGGGAATATTTAGATCGTTCAGGCAGGTGGCCGGAATTTTATTTTTGAATAATTTTAAATTGTATTTTAAGGACAGGGATGTGGCAGGAGGCCAGTTGTTGTTCCTTTGGGCAGTCGGCCCAAGAAATCTTTATTTAAAGCTGTTCTGACCTCGCCACCATAGATAGTTAAATTTAAATATCATAGTTAGATCAAATAGGCCGCCCTCTTACAGAAAAATAAAAAGACGACCCCATTCACCACATTTCAGTTGTCCGAGTCGTTATTTTAGATAAGATGATTTGAGTGGTGCATGAATGCAGTGGGTCATGAAAGACTTATGTATTTTATAAATATTACTCTAATGCTGATTGGTTTCTATAGGAAACCTACTGTATCCACTGGTCTACTTCCCTACTCATTTTACTACTTGGTACAGGTTGATTATCCCGTATCCAAAATGCTCGGGACCAGGAGAATTTTGGATAACGGATTATTCCGTATTTCAGATTATTTTAATATTTCAATGATGCATTTTGAAGTATCTTGCATTTATGCTGTATAAACACACCAAACACATGAAATACACACAAATATATTTTATTTGTTCAAAAAACAAGGTTTCAAAACATGAAACAAAATTTGTGAACTACTTGAGTAGTGCTGTTACAAATGTCCTCAGTGAGTTTAGCAAAAAAAAAAATTCTGGAATGTATGGTTTTCGGATAACGGATACGGGATACTCCACCTGTAGTGTACTACTTCAACCTCAGAGAAAACTGCTTATTTTGGGGAACATAGATCTACTTTTACATACAGTAGTGTTTTACTTCTCTATATTGCTGCTTTTTCCTTAATCCAAACCTATTTTTACTGCAAAGTAAGATAAAAAATGGCCAAAAATAAAAGCACACTAACCATATTGTTTAATCTATAATTCAAATTCCACAAAATATCAGTTGGTATTTGCTATTTTATATTCTGTAGATTTTATGTACTGAGGGCCACAAAGGAGCAGTAAATCCAGGTATTGTAAGCTTTGCTGCAATAGAGACTAGTAATAACATGTCACTTTCTAATGATCTCCTGAATGCTGGGAGAAAATTAAAAAAAGGTTGCAGTACAGCATTTTATATGAGAGGTTGTTTGTCAGGTAGAAGTTATGAGAAGAGATAATCGCCCTGCACATGCTTTGCCAAAAGCAGAGAAGATTAACGGAGATAGGATACAGTGTTTAGGTTTTAAAAAGATAGAAATCAGATTTCATTGACTTAGCAATGTCAAGTAGGTCCAGGGGATTCCAGGGGATTCTCTCTAAAAGTGAAAGAGCACAGTGCTTTTCATGGAAAATATCTGTAAGTCAGGCACAGAATAGTAAGATGATTCCAGTCTTCTCTCTCACCGTGACTACAGTACAGGGATAAACGTAAAGGTATGACCAGAAATCTGTGGGCCTATCTTTAAGGTTCCTGGTAAATGACGTATAGATTTTATTTAGAACATTAGTATATATTAAACACAGGCTTTATTTATTTTCCTCTCACTTTCGGCCTGTAATACTATGGGACTGATTTTGAGTCGTACATATCGCAATGACATACCCCCCAACATTTCAGACTCGGGAGTTGGGACAAAAAAAGGGGGAGGGTGAAACTGCGCTTTAACTAAAATATGCAGCAGGTGTAGGTAAAAATATACAAATATTTATTATTATAAAATGATTGAATATAGTGTAAAAATAGCGGGATTACATATCCCATAAAAACATGAGTACCATATGCGTAATGCGTGAGATAATAGTCACCCACAATGTGCTGCACAGTCCTGAGTCCGTTCCTAGATTGCCTCTGTAGTATTGTCCCAGTTCACTTGATTAGGAGAGTGGTGATCTCCACTCCAGGGAGCTCCTTGTTGTTGGATAGGTGCTCTACCTGGGATTAGATGGTGGGGACCAGGGAGCGCCAGATGTTGTTTGGTGCTCTACCTGGTGATAGATGTTGTTGCCCCAAATTGCAAGCTGGTGGTAGTGGGGACCAGGGAGCGCCGGATGTTGTTTGGTGCTCTACCTGGTATTAGATGTAATTGCCCCAATTGCAAACTGATGGGATGAAGTTCCGAGGCTGGTCCGGTCACAGGATTGAAGTGGTGACTGCAGGTGGGCTGTGGGTGTCCTTAGGTCTCATTCACCGACGCGTTTCGCTGTGTAAGCTTTATCAAGGTGATGCTTCTGGTATCATGGGGTAGCGTTTTTATACCCTCTCCATTAGGGATAATAATTACCACCTGTTGCATATTAATTATTGTAAGCTAATAATTAATATGCAACAGGTGGTAAAGCTTGCACAGCGAAACGCGTCGGTGAATGAGACCTAAGGATGGAGGAACACATTTACCAGAAATATCTGATTTCACTAACAGATCCCTAAGATTCTGGGGTCTGGAAAAACAAGGCATGAGCTTAGTCTGTTCTAAGCCTAGGGCAGGGTCAGTTTGCACGATGCGCCAATTCTGTTTAGCTGCTTTATTAATTCTGTCGGTATGTGGATTGTATTGGCAGACCCAGGGGGTAATTTCTGATGTGTTTTTAGATTGAACTATCATATTTTTGGACAGAAGATCATCTCTGGGGATAGTAAAGGCCCCATACACTATACGATTTTGGGACGATTTCATCCGATTTCGGCACTTTGGGCCGATAACCGGATGAAATCGCCCCAAAATCGCAGGTGTGTGATGTATGATCCGATCCGATGCGCGGTCCCGTGCGCATCGGACCGGATCAGGGAGGTCGGACGGTCAGCACATAAGATCATCCGACCTCCCTGTATGCTATGCATATGCCTGCCCACCTGTCAGGCATATGCATGCAGACACCGGGGGCGGGGGAGCACGGCGGGCAGACACACTGACCTGGCCGGGCAGCTGTGATCAGAAATAGCAGCGCTGCCGCTGCGGGACGGGACGGGACGCACAGTGGCGGCTATTAGATTTTTAAAATCCCTGTCAAATGACCGGCCGTTCTGTGATTGGCTGAGAGCTCTCTCTCTCACAGAACGGCCGGTCATTTCACAGGAATTTTGAAAATCTAAAAGCCGCCACTGTGCGTCCCGTTACTGTCCCGCAGCGGCAGCGCTGCTATTTCTGATCACAGCTGCCCGGCCAGGTCAGCATCACTCGCCGCACCCGGCACCCGCCGGGAACACATTTGTTTGCCGCCGCCCGCCCCCACTACTGACGCCGCCCGCCCCCACTGCTCCTCACCGCCCTGCAGCTCCCCATTTGTTTTACATGTGATAAATCGCAAGCGATTTATCACATGTAAAAACTGGCTCATCAAGTGCCAAATTGTATGTGAGCCTCCCAGGGAGCTGCCGGGCGGCTCACAGGAGAATTGGGTCCGACTTGTCCTAAGGACAAGTCGGCCTAATGTATGGGGGCCTTAAGAGCCTTAGCTTTAGTGGCCAACAGGTCATGGAGGTGATAACCCATATCTTGAAAGTGGCCAATAAGATTGCATTAGGAACAGTCAGTTTCTGCACATGCTTTATTTGAATTGACTATCTATTTGCTGGAGATACCTTTTTAACCTCTTATCTACACACTGTGTATGTGTGTTCACTGGTGACTGCAATACTATTCTTCTAAGTGGTGATTCACACAGTGTCACAATATGGCTGCTTCACAACAAACCAGCAAGGAGCACTTTAACCCTCTGCTGGTCCCCATTCAAGAATTCTTTAGTTATTCAGAGTCTGACACGGAAGGGATTCTCAATAAGGATCAATTCCTTGATTTGGCTGAAGCCAACTCCCCTGAAATGCTGTATAATGAATTATTAAAAATGAAAAAAACGCAAGATTGATTATCAGTTCCATGCAATCACCCTCAGTGACTATTTTAAATCCAAAAAAATCCCATGCGGATTCCGGATCTGGAATTGCCCCACCATCGGATGTTTTGACCCCAGTTTCTGCTGCAAATGGATATCCATATTGAACAAATGTTCCTCAGATTTAATGTTGCTAGTTATAGAGTACTCCAACAAAGAAGTTTTAACCACAAAAACTAAGATTGAGGCATTTGAAGCCTCCAATATGCCTGAGTTAACTTCAGACTCCAACACGGATTGGGTGGCCAAACTCACCAACCAGCTAGCAATCTACAAGAGGGACTTGATTAAATTTAAAAACGAAAAATTGCTCAAGGTCAACAAGGACTATGAAAATCAAGTCTATAAATGGTTGTCCAGCAATTATGCAGCAGAAGGGAAGAAAAGACGACCTTTTTTCAGACGGAATCGATATCCAAGATCGACACAGATACGTCAGCAGATGGAAACAGTTCAGCGAGTGATAGCGAAAGGAGGGCCCGACGTCAAAGGGGCCCATCAGCACCGCTGAGTATGGCTATCCGGAACCGTGGACCGCCAAAAAATGACCAACCCGGAGGGGAGGTCAGTGGAGGCGGCAGAGGAAACAAAAAACCTCTGATAATCAACAAAAAGAACTGATCTTCAACCTTTCCAGCCATGATCTCACTGAACCAGAGGTGGCACTACTTTCCAAGGGCCTCTCGTTTATCCCCACCAACAACTTTGATGATCTGAAATGGCAAGTTGAAAGGCACCAACTCCAGCGTAAACTGAAACTTAAAGAGTACTTTTATAATAAAACTGATACAGCATCGGTAACTCCAGCTATACCTGACAAATTAAAACAATTCAAGGCTCCCTCTAAATTTGACCCCCTTTCCAATAATGCCAGTATCAAAACATTTATGAGATTGATGGATGAGGATGTGGGTTCAATTAAATCGGTACCTAGTGTCCTGCACCACAATCTCTCTCTGGCTGAACGCAATGCTCTGACTGTGTTAAGCAAAAATGATTCTTTAATCATACGCCCCGCTGACAAAGGCGGGGGCATTGTCCTGCAGGACATCACTGACTACAGGAAAGAGATCGGAGGAGGCAGGTGTGTACTGCAAACTTCGAGGTGACCCCGCATTTACCAGGGAATTAAAAGAGACTCTGCTATTGGCAAATAACGCTCATATTATTAATGAGGAGGTCCATGATATTCTGGTCCCTCAAAATCCACTGGTCCCATTACTGTATACTTTGCCAAAAGTACACAAAGGCATACCCCCACCTGGTCGACCCATTATTGCAGCACGCGGCTCCTTATTCCAACCCACCTCAGTGCTATTGGATTCCATCCTTCAACCCCTCATCAGGACACATCCCCATTTTTTGTTGGATACTACGTCTCTTCTATTGAAACTCTAGGAATTTAGAACACTTCCACCTGACATCTGGCTAATTACTGCCGATGTTTCTAGTCTGTACACAGTAATTCCTCACTCAGATGGTATGGCTGCTGTCCACAGACTGTTACGCTCTACAGAAGGGTTCAGTCCAGAATCCACTGACATTATTGTACATCTCCTGGAACTCATTTTGACAAAAAAAAATATTTTTATTTGACAGTGAATTTTTTCTCCAGACCCAGGGTTGTGCCATGGGATCATCCGTGGCACCCACATATGCTAACATATATATGTTTGAGGTGGAGGATTATGTATTCTTTGCTAATAAGGACATTGCAGATAATATTGTATTTTCCACAAGATACATTGATGACCTGCTTCTGTTTTGGCGGGGCACACGTGATCAGTTTGAGAAAGTCATGTATGATCATAATAACAGTACCAGCCCTGTTAAATTTACTTATACTATGCATCAAGAACAGATAGATTTCGTGGATGTGAGGATTTCCATCCAGAACTCTGTTATTTCTACCACAGTGTTCTCTAAGGACACAGATCGGAACACCTTTTTGCATAATAGAAGTTTTCACCCAAAAAAATTTGAACAGAGCCTTCAATACTCTCAAATGCTCCGCATCCTGCGCATTAATAGTATTATTACCTGAATTAGTATTAAAGGAGCAGCTGTCACAGGTTTCAGGTAAATTAGCTTATCTAGGGTGCATGAGAAAGCTATGATCACAGTAACAGAGGTTAATTAAAAATCAACAAAAATATATAGATACAGAAGTACCAACACACTCGCCATTCCTAGGAATGGGGTGCAAACAGCACCCACATCCCAGGGTGGGGTGCGGTGGCCTGTGACCACACACTCTAGTAAATACAAACACAGGGGGCCCAGCACTCACTACAAAAAACTAACTCACCTTAACATTCAAATAATCAATAAATAAATAATGGGGTTTTACTTCATGAATTGATCAATGCTTAAATGCATTTATTAATTCTTGAAATGGATTGTGTGCCTCTATTAATGGAGTACTGTTTTTTGGGTTGGAGTGCAGAGATCAAGCTGTTTGAGGAATAATTGGAGTGCCGGCATATGTGGAAGAGTATATATATATATATATATATATATATATATATATATATATATATATATATATATATATATAAAGCACTTACCCCCGCAGTGGAAGGATGGAGCCGGCACATGGTTTAAGGTGAAGAAAAAAAACGGTTTTAATGCAAGAACATCATTGCACATAGTGACAGCTGCCGACCTGACAGCCGTTTCAACCGCATATGAGCAGTTTTCATCAGAGGTGATGCGCACATGTACAGAGCAGAGCAAACGGGTGTTTTCGGGTATTTAGCCGCACATATTATTTATTAAATGCGGCCCTTTATGAGATAAGACCAGATATACAGTTGCTGCTATTGCCCTCGACATTGCAGCACGGGTGGCGGGGCTTTAGTACATTATCAAATGCCATAAAACCCCACAAAAAGGGTGATCTACTGTACCTCATTTCTGCATTAGTAGAAGACCCAGGATGGATGGAACTACTCCTCAGTGTGTAATTTTTCTGTGACATCTTGTGGAAAAAAAGTGTTTAACTGCTGTAACATTGTATCACCTCTGAGCAATACTTACAAAGAGGAAAGGTATTTTTTAAGACTGACAGCTGTAAACATGTTTGCCTTCAAGACAACAGTTCTTCATCTTGTGACTACCAGGAGTTAGGGGGAAAAAAGCCCCTTTGTTTGTGCTAAATCATGCCCAGTGTCTCCAAGCTCCACCTTATGACAGCTGCCAATGCAGTGGCCTGGTCTGTGGTCGGTGACCAGTGGGGAAACAGACAATGCCAGTCAGGAGGTGTGTAAGCAGCGTGCTGGTGCATAGACAGCAGTAAGCGCAATTCAGGCATTGGTGCTAGGAGCCTGAGCAGTAACCGGGTCCAATGTGAGAGGAGCCTGGTGGTGGTAGCATCATGTCTGCCCACTGCACACCTGGGCACAGATTTTCCACAAATATGACATATTCTCAGTATTTTTCTACAGTACAGGGAATCTCAGCAGATATCATTGATATCTGCTAAGGTCCTCTGTTTTTGTTGCTATGAGGGCTGCTTTATTGCTGAATTTACCAAGCTCCGGAACAACTGCTGAAACCTATGGTCTACTCTTTAAATAAATGCTGGGAGAATGTTTCATAGGAACCTTCCATATACAGTAAATCATTCAATCAATATAAGGACACCAGCAACAAGGCAGGTCTTACCGAGTTTGAGGCCACTGCACATGGACACATATCTTTTGGAATTTCATATTAGACCCATGAAACAGCTGCTACATACATGTTAACCATGTGTTCAATTGTGGACAACCTATTTAATGTCATCTGTAATTATTTTGTCTTGAAAATCTTGTATTTTAGGTTTGCATTTTGTGAGTAAATACTGTAGAATATTGGTTCTGAAATATGAAATTAATAACAAGTTTTGATGCATATTTCTGCCATTTACAAACCTATTTCTCAATGTGACCATATCTGTCTGAAGACAGATGTACTCTAATTTGTTGTTGTTTTAGAGCATTTGTATTGTCAGTAGATACAGAAACAATGAGTTCCAAAACCAATTGTCTCATATTTTCTGCTGCAGTTTTGACAGGATAAAGGGAAAATGGATAGTCTTGTAAAGAACACTGACTCGTTGCTCTCTTCAGTGATATGAAAATACAGTGCACACAGGCAAGGTTTCCATCATGGAGTCTGACAGACCCATACAGCCAGTATAGAGAGAGAGGGTGTGATAGCAGGGCAGGATGATGAGCAGGATAGGGAGACAGTGTGAGGTAGCAGGGCAGGATAGGGAGACAGTGTGAGGTAGCAGGGCAGGATGATGAGCAGGATAGGGAGACAGTGTGAGGTAGCAGGGCAGGATGATGAGCAGGATAGGGAGACAGTGTGAGGTAGCAGGGCAGGATGATGAGCAGGATAGGGAGACAGTGGGTCAGATTCTCTAAGCTTCAAAAGTGATAAAATGGAGAGTGATAAACAGCCAGCCAATCAGGATGATGAGCAGGATAGGGAGACAGTGTGAGGTAGCAGAGCTAGATGATGAGCAGGATAGGAAGACAGTGTGAGGTAGCAGGGTAGGATAATGAGCAGGATAGGGAGACAGTGTGAGGTAGCAGGGCAGGATGATGAGCAGGATAGGGAGACAGTGTGAGGTAGCAGGACAGGATGATGAGCAGGATAGGGAGACAGTGTGAGGTAGCAGGGCAGGATGATGAGCAGGATAGGGAGACAGTGTGAGGTAGCAGAGCTAGATGATGAGCAGGATAGGGAGACAGTGTGAGGTAGCAGGGCAGGATGATGAGCAGGATAGGGAGACAGTGTGAGGTAGCAGGGCAGGATGATGAGCAGGATAGGGAGACAGTGTGAGGTAGCAGGGCAGGATAGGGAGATAGTGTGAGGTAGCAGGGCAGGATGATGAGCAGGATAGGGAGACAATGTGAGGTAGCAGGGCAGGATGATGAGCAGGATAGGGAGACAGTGTGAGGTAGCAGGGCAGGAAAGGGAGACAGTGTGAGGTAGCAGGGCAGGATGATGAGCACGATAGGGAGACAGTGTGAGGTAGCAGGGCAGGATTGTGAGCAGGATAGGGAGACAGTGTGAGGTAGCAGGGCAGGATAATGAGCAGGATAGGGAGACAGTGTGAGGAAGAAGGGCAGGATAGGGAGACAGTGTGAGGAAGAAGGGCAGGATAGGGAGACAGTGTGAGGTAGCAGGGCAGGATGATGAGCAGGATAGGGAGACAGTGTGATGAAGAAGGGCAGGATAGGGAGACAGTGTGAGGTAGCAGGGCAGAATGATGAGCAGGACAGGAGAGATAGTGTAAAGTAGCAGAGCTAGATGATGAGCTAGATAATGGAGGCAGTGCAAGACAACAGAGTAAGATGATGATCAAGATATCAGAGATGGAGTTACCCCTTTCACATCGTATCTCAGACCCGGGTAATTGCCGGGTTGCTGACATGTTACCCAGGGTTGAGGTGTGGTATGAACATAGGCGAATCTAGAATTATGGTAATGGGTGGTCCCAGATCCAGACAGAATAGAAGGGGGACCTTTGTGCAGCGCAGCCGCGCACCAAAAAGGGGTGTGGCATCATGGGAAGGAGGCGTGGCTAACAAAAAGGGGTGTGGTATTACACTTTAGACCATACACAGTAATGCTCATTACACATTTTAGCAAACTCCGTAATACCCATTACATATAAAGCCACACGCCGTAATGCCAATTACACATAAGGCCACACACCATAATGCCCATTACACATTGTGCCACACATCATGATGCCCATTACATACTATATAACAAACCGTAATGCCCATTACATATTTGCCACAAAAGTGCTGCTTACCTACGTGCTCATTGCTAGGGGGTTCTTGCTTGATGGCACCATAGTACCCATTACACATGATGCCGCACACCATAGTACCCATTACACATGATGCCGCACACCATAGTACCCATTACACATGATGCCGCACACCATAGTACCCATTACACATGATGCCGCGCACCATAGTACCCATTACACATGATGCTGCACACATAATGTCCCTTACACATGATGCTGCAAACATAATGCCCCTTACACATGATGCTGCACACCGTAATGCCACACATTAAGCCACACATTATGCGTAATGCTGCCACATACCGCCATATGAGCCTTCGCTGCTGCTGCAGGGAGAGATGGAGAGTGGTGCAGCTGCTTCTATGGGGAGAAGAGCAGAGTGCAGCGCAGAGCACGCTCCCACTCCCCTCCTGGTGTCCCCTCTAGCCGAGTGGACATTTGAAATATTGTGCGCGCTGTTGTTGTGCGTGACATCGGGGGAGCATGCCGGGTGCCGGCACCCCATGATTAAAGGGTGGCGGGCTGAGGTGAAAGCGGGGAGAAGAATTGGAGAGGAAGCCCATGTTATCTTAACGTTCCAGCTTTGCCTGGCAGTATCTCCGGTTCCCAGGGGGCTAGAGACACGGGGCTGGGCTCATTGGAAAGCCCCATCCCTCAGCTACAAAATAGGCTAATGGATGGTCCAGTGCACCCCCGGACCACCCCCTAGATTCGCCTATGGGTATGAAAGCACCAAAGCTTATAACCCGATTTGACAAACCCAAAAATTCAACCACAGGTTATACGAAGGGTTAAACCCAGGTCACCCTCCATATAATGGGTGACCCGGGTTTAATGTGAAATTGCCAGACCCGGCTTAGCAATTCAAAAGGGGCATGTGAGGCAGCAGTGCAGGACAGAGCCATCTTTTCCATTGGGCTCAATAGGCATTTGCCCAAGGGCCCATGACCAACACAACTCCTTGGCAGATGAGGTAACTGCCTGAGAGCACCCCTGGTTGCTGCTGAGCCAAAGGTGTCAGAGAGAGCGCTGGGAACCTGGGGTGTGAGGGGAGGTTGACGCTCCATGGCTATGCTCTGTGGGGTCTCCCCTCGGGTCTTCTCATGCACAGGGGGAGCGCTCCGTTCTCTCTCCCCCTCCCTCTGCCGTGGGAGAAGCTGTGCAGGCCCAGCAGCGCTGTGTGCGGGAGCTGCGGGAGGTGGGTGGCCGGGCACGCTGCTGCTGTGCAAGCACCCGGCCGTGTACACAGTGGACATCCAGCAGGCCTCGTACCCGGCGGTGGAGGAGGCCAGGCTTCGTGCCCTGGGGGAGGACTTCTAACGCACACTGACACAGCTGCAGGTGGTGGCGGGCCAGGCGCTGGAGACCGAGGTCAACATGCAGAAAGTAATATCTGCGCCATCAGTGAGGACATTGGGGGGGGGGGCTACGAGTCCCAGCATCATACACTTGGGGGGGCAACAAGTCCCAGCATCATACACTGGAGGGGAGCTACAAGTGCCAGCATCATACACTGAGTGAGGGCCCCAGTGAATTGATTTGCCCGGGGGCCTGATCTGCTGTTGAGACGGCCCTGGTGCAGGATGATGAGCAGGATAACAGAGATAGGGCCAGATGTACTAAGCTTCAAAAGTGATAAAATGGAGAGTGATAAACAGCCAGCCAATCAGCTCCTACCTGTCACTTCACAGACTGTGTTTGAAAAATGTCAGGCAGGAGCTGATTGGTTGGCTGTTTATCACTCTCCATTTTATCACTTTTGAAGCTTAGTACATCTGGCCCATAGTGTGAGGTAGCAGAGCAGGATGATGAGCAGAATAGGGGACGCAGGGTGAGGCAACATATCAGCACAATGTGCAGGATAACAGAGACAATGTGAGGTAGCAGAGCAGGATGACAAGCAACATAGGGGAGACAGGGTAACATAGAAACATAGAAATATAGAATTTGACGGCAGATAAGAACCACTTGGCACATCTAGTCTGCCCCTTTTTTAAACATGTTAATTCAAACCATATTTGATCCTTATTTTTTTTTGTAAGGATATCAATATGCCTATTCCAAGCATGTCTAAAGTGTTCTACTGTATTTGCCTCTACCACCTCTGATGGGAGGCTATTTCACTTATCTACTACCCTTTCTGTGAAGTAATTCTTCCTCACATTTCCCCTGAATCTTCCTCCCTCTAGTTTCAGTGCATGTCCTCGTGTTCTGCTGCTCCTCTTTCTGTGGAGAATGTCTCCCACCTGTACCTTGTTAAAGCCCTTTGAAAGTTTCTATCATGTCCCTTCTCTGCCCTAAACTATACATATTAAGATCTTTTAATCTTTCCTGGTATGTTTTGTGATGTAGGCCATGCACCATTTTAGTTGCCCTTCTTTGTACAGTCTCTAATGTATTTATATCCTTCTGGAGATATGGCCTCCAGAACTGAACACAATACTCTAGGTGAGGTCGTACCAATGACCTATACAGTGGCATTATTACTTCTTTCTTTCTACTGCTGATACCTCTCCCTATGCAACCAAGCATCTGACTTGCCTTCTTCATTGCTTTGTTACATTGCCTACCTGCCTTTACGTCCCATGAAATAGCGATCCATTTTTTCCTCAGTAGTTTCCATTATAGTGTCATTTATACTATATTTAGTCTTTGGATTTTTGAGACCCAAGTGCATGATTTTGTATTTTTGGGGCATTATATTGTAGTTGCCATGCTCTTGACCATTCCTCTAATCTACCTAGATCATCCATCATTTGTTTTACCCCTCCTGGTGTGTCTACCCTGTTGCATACCTTTGTGTCATCTGCAAAAAGGCACATTTTACCCTCAATTCCATTTGCAATATCACCAATAAAAGATATTAAAAAGTACTGGTCCAAGTACAGATCCCTGGGGTACTCCACTTGTAATCGTTCCCTCCTTTGACTGTACTCCATTTACTACAACTCTCTGTTTTCTGTCCTGCAACCAAGATCTTATCCATTCAACCATCTTAAAGTCCAATCCCAAGCTTTCAAGCTGGGTAAGGTGCAGTTCAGAATGATGAGAAGGATAGAGGTGACGTCGTGTCTCACAGCAGAGCAGGTTACTTAGTTTATCAATTAAAGCATTTTGATTTGTAACTGCTAAAAGATCTTTATCTTTACAAACTATTATCTCCGAAGGCAGCTCTGTGGTTAATGAGAATATTTTTTCAAACATGTTTAGTAAATCTCAATTATTAACCTGCTTTATTATTCTGCATCAATGTTAATAAATAGGTCCAGGAACTTATTCCGGATTTTATGGGTTAACACCGGTGTAATTTTAGTAGTAGAGTAGGGATCAACTCTGCGCTCACCTACTAACAACCTCCTCTGTGTGTATTACTAGGGTTGTTTTGATGTGCCCTTATGTGAGTGCAGGATAAGAGATGGCTCAGTGACCGTGTGCCCAATGAGATAACCGAATGACAAAATACCTATGTACTGTGGAAACGGTATAATTCCCACGCTCACCTTCTAATGTTATTAATGTGAGTGCAACTAGCTCTTGCTAGTGTGGGGGTTAAGTGGAGTTTATTTACAAGTGCAATATCACTCAATAGATGTGAAGCTGCATGGATGCACACTTGCCATGGGGGGGAGGCGAGGGGGGAACGGGGTAGTCCGAGCAAAAAAGGCTGAGATTTGTCCGAGCATGGTGGCGTACACTCATGTACCCCATTGTCGGTTGCTGACTCCGTCCGTGCGCGGCTGTGCTGTGGGCGGACTCACGCTCTCCTGAGAGAATGCAGAATTTGCTTGGACGGACTATGCGAACACGGTCCTCCCGCATCAACCAGAATAACCCCCTATGTCACTTCCTATATATCATTAAAGAATAGAGTAAAAAAGGTGGGTTCCAATATTGAACCTTGCAAGACTCCGCTTTGGACCTTATCCTAGCTGGAATGTATGCCATTTACCACCACTCTCTGTCCCTGATTGTGCAACCAGTTTTTAATTCAATTACAAATTTTATCTCCTAACCCTAAATTACCTAGTATCATTAATAACCTTTAATGAGGCACCGTGTCAAAAGCTTTAGGGAAATCAAGCAGAATTACATCAACAGATTCACCTAAGTCCATCCCCCTACTGACTTCCTCATAGAAGGTAATTAAATTAGTCTGACATTATCTTTTTTGATGAACCCATGCTGAGCCTTACTAATCACTTTCTCCTGTTCTAAGACATTTATTACTATCTCTTATTATTCCTTCTAATATTTTCCCCACAATGGATGTAAGGCTGACTGGTCTATATTATTCAGGGTTAAAGCTATACGCCAGTCCCTTGGTATCGTCCCCGAGTTTATCAGATATAATGGTAGTGCTATGACAGAACTGAATTCTTTTAGTATCTTAGGGTGTAGTCTGGGACAGGAGATTTGTTACTATTTAGGTTCTGTAATCTGTAATCTAATTTAGCCATCTTGATTGTATTCTTAAATTTCTCATTACATTCTTTATATGCGGCAAATGATTTGGGTGTCCCATCTTGTTTAAATGCTTTGAATGCCCTCCTTTTTTTTAGCTATTTAAAATTTTGCTGTTAAGCCACATAGGTTTCCTTTTGACATTTGTTCTTTTATTTACTTTAGGAATTAATTTATCAGTGGCCTCCAGCAGTATTGTTTAAAAAGTTTGCCTCCTTTTAGTAGTATCCATACTTCTAAATAATCCCTTCCAGTTTTTATACTTAGGACTCCTCAAATTTACCAAAGTTTGCTTTTCTGAAATTTAATTTAAGGACCTATATTCTCCAATATCATTGTCTTTATTAAAATTTAAATCCAATGTGATCATATTACATATTATGATCATTGTTCCCAAATGTCTCCCTTATGGTTATGTTAGTAAGAATTTCCCCATTGCTGCTTATCAAGAGATCTAGGATATTGTTATTTCTGGTTGGACTTTCAATAAATTGATACAAATAGTGGTCATTTAGGGCATCCAATAAAACATTTCCCTTAGCGGTACTACTTGACCTATCTTTCCAAATTATTTCAGGGTAATTATATTCACCCATAATAATAATAATGTCCCCTAAGCTGGCCGCTTTTCCCACATGGGACTTACACCATACTGGGTGCAACAGATGTGGCTGCAATTGACATCCTATCTCCTGTATGCAGTGCATGAGCATGAAATATCATGCGTAATATCATGGTCATTTGCCCAGTTACTGCCTATGTCACATATAGCTTGGTCCATCAATGGACACAACAATTCATGCGCACTAGCAATCTCCATCCACCAGAAGTGCAATGCAGAAGCTGATTGATTTTTTTTTCGCCAAATGCTCAGGATGATGATTCTGCAAGTTCCATCCTCATTTGGATCAAAATCTGGACCTTATTCATATTCCTTTAGTCCTCCGTGCATTCAAACTTTCTAGCAAATGCCTCATAGATAATATGTGTGTTATGTACTGCTAATACAGTGAGCAAGACAGGTCAGTACTTGCAGTCAGTGTACAGCAGCATATGCTGATATACATTTACAGCTGTGATAATTTCTTACCCAGGTAGACTGTCAGCGATACCTAACAGTGCAAACAAATCTAATTTATTCTCCTCATATGATCAGAGATGACCGAGTTTATCTGTCCAAAGCTAAAATTCATATTACAAATTACAAATACAAATTTCATAAATCAGTTTACAGTCCTGGACTAATTCAAATGCAAATTGGTGGGAAAAACTATCAGAGTAAAAGTAAAGGTAAGAATGTACAATGTACACAGCAGCATGGGCGGATCTGGGAGGGGGAGATGGGGTAATTGCCCCCCCCTAGCATCGTGTGACTATGGTCATTATGTACCTGTATGGCAGCTTTACCATGTTCAAATATCTTACGTTGATAATGCTGTCTGATACAGTCAAGATTTATCAAGTCTAAAACTTGTCTAATACAATCTCAGAAAGAAATCTTCAGAATGTTTTTCTGTATGATATTTTTTAACCAACATGACATTCGGCACAAGTACTATGTCTCGCTTTCTAGCTGCTTTCCTACTTCTTTTAGCAGCCAACAATATGTTTTGATTGCCTCCCTTCTCTGTAAGAGGAACAAATCTGCATAGGTGCTTCATGGCTGACCCTGTTTTAACATCAGAGTCTCTAATAAATGGTTATTGTCAATGACCAACTCTGTGATCTCAATTCTAAAGTTTAACATAAACTTTTTAAACTCTTTTAAAACTTTTGGAGTAGTGTGTCAGATTTTGATCTGCATGGTCTACACTAATCATTATGAATTTATAGTCCAGCACTGGATTGTGTGGGCTTTCTGATTTTCCACAACCACCCTTAGGGCAGTAATCAATGTTGGGCACTATTTCTGACAGGTCAAATAGCACCTGCACCCAATTCCATGCTGCCGTTTGCGACAGCATTAAAGATGGATTTTGACAAAATGAATCTGACTTTAAAACAAGTCAGATCTGTTTTGTCGGAAGCGGCCGAGGACTGTCAAATTCACGGCCGTTTCTCGACAAACCACAGCCATTTTTACTAACACGCCCACTTTTCACCACTAGACAGATGGAACATTGAATTCTGCCTGTCAAGTTGCAGGTGAGCTGGCCGAAAACTGACCAGGATTCCGACCGTCGGGACATTTCCACATTCGGAATCACACATTGAATACCCCCCTAAGTCTTTGAAATCGTGGATTTACTTTTATACTGCAGCTTATTTTTCTTCAGAACATCTGGAACATCATTCCTGTTCATCCTCAAGGTTCAATACGTGTTCTTTCAATAAGTCATTAATAAAACTTTGATGGTTGGGAATTGCATATGGATTTGCAAATGGATCCATTCACTAGTCCCTCACAATTTAGCAAGAGGCATTTTCTCTTTCTTCTGTCTCCTTGCAGTCCACTGCGAATTCTCACATTATCATCCATGCAAGATTAGGCCTCATATACACAGGGCCGGCGCCACCACTAGGCAGCTCTAGGCATTTGCCTAGGGCGCCGGCCACTGGAGGGCTGCAGTTTGCAGCACCCCCACCCCCCCCATGAAGGTGATTTGCACCGGTGGTGGTGCAAACTCCCCCCTCCCCCTCCAGAGCGACTAGGTGGCCGACGCCACGTCACCGCTGCTGACCCATCCTCTCATTGATTCCCCTCTACACACCCCATATCCCCCATGTTCTGCCTCCCCCAGCTGGATAGGATTCCCCCCTCCCCCCCCAGTATGATCAGAGCTCCAGCCCCCCAACCCCAACCGGATCGGAGCCAAAAATGGCTGACGTCACCATTTGCTGTTGATTTGCGCATGCGCAATGGAGAGGTCCCTGGCATTATGTTCAAGGAGACCTGTACATGCGCAGTAGAGCATGGTACAATACCAGAGTGTACTTCACCACTAAAGAGGAGGGGACCCAATCAGAGTCTGCACATGGCTGACATCCTCTCTTAGGGCCAGATGTAAAAAGCTTCAAAAAATGATAAAATGGAGAGTGATAAACAACCAGCCAATCAGCTCCTACCTGTCATGCTAAAGGCTGGGTTTGAAAAATTACAGATAGGAGCTGATTGGCGGGTTGTTTACCACTCTCCATTGTATCACTTTTGAAGCTTGATACATCTGTCCATTAAAGCACAGTTGGTGGGACATCACTGATGTGAAAAATTACCTTATCTGGGAATTCCTTTCCAAGGTTTTTGAACTAATCCTTGTATTACTAATTGGTAGAATAATATTAGCTGGGACCTCATCCAAATCCCTGAAATGCCAGTGGTATCATCCCCTGTATGCTTTGGTCACCATAACTCTTGAGTGTGGAAGAGAGATTCACTTCTTTACCTTGTGTAAATCTCTTTTTTAAAGCCTTAAAGTATTTAACTTTTTCCCCTATTTTTTTTATTTTTTTTTTAAATTTTGTATAGTAGTGTTTTTTCTAGTTCAGTCAGGTAATGACTTCATTGAGCTTCTCTGGGATCTCATGAGAACTTTTCGGTAAGTGGATGTGTGAGAGGATCACTAAAAGCCCAGCTGTCTGTTGTCACATCTCATAAGAGCAAGAAAGGAAGGCAAATAGTAAAATAATGTCATCTCTTACAGGACCATAGGTGACTGCACCCCAAAAACATCTTCACTGATGAAACATATATATATATAGAGTGTAAGTGAAAATAAGAAGCAATAAATAAAAACTCTATAGCTGCCTTATGCCATAATCCCTTTAACCCCTTCCCGACATTTGACGTACATTTACGTCATGGTCGGGAAGCACTTCCCGACACATGGCGTAAATGTACGTCATGGATTTAAACTGTCACCGCGTCTATAGACGCGGTGACAGTTTCAACATGTCTGCTGTCCCTGACAGCAGACATGTCCGTGCATGCCCCGGGGGGGCTGCGATGCCGCCCCCCCGTCGGCGATCGCTGTGATTGGCTGTTCAGTGTGAACAGCCATTCACAGCGTTTTCCTGTGTCACCGGCGAATAACGTTCGCCGGTGACACGGGATCAGAGGTGATTGGTGCTGTAAAGTACAGCACCAATCACCGCGGGGTGTAAGGGTGACACTGGTGTCACCCCACCTCACCCCGCCCGCCCCCAAAGGCCGTGATTGGTCCGTCGGACCGACGGACCAATCACAGCCAAGGAGGGAGATTTAAACAAACGGTGACTGCACTGCAGACGCCATTCCGGTCTGGAAAGCGTGCAGTGCGGTCACCGTACCCCCCTGCCGCCATACTGACCAGAAATACTTGCTGCAATACTTACCTGATCGCTGCTGATTGCTTCCTGGATCCTGTGCAATAATTGTGCCATACTGTGATATTGTGCTGCTGCACTGTATTAGTATTAGCTAGATAGATAGAGAGATAGATAGAGATAGATAGAGAGAGATAGAGAGAGATAGAGAGAGATAGAGAGAGAGAGATAGAGAGAGATAGAGAGAGAGATAGTGTCAGAGAGTGCTATATTTTGTGCTGCTGCAGTGTGATATAGTTATAGATAGAGAGAGAGAGATAGAGAGAGAGAGATAGAGAGAGAGGCCTACTGACAGAGTGCTATATTTTGTGCTGCTGCAGTGTGATAGTTATAGAGAGATAGAGAGATAGAGAGAGATAGAGAGAGAGAGATAGAGAGAGATAGAGAGAGATAGTGACAGATTGTGCTATATATTTTTTATATAACTGACTGCTGCCCCCTCCTTTTGTGCTGATCAGTATAAATTAACTGATCAGTAACTTTTTGGGGGCGCAGGTTTTTTTTTATATATAGATATACCTGTGAGTGCTGCTGCTGCAGTGTCATAGAGTGTTAGATAGTGTTAGATAGTGAGAGATAGAGAGATAGAGAGAGATAGTGATAGAGAGTGCTAAATTTTGTGTCTGCTGTCCCCGCCTTTTGTGCTGATCACTATATCTGAGGTGATCAGCAACTTTTTTGGGGGTACAGAGGTTTTTTTTTTTTTATATATACCTGTCAGTTGCACCAAAGGTTGTGCACCTGCTGCACCTCACTGGTAATCAGTGTCGCATCACTGATCACCTTTTTTTTTTGTGTGTGTGCTGTGGGGTATTTTTTTAATTTTTTTTTTTACACACACTGTGATTTTGTGGGTGTCCTGTGGCCGCTGTGCGCTGATCAGTGACGTACATCACTGATCATCTCTTTCGGCACAGGGTTGATCTATTTTTTTTTTTTTTTTTGATCAAATTCCTGTTGCCTTTGAGCGCTGTTCAGTGACAGACGTTACTGACCAACATCTGTGCTCAATTTTTGGCGCAGGACCTTTTTTTTTTTAACCCCTTCCTTTTTTTTTTTTTTAACCCCTTCATTTTTTTTTTTTTTTATTGGTATAAAGTATTTTTTTTTTTTTCTGCACCACATACACACTACACACTACATACCCCCCGGATTGAAATAAAGTTTGTGCCCCCCCCTACACTATACACGTGTTGAAACATTTCACTACCGGTAACACAAAAATAAAAATGGCATCCCAAATGTCCTCCCAAATGTCCTCCCAAATGTCCTCCCAATCATCCAGGAGAATGTATTCAGTGGAGGAGGCATATGCCATGCTTGCTTCTGACTCTGACACAGCCAGTGATGCAAGCGGGGAATTTGAAGGATTTGCCTTAAGCTCCTCTTCCTCCTCTGCTGATGAGGGACCCCCTCAAAGACGCCCCCGTAGATCAGCTGAGATTCCCCCCCCAATAATTGATCTAGTATGGACCCCACCACC
Organism: Crinia signifera; assembly: GCF_055691185.1. Classification (NCBI taxonomy): domain Eukaryota; kingdom Metazoa; phylum Chordata; class Amphibia; order Anura; family Myobatrachidae; genus Crinia; species Crinia signifera. The sequence continues at coordinate 236,215,205 of NC_139218.1, forward strand.
AGACAATTTTGAGCCCCAGGTTCCTGAGTTTTTGGCCATGCCAGGAATCCAATTTGATTCCACAGGTCTCAGAGAAATTGACTTTTTCAAATTATTTTTCTCTGATGATTTTATAAATTTAATGGTGGACCAAACTAATTTATATGCCCAGCAGTTTATTGCTCAAAACCCCACGTCATCATTTGCTAGGTGGACCCCTGTAGATGCAGTAGAGATGATGACGTTTTGGGGTCTGGTGTTTCATATGGGCATAGTAAAAAAGCCAGAAATTAGGCAATATTGGAGTACAGATGTTCTGTACAGTACTCCATTTTACCGTATGGCCATGCCCCGGACTCGATTTGAGACAATTCTTAAATTCATACATTACACCGATAATGCACAGTGCCCACCCAGAGATGATCCCACCTTTGACCGGCTATTCAAAGTCAGGCCGGTCATTGATCATTTCAGTGCCAAATTTGAAGAGGTGTACATCCCTGAAAAATTTATTTGTATCGACGAGTCCCTTATACATTTTAAAGGAAGGGTTAAATTCCGCCAGTACCTTCCCAGTAAGAGGGCAAGGTATGGCATAAAAATGTATAAACTGTGTGAAAGCACCTCAGGGTACACCCACAGGTTTAGGGTTTATGAAGGGAAGGATTCAAGAATTCAACCGCCAGAATGCCCCCCCTCCCTCGTAGGTGTTAGTGGGAAAATTGTCTGGGATTTAGTGCACCCCTTCCTGGATAAAGGTTATCACCTCTATGTGGATAACTTTTACACCAGCATCCCCCTGTTTAAGGCTCTTGGTTCAAGAGGTACAGCAGCTTGCGGTACTGTGCGCAAGAACCAAAGAGGCCTCCCAAAAACGCACATTGCCCAAGTAATGAGAAGGGGTGAAAGCAGGGGAATATGCACCGAAAATATGTTGTTGGTCAAATATAAGGACAAGAGGGATGTCCTTATACTGACAACAATTCACGGAGACAGTACCACCTCCGTCCCTGTACGAGGTACCAGTACCCACACCTCAAAACCTAATTGTATCCTGGATTACAATAGGTACATGGGCGGAGTGGATCTTTCAGATCAGGTACTGAAGCCGTACAGTGCCCTGCGGAAAACAAAAATCTGGTACAAGAAGGTGGCCGTGTATATCATCCAGATGGCACTGTATAACGCTTACGTGCTATTCCGTTCTACCGGCCAGAGGGGGACATTTATGCACTTTCAAGAGGAAGTCATAAAGGGCCTAATATTTGGGAACCAGCAGGCAGAGGGCCCCAGTACTTCTAGTACTGGCCCCCGTATTGTACCAGGGCAGCATTTTCCTGATGAAATCCCCTCCACTGGAAAAAAGGGCAGGACACAAAAAAGGTGCAAAGTTTGCTATAAAAAGGGAATAAGAAAGCAAACTATTTTCCAGTGTGACACTTGCCCCGACAAACCCGGCCTATGTATAAAGGAGTGTTTTAAATTATACCACACATCTATGGAATATTAGGTTCATAATTTCACCGTGCTTCGGGGGTCTTGCTAATGCCACATAGCACCCACCATTCATTCCACCAGAATCTGAGCCGCAAAATCCAAAAATCACTCCTTCCCTTCTGAGTCCTGCCATGCACCCAACTGGTATTTTTTGGTCACATGTGAGGCATTGCCGTACTCGGGAGAAATTGGGGCACAGATTTTGGGGTGCTTTTTCTCCTTCATACCTTCTGAAAATGAAAAATTTTGAGCCAGAACTGCATTTTTGTGTAAAAAATGTAATTTTTCTTTTTCACTGCCCACTTGTATCAAAATTGGTGAAACCCCTGGGGGTTTTAAATGTACACTATACCCCTAGATGAATTCCCTGAGGGGTGTAGTTTTCAAAATGGGGTGACTTGTGGGGGGGTTCCACTGTATTGGTGCTTGGGGGGTCTTGCTAATGCGACATAGCACCCACCAAAATTCCACCAGAATTTGTGCTGCAAACTCCAAATATCACTCCTTCCCTTCTGAGTCCTGCCACTTTTTGGTCACACATGAGGCATTGCCGTACTCGGGAGAAATTGGGGCACAGATTTTGGGGTGCTTTGTCTCCTTCATTCCTTGTGAAAATGAAATATTTTGAGCCAGAACTGCATTTTTGTGTAAAAAAATGTAATTTTTCATTTTCACTGCCCACTTGTATCAAAATTGGTGAAACCCCTGGGGGTTTGAAATGTACACTATACCCCTAGATGAATTCCCTGAGGGGTGTAGTTTGCAAAATGGGGTGACTTGTGGGGGGGTTCCACTGTATTGGTGCAACATAGCACCCACCATTCATTCCACCAGAATCTGTGCTGCAAAATCCAAAAATCACTCCTTCCCTTCTGAGTCCTGCCATGCACCCAACTGGTATTTTTTGGTCACATGTGAGGCATTGCCGTACTCGGGAGAAATTGGGGCACAGATTTTGGGGTGCTTTTTCTCCTTCATACCTTCTGAAAATGAAAAATTTTGAGCCAGAACTGCATTTTTGTGTAAAAAATGTAATTTTTCTTTTTCACTGCCCACTTGTATCAAAATTGGTGAAACCCCTGGGGGTTTTAAATGTACACTATACCCCTAGATGAATTCCCTGAGGGGTGTAGTTTGCAAAATGGGGTCACTTGTGGGGGGGTTCTACTGTATTGGTGCTTGGGGGGTCTTGCTAATGCGACATAGCACCCACCAAAATTCCACCAGAATCTGAGCTGCAAAATCCAAAAATCACTCCTTCCCTTTTGAGTCCTGCCATGCACCCAACTGGTATTTTTTGGTCACATGTGAGGCATTGCCGTACTCGGGAGAAATTGGGGCACAGATTTTGGGGTGCTTTTTCTCCTTCATACCTTCTGAAAATGAAAAATTTTGAGCCAGAACTGCATTTTTGTGTAAAAAATGTAATTTTTCATGTTCACTGCCCACTTGTATCAAAATTGGTGAAACCCCTGGGGGTTTGAAATGTACACTATACCCCTAGATGAATTCCCTGAGGGGTGTAGTTTGCAAAATGGGGTGACTTGTGGGGGGGTTCCACTGTATTGGTGCTTGGGGGGTCTTGCTAATGCGACATAGCACCCACCAAAATTCCACCAGAATCTGAGCCACAAAATCCAAAAATCACTCCTTCCGTTCTGAGTCCTGCCATGCACCCAACTGGTATTTTTTGGTCACATGTGAGGCATTGCCGTACTCGGAAGAAATTGGGGCACATATTTTGGGGTGCTTTTTCTCCTTCATACCTTCTGAAAATGAAAAATTGTGAGCCAGAACTGCATTTTTGTGTAAAAAAATGTAATTTTTCATTTTCACTGCCCACTTGTATCAAAATTGGTGAAACCCCTGGGGGTTTGAAATGTACACTATACCCCTAGATGAATTCCCTGAGGGGTGTACTTTGCAAAATGGGGTGACTTGTGGGGGGGTTCCACTGTATTGGTGCTTGGGGGGTCTTGCTAATGCGACATAGCACCCACCAAAATTCCACCAGAATCTGAGCTGCAAAATCCAAAAATCACTCCTTCCCTTCTGAGTCCTGCCATGCACCCAACTGGTATTTTTTGGTCACATGTGAGGCATTGCCGTACTCGGGAGAAATTGGGGCACAGATTTTGGGGTGCTTTTTCTCCTTCATACCTTCTGAAAATGAAAAATTTTGAGCCAGAACTGCATTTTTGTGTAAAAAATGTAATTTTTCTTTTTCACTGCCCACTTGTATCAAAATTGGTGAAACCCCTGGGGGTTTTAAATGTACACTATACCCCTAGATGAATTCCCTGAGGGGTGTAGTTTTCAAAATGGGGTGACTTGTGGGGGGGTTCCACTGTATTGGTGCTTGGGGGGTCTTGCTAATGCGACATAGCACCCACCAAAATTCCACCAGAATCTGAGCCGCAAAATCCAAAAATCACTCCTTCCGTTCTGAGTCCTGCCATGCACCCAACTGGTATTTTTTGGTCACATGTGAGGCATTGCCGTACTCGGAAGAAATTGGGGCACATATTTTGGGGTGCTTTTTCTCCTTCATACCTTCTGAAAATGAAAAATTGTGAGCCAGAACTGCATTTTTGTGTAAAAAAATGTAATTTTTCATTTTCACTGCCCACTTGTATCAAAATTGGTGAAACCCCTGGGGGTTTGAAATGTACACTATACCCCTAGATGAATTCCCTGAGGGGTGTACTTTGCAAAATGGGGTGACTTGTGGGGGGGTTCCACTGTATTGGTGCAACATAGCACCCACCATTCATTCCACCAGAATCTGTGCTGCAAAATCCAAAAATCACTCCTTCCCTTCTGAGTCCTGCCATGCACCCAACTGGTATTTTTTGGTCACATGTGAGGCATTGCCGTACTCGGGAGAAATTGGGGCACAGATTTTGGGGTGCTTTTTCTCCTTCATACCTTCTGAAAATGAAAAATTTTGAGCCAGAACTGCATTTTTGTGTAAAAAAATGTAATTTTTCATTTTCACTGCCCACTTGTATCAAAATTGGTGAAACCCCTGGGGGTTTGAAATGTACACTATACCCCTAGATGAATTCCCTGAGGGGTGTAGTTTGCAAAATGGGGTGACTTGTGGGGGGGTTCCACTGTATTGGTGCTTGGGGGGTCTTGCTAATGCGACATAGCACCCACCAAAATTCCACCAGAATCTGAGCTGCAAAATCCAAAAATCACTCCTTCCCTTTTGAGTCCTGCCATGCACCCAACTGGTATTTTTTGGTCACATGTGAGGCATTGCTGTACTCGGGAGAAATTGGGGCACAGATTTTGGGGTGCTTTGTCTCCTTCATACCTTCTGAAAATGACAAATTTGGAGCCAGAACTGCATTTTTGTGTAAAAAAAATAATTTTTCATTTTCACTGCCCAGTTGTACCACAATTGGTGAAACCCCTGCGGGTTTGAAATGTACACTATACCCCTAGCTGAATTCCCTGAGGGGTGTAGTTTGCAAAATGGGGTCACTTGTGGGGGGGTTCCTAACTTTTAGCATGTTATGGTGCCTAGAAACCTACATGGTGCCTAAAAAATAATCTCATAAAAAGGAGGCTCCAAAATCAAGTAGGTGCTCCTTCTATTATGAAGCCTGTGGTTTGGTCACCGTGCACACTAGGGCCACATATAGGATATTTATGAAAACAAAAGAATTGGGGGAATCAATTTTTAGTCACATTTCTCTAGTAAAATGTACTGTGTTCCTTAGAAAAATGTATTAAAATTGCAAATCTGCAAAAAAAAAGAAATTTTGAAATTTCACCTACACTTTGTTTTAATTCCTGTGAAACACCTAAAGGGTTAACAAACTTCCAAAATGCTGTTTTGAATACTGTGAGGGGTGCAGTTTTTGAAATGGCATCATTTATGGGGGTGTCTCACATACAAGTCCCTCAAAGTCACATCAGAACTGAACTGGTCCCTAAAAAAATCAGTGTTTGAAATTTTCTTGAAAATTTGAGAATTTGCTATTCATATTGTAAGCCTCCTAGTGTCCCAAAAAATTAAAAGGAAGTTGAAATAATGATGTCAACATAAAGTAGACATATGGTCTATGTTAGTTATTCACTATTTTGAGTGGTAAGATTATTTGTCTCACAAGCAGAAAATTTAACATTTTGCAAATCGCTAAATTTTCCATTTTTTCACGATATTTTGGTATTTTTCACAAAAAAACACAGACTGTATCGACGAAAATTTACCACTAACTTGAAGTACAATGTGTCACGAAAAAACAATCTCAAAATCACTGGGATAAGTAAAAGCAAAAAAAAGTTATCCCCACTTAAGTGAGACATGTCAGAATTGAAAAAAAGGGCTCTGTCAGGAAGGCAAAAACAGGCTCTGTCAGGAAGGGGTTAAATAAGTGCCATAAATGTTTCCAGTAACAGCAATGTAATTTTAGCAGCATCTTTGAAAATAGCTCTCATGACGATGAGAAAATTGTTAGCTTGAAAATGTTTTAAAATGTCAATGCCCAAGTGCGTCTTGTGTGCACGTATCATCAATTGAAGCCATTAGGGAACAAACCTGGGAACATCAGCCCTGTGCTGTTAGTTCTTGTATTCAGTGCTGAAAGCAGAATGCTGTCTGAAAAACAGTCAGCTATCACCATCTTCTAATACTGATATATATTAAAGACACATAAATTGTCCTATTGATTATCAAATACCTGAATTTCATGTTCAAGTTCAGTGAATCAATTGCAGGTTTTAGTGGTTAACTGTGAAACTTTTAAATGTATACTTATGTACAGAATGCTGTTTAACTTTAATGTAAGCTTTTTCTTTACATCTTACTTTTGGTGACCTATTTGGCTGATTCTCTATCTAAAAACATACCATCACCACCCTCTTTCTCATCACACCTGTTGGCCCCACCCCTTATTTCCTGTTGCTGGCTGCCCTCCCCCGGAGCTAGCAGCCCAAACATCAGCAACCCTGTTATAAATGCAATATGAGAATAACTATGAACAGGAAATTATACTAAACACCTGCTGGCAGACATATTTATAATTGTTGCAGTACGTGTGGTGCACATGCCCCTCCCCCCTCTCCCTGGTCCCGGAGGGTCCACACTGCACACCGTACATCCATTTGTTTTTCATTCAATACTTGCTCAGCAGCAGCAGCTTTGCAGAAATTACCATTGACTAGATCTTGATTCTTATGGATAGACAGTCTAGCTCTCACAGCATTCTCCTCCCTGGCTGCTATCCCTCTTTATCTGTTAATGGCACTTTTTGACTCTCCATTCTCACTCTCCATTTTATCATTTTTGAAGCTTGATACATCTGGCCCTAAATGAGTGGATGCTCCACTCTTTTAGGGCCAGATGTATCAAACGTCAAAAATGCTCCACTCTTTTAGGGCCAGATGTATCAAACGTCAAAAAGTTATAAAATGGAGAGTGATAAACAGCCAGCCAATATGCTCCTTCCTGTCATTTTTCAAACCCAGTTTGTAACATGACAGTTAGGAGCTGCTTGGCTGTCTGTTATTATCACTCTCCATTTGAACACTTTTTGACGTTTGATACATCTGGTGCTTAATGATATACACCTTGGTGTCCATAAGGAACCAACTCCAAAGGCACCATCAGTCCGCAACTGGTATGATAATTGAACCAAATTCTTGACTCTAATGACATTACTTATGACCCACAACAAATAATAAAATAATTTAATTCTTATTATGAGAAACTATATATTCAAAAAGGAAATCCCTCTGATCCAGGTTACTCAAATAACCCATCTCTCACAGATTTTCTTTATAGTGGGTTACTTCCTTCTTGAGATGAGGGAAAAATTTTAGAGCTAAACGCAGATTTCACAGAAGAAGAAAATCTAACTGTCATCAAAGGCCTAAAAATTTCCTCTGCATCGGGGCCAGATGGGTTTTCAGCCAAATATTATAAAAAATGTGCTTCTGTTCTTACTCCATTCCTAAAAACTTTTTATAATGATTTATTAAACGATAGTTCTTTTGACGCTTTGACTACCTTGGCCAATATAGTAGTGATTCCGAAACCTGAAAAGGACCCACTCTTGGTAACCAATTATAGACAAATATCCTTACTCAATGTAGATATTAAAATTTATGTGAAGGTCATGGAAAATAGATTGGGTCCTTTACTTCCTGACCTGATCCATCCGGATCAGGTAGGTTTTATAAGTGGACAGCAAGCGTTTGATAATATGCAACACACTATTAATTTAATCCACAAAATCCATAAGCAACAGATACCAACATTGGTCCTAAATCTTGATGCTGAAAAAGCCTTTGATCGCGTACAGTGGCCTTTTATGTTTAATACTCTACAGTCAGTGGGTTTGACCGATCGCTTTCTAAAAGGAATTTCGTCACTTTACGATAAACTAAAAGCAACTGTATTGGCCAATGGGGTTAGGTCTCCTCAATTTTTAATCTCAAATGATACCCACCAGGGATGTCCCCTTTCTCAATAAATTTTTGCCCTATCAATAGAACCTCTGGCAGCACGTATAAGAGCAAACCCAAATATAAAAGGAATCAAGATTGGGAAATCAGAGTACAAAATCTCTCTGTATGCAGATGATGTTTTGTTAACAATTTATGACCCAATCCAGTCTCTTCCACATTTTTCAAGGAAATTGAAAACTTTCGAGTGATATCTGGTTATAAAATTAATAAACAAAAAACAGAAGTATTAGATTTTTAGGTACTTGTGTATTTTGGCTGCGCCCCTGATCTTCATCGCGCGATGTTTTAATCGCATCGCATGCCATGCACCCGATGGCATTTGATGCGACGTGATTTTTGCCCCCTGTGCGATGAAAGATTGTATAAGCACCCTAATGGGCCCCATACATCAGCAATCACAATTTATGGATTTTCAGATATTGGGATATTTTGGCCAGATAAATGGATTTTACAATCTATCTGACTTTGCCCACACATTACAGATTTATTTCAGTGATCGGCAGATTTTTCCATCTAAAGATTGCATCTTCATATCTGGAAATTGCCCCAATCGATTGTCATTTCAGCTGTTCATAATGTAAATAGATGAAGAAGACGAATTGGGAATGCCCACACATCTAAAAAAGATCTGCAGATAATACCAGATTATTAAACATGTTTAAAAACCCGATAAAGCATTCGATTGGGATTGCCAAAAGGGGGAGCCCACACATCTAAAATTAATTGTGGCAATCATCTCCATATCTGAAAATTGTCACAATTAATTGCTGATGTATGGGGCCCTTAAAGGGTGCTTTTAAGCACCCTAATGGGTGCTTACAATGTTAAATGCACCCCCACGCCACCCCCCCCACTATAAACGTGAACCCGAAGCGTGGCGAGCGCAGCGAGCCCGCGAGGGGCGGCGGTACGCGGTCCTCCGACCTTTTCATATCCCCACTATCCACGTCAGCGTGGAGTTGAGAATAGAAAGTGTGGCGAGCGAAGCGAGCCACCGAGCCCGAAGCGTGGCGAGCGCAGCGGATACCTTCACAGGTATCGGAGTACCCTCGCGGGCTTCACAGGTATCCGCGTCCCCTCGCGGGGCTCGCTGCGCTCGCCACGCTTCGGGCTCGGTGGCTCGCTGCGCTCGTCACACTTTCTATTCTCAACTCCACGCTGACGTGGATAGTGGGGGTATGAAAAGGTCGGAGGACCGCGTACCGCCGCCCCTCGCGGGCTTGCTGCGCTCGCCACGCTTCGGGTTCACGTTTATAGTAGGGGGGGGTGGCGTGGGGGTGCATTTAACATTGTAAGCACCCAATAGGGTGCATATACAATGTTTAATCGCATCGCATTGTATGGCATTGTATGCCATATACAATGTCATACAATTTTTAAATTGTATGGCATTGTACAGTATCGTGCGATATCGCGTCGCATCGCATACCATCGCATGCCTTATGGTATGCAATGCGATGGGCGCCGCCAAAATACACAAGTACCGATTTTTATATTCCACAAAAAGATAAGGATAAATTGGCACTTACTTTTGATTTTAAATGGCAAAGACAAGGTATTTCTTACTTAGGTGTCTCCATTACCAAAAATTATTGGAAACTTTATGATGCTAACTACCCGAAATTAATTGCTCAACTAAATCTTAAAAAAAGATCTTATTAACTGGAACGGGTATCATATTTCATGGATAGGACGGGTTAATGCAATTAAAATTAATCTTATTCCTTGTTTACTTTATTCTTTTCAAACCTTGCCAGTCCGGGTTTCAACGTGTGTCTTTAAACTTTTGCAACGTAACATTATGAACTTTATCTGGTATATGACAAAACCAAGAGTAAATCATTTAGTAATTCAGAGGCGTTCATCGGAGAGTGGTCTGGGGGTCCCAAACATTAGATCATATTACCTTGCTGCGAGATTGTCGCAATGTATCCTTTGGAATAGACCAAAATCAGAAAGAGTGCCTAGTCCATTGACACCGTTATTTGACAATTCCAGCTTTCGTCCTGGATATAACACAAAATGTTATGATTTTTGGTGGAAAAGTGGAATTCGATTTCTTAATGATATTTCTCAGACTACTATCTTTCCAACGTTCACAGATATTCAAACTTTACATTCAATTCCTCATTAAAAAAAAATTTCAGTATCTTCAAATTAGATATTTTCATTTTATCAGCAAAACAGCAAATCACTGCTAGAAGCTTGACTCCAACTAAACACTTAGGGGGTTATTTTGGTTCACTCTTTCTAACAAATTCCTTCTTAGATGGACGAAACCATGTGCACTGCAGGTGGGGCAGATATAAAATGTGCAGTGGGAGTTAGATTTGGGTGGGGTTTTACTTCAAAGTGAGATCTATATTGCAGTGTAAAAATAAAGCAGCCAGTATTTACCCTACACAGAAACAAAATAACTCACCCAAATCTAATTCTCTCTGCACATTTTACATCTGCCCCCCTGCAATGCACATGGTTTTGTCTATCTAAGAAGGATTTTGTCAGAAAGAGTGTACTAGAATAAGGCTCTTAGGGCCTTATTCTGGTCGATGCCTAATTTTCCGAATTCTTTCGGATGGCGTTTTTTAGCCGTCTGCGCATGCGTGGGCAACGCTATGCGCATGTGCCACACACGGTCTCTGTACTCGTTCTCACTAATACCGTACAGAAAAGTGCACCGCATTAACTCGGGAAATATGGGCATAATATGGGCGTCATTCAGAAGTACACAGGGGTGTAGTTTCAAAGTGGGCTAAACTGGGCGTAAACATGGGCGTACATGAGGGAGTGCACTAATTCTGGTAGGCGTGCATTTGGACAGAACACCGACTGCAAACTTACCAAAAGGCAGAAAATATGCGGTCTCCATAAGCAAGTATTGCTTTGCGGACAGCACTCGGTCATGCGCTAGGCATTCGGAACGCCCAATTAGTATGCCCGCACCTGAACCAATGTAAGCTGAACACAATACAATCCACTCCTCTACTCATTACTCATTAATTACACTCTTGTCATTGCTTCAATTGGAACCATTGCAGCTTAAATGGACCATTACAAAACACACAAATCTATGCTGAAAGCACGGCAGCATTTTTTACACACATTTACACTGCAAGCAATGGACAGAACTTGCTATCACTAATATAAATATCCATGTCACTTTTACATTCACCAATAACAGCACACATTTGGGGATCAAATGAAAAATTTATTACAGTTAGGGAAAACATAAAATTTTAAGAGCATGTTATTTGGCACATGCCAGTTCAGATAATAGTCGTGAGTTTTGCGTTAATGACGCTGTAAGACCGTGCAGAATATGTGTGTGTCCACCGCACACGCAAGGTTTGGATGGCGTCCGTAAACACGCCCTCTTCTTAAAGTGTGAGTCCGTCCGAATGTGGAGGACAGGTGGGCATTTCTTCGTACGATGTCCGCACAGCGTGGCGTGCGGTCCGCTCCAAAATAATTCGGAAATTTACGCACCAACCAGAATAACCTCCTTAGTCTTTTGGGTACTCTTTACCTAGAACGGCGCCCATCGCGGTGATCGCGGCATCGCGGGCAGTACATAAACGGCCGCGACGCGATGCCCGCGATCACCGCGATTTTCCCATAGGGAACAATGTTAAAAAGCCTGATTGACCGCGATTTTGCATTCAATGCCTCAATGCCCGCGATTTTCCCATAGGAATCAATGTTAAATGGGCTACAGAGCCCAAATAGGCACAATTAACCCTTAAATGTCCCCCCAATTTTTGTACGCCACCCCACGATCCACGCCAACCCGAAGCGTGGCGAGCGCAGCGAGCCCGCGAGGGGCGGCGATACGCGTCCTCCGACCTTTTCATGCCCTACTATCCACGTCGGCGTGGAGTTGAGAATAGAATAGTGTGGCGAGCGCAGCGAGCCACCGAGCCCGAAGCGTGGCGAGCGCAGCGAGCCCCGCGTGGGGACGCGGATACCTTCACAGGTAAACGCGTCCCCTCGCGGGCTTCACAGGTGTCCGCTTTTCGCCACGGATACCTGTGAAGCCCGCGAGGGGACGCGTATAACTGTGAAGGTATCCGCATCCCCTCGCGGGGCTCGCTGCGCTCGCCACGCTTCGGGCTCGGTGGCTCGCTGCGCTCGCCACACTATTCTATTCTCAACTCCACGCCGACGTGGATAGTAGGGCATGAAAAGGTCGGAGGACGCGTACCGCCGCCCCTCGCGGGCTCGCTGCGCTTGCCACGCTTCGGGTTGGCGTGGATCGTGGGGTGGCGCACAAAAATTGGGGTGACATTTAAGGGTTAATTCTGCCTATTTGGGCTCTGTAGCCCATTTAACATTGATTCCTATGTGAAAATCGCGGGCATTGAGGCATTTTAAAGTAAAATCGCGGTCAATCAGGCTTTTTAACATTGTTCCCTATGGGAAAATCGCGATTTTTTACCCCCGACGCCCGCGATTCTAATTGCGGGCGCCGTTCTAGGTAAAGAGTACCGCACTTTGCAATACATACACTAAGGGCCTTATATCTGCATTGTATTCATTATTATTACAGGGTTCAAACTCTAGAGATTTACATGAAATAGCATGGGAAGGAGATCTGGGAGAGTCTTTAGAGGATGAAGAATGGTCTGAAATTTACAGTAATGTTTCTTCTAGCTCAAAATGTGTAAGACTAAAGGAAAATGCATACAAATTATTTTATAGATGGTACAATGGGCCTTATTCTAGTTCACTCTTTCTGACAAAATCCTTCTTAGATGGACAAAACCATGTGCACTGCAGGGGGGCAGATGTAACTTGTGCAGAGAGAATTAGATTTTAGTGAGTTATTTTGTTTCTGTGCAGGGTAAATACTGACTGCTTTATTTTTACACTGCAATATAGATCTCACTTTGAAGTAAAACCCCACCAAATCTAATTCTCTCTGCACAAGTAACATCTGCCCCCCCTGCAGTGCACATGGTAGTGTCCATCTAGGAAGGATTTTGTCAGAAAGAGTGAACTAGAATAAGGCCCTATGTCCCAGTAAAGCTTAAAAAATGAATGCTGAAATAACCTCTGTCTGTCTGGCACATTTCTTCATATATGGTGGGATTGCCCAGTTTCAATCCCACTCTGGCAAAACATAGCTGTGTTGACTAGCTCAATTTTATCAATTCAAATTCCTTTCAAGGCTGGATACTATCTTCTTTCCATGGGCATCCCAGGAGCTAGTCATGCACAGAACAAATTATTCATGCATATAGTTCTTGCGACCAGAACTTGTATTGCTAGCCCTTGGAGATCTACAGAACTACCAACTTTGGCTAAGATAATTAGCAAAATATGGCATATCCATTCAATGGAATATATAGCCAGCATTTTAAAGGGATCTTCTGCAAAATGTATTTAAGTCTGGAATCCTTGGACTTCATATTTCAATGTCCCTCCAGCTTTTCACTAAATTGACAGCAACAACATTTTTAATCCTCCAAAGAAGATTTAATTTTCATATTCATGAAAGAATTTCAATCACCAGCAGGGTTGGTTCCCCTTCCTTTCCTTTTCCTCTCTCTTTTCCTCTTTCTTTTCTTTTCTTCTAAAATTTTCTTAATACTTTATTTTTTTTATTCTGTTTCAAATAATATAATAATTCAATGAGTTGTGTGAATTGAATGAGGACTATATGCATTTAGAGAATATGTTTATAATTTTTGGAATGCGCTAGATATATCTACATGTGATATTTTTCAAAGTGTTCTTAAAATGTCACTATTGTATGTAAGCTTATATGAAAAATGTAATGCTTTTTATTTGTATTCAACGACTTCTCATTAATAACATTTATACAAAAGATAATTGAATCAACTCCTTAAACTTACACACAAGTTGTATTTACTCAAGGCTACATTAAAACATAACAGTTGGAAATACTAATAATGTAATTACAATAAAAAACTATTTTCTTTAGCAAATTAATGTTATTTTACAACAGAAAACATTGTAGGCAATTTAAATGCTTGGAAGCTAAATTACTTCCTGCCACAGACACTTTTTCCTGTGGCACTTTTTACGGGAACTACATTCCTGCTTATAAATTGAGTTGCCCCAATTGCCTTAATTTCATTGTATGAAGTTAAAAAATGTATATGCTGACTCAGCTGACTAAACATATCAATGTTTTGTTTTTCTTCTTGAGACAAAATCACATCCAGGTATGCATTTTGACTAATGACTGTGCTTCTAATTTAAAATCTAATCACTTTATTATTTGCCATATTGATAGCCTAACACAGAGGCAGTAATGTATGTAGACTGAGGAAATTAGAATGTTGGTTCAATTATTTACAAAATGAACATCAATTGAAATTTTTTGAAGCTATAACATGAACCACAAGACACAGGTGTAATTGCTTTTGTAATACGGTTTTATAACATGGATATGAAGGAAATATGGCAACTGGTCTATTTTTACGCCTGAATTTCTAATCTATTAAATATATCCTTTCTCAATCAAATGATTCAGTGGTGGAGAAACAAGCACTGTCTATTGAGAGGATACATTTTAGTAAGGTGGAGGATGAATGCACCAAATTATCCAAGTCCATCTAACTAATTACATCCAGAACAAGCTACAAGATGTGACCATACTGTACCTCCTGTCAGCTTTTTTTATGCAGTTTTGCCCTATATATATATATATATATATATATATATATATATATATATATATATATATATATATATATATATATATATATAATTTCCTGGTTTTGGGGTGCCCTATGGCTTGAGACCACGTTGCTGAAATAGAAATTGTAGGGACTCTGCACTCACTAAATTAACTAATATTAATAAACAGTGAAGATTTAGTTCATGTATTGATCAATGCATTTAAGTCTGCAGCCCCCTTCACGGGACCCCACTTTTCTGCAGGTCCTAACATTATTGCTCAAAAGTATTACAATACACATAGCTATGACATTAATGTTTGATTTCAGGCATGCTATCTGGTCTAAAGCTCACAGCAGACTATGCTTTTAAAGGTGAAGCAATTACCAACACACCTGTTGCAAAGCATCTAGGGCAACATTTATCACTTATAAAAACTCACACTTACTGTAAGTATACAGTATGTACCTCTTGGAGTTCATGCTATTGGTCACTGAATTATGCTTACCATGACTGGTGCCACGCCCTTAGATATGCTTTCATGTTTAGCAATCATTTACCCATTGCCATTTGCTGATGTACAGTTATTGTGCAAATGAGATTTTTTACATAGGGAGACATAAGGATTGCAGGCCAAAAAAGCCTTTGCTGAATGGGTGCACAATTCTAATCCTTACTAATACAAATTGCTAAATAGACATTGTATTGCGCAAACAAGGGTTTTGCTTTGTTACATCTTTACTGTGATTTAAAGGGTACAAAAACAATATTTCAGCAGCATTGCACAGCTATTGTACTGTACTGTACAGATGTGGCACGCTAAAACTCTCACCTAGGCGCGCTGTCAAAATAAATGAGCGTGGGTCTATCTGTAATTGTGCAATAGAGGCTTTTTCTCTGATCAAAATGGCTTACATGTTAAGTTACAAGAAAAAGAACATTTGCAATTTCCACTTATACTAGCCAGGAGGTATATATGCAGATGCCCATAGCAACCAATCAGATACTAGCTAATATCTTCTAGAAGGTGAGAGATAAATGATAAGTACAATTTGATTGGTTGCTATAGTCAACATAACCATTTCTGGAAGCTCATACCAGGGGTACTATACATGACTCAATAAAAAAAAAAAAAAAAAATGTAAATAGTGACTTGCTGCTTACCAAGTTGACCTCTCTTCAGTATCCGCTTCATCACTGGGCCACCATGTTATTACATTATTTGGCTTACTTCTTCCACAAAGGTCAGTCAGTTGATCCCTGACATCATAAGGGTGCAGCACCAGTGTTTTAAACCATCAATGAATATTCAATAATTGTCTCCATTGATGATCATCTCCATCACAGTGTTGGAAGCGGTTGGGAGTTGGGATATATTAATAGCTGGCCAATTGGGAAAACAGGTGGGGCCATGTGAGCTGTTGTGATTATGGATCCCAAGTTATTAGGCAACATATAATCCTTGTAATACTTGATGCAGTGATCATTTTTTGCCTGAGAAAATGTCATGTGTGGGGGAAGCTAGCAGATGTATATAAATCCCATAAGGGCTGCCAGAAAATTATCCAAAATATATATCGTGGTCAAATTTGTGCCTTGCCCCTTTTCACCAATCTCATATTGGCCTGAGGTATGTCACCAAGTGACAGCATGCTCTGTACAAAGGGCCATTAAACCTAGCTAGCATCGACTCAAGCCAGTGAGGCAGCAGAAGAGATGCTATGTGATTATCCAGGTAGGCATTCAAAATATAAAACTACGTACAATTCTTGGTAGCCAACATGACATTGGGAATTTCTCCATCTTGCATTGCCACATAAGAATTTTCATGTAAGACTCTTTTCTGATTTTTTTTTTGGGGATATATTTTGCTGGTAGATTCAGCTATTTTTTGCAACATATCTGTGGTATAGCTTATTATGTGGGTAACCATAACTACAACTTCATTGTTGTAGTTGCAGGTATGATAGCTCTGAGTCGATTGCAAATTAGGTGGAGGTGTTACGTGTCAATACAAGCTAACAGCTTAACAGTAATTCACGGGTCTAGGCAAGGGCAGTTGAGACCGGAATTGTTCTGATTAGTGGTGTGCAGAGTGGGATGTAGTGCCTCAAGTCTGCTGTGAGTTACTGAGAATTGTTCAAATAATTATTATGAGAGTATAAAGGGGATAATGATAACTATTGATAGGTAGTCCAATCATGCAATGCTAACTTTTGCAAGAGACTGAATTGAACATGACTTATGAATTGTCAGAGTAACTAGTGCATCAGGGCTGGATTTAGCAGTGTAAACAGAAACAGCCATTCTAAATAAAAGAGCCATTTGGGAATGAGCTACAGCAGTGGTTCCCAAACTGTGCGCCTAGGCTCCCTGGGGTGCCTTGGGAGACTTGCAGGGGTGCCTCGGGTTGGTTGTCCAGGACCAATTGAAATGATTTATGATCAATTATTTCTGGACAAAATCAGTGCTGGTGGCTGCCAATCATAAAATGTGTACAATCAGAACCAAATCCTGCTCTTCACCACATAACTGAACCTAAGAAGCACATATAAACACAGTCTACTTAATTTGATATATATATTTTTGGGGGCCTAGGGGTGCCTTGGAAAAATTCTGATACTCTAGGGTGCCGTGATTAGAAAAAGATAGTTGTACTATTGCAAAAGGAACCATGTTTATTGTGCATTATCATTGGAATTTCAAAGATATTATTGCCTGGAATCAGAAAAAAAACATCAGATAAGCCTTTGATTATTGTAAATTGTGGATTATAAATACTGTATATGAGTGTTATAGGTGATCATCCAGCAACAAAGTACTCTACCGACAGAACTTTGTATGCACAGTGAGTAAAAGACTGATGTTTTGAACCTTATTTGGTGGAGTAATACTACATGGTTCTGTTATAATATATCTGTATTTCAAAAATGTTATTGTGTTTTTAAAGTATAGTATATTAAGACAATTGAGAATTAAAATTTTTCATTAGTTATTGCTGCACCAGTTAAGATGAAGGCTCCTGATCACTGAGCTGTTGGATTTGGAAGCTGCCGCATCATCCGCATTGCCCCCTCCCGTGTGCACGGCTGTGAACGCATTCGCAGCTGTGCACATAGGGGGGGAAATAACTCACCATCAAGTGATTTTCCTCCTGCTCGCAGCGCCAAGTAAGTCTTAACGAAATCCCAGCCCTGTGAAACAACCTGAATCGGACCCAAAGACATTAATTTAACCATACGGAATATATATGGCTCCTAGCCTATTAGCTACTACATTGCAAACTACTGTCTTGGAAAATGCTATATTCCTCTTGTGCTGCAATCTCCTGTCATATGCATGGTGTTCATTATTTTCATACAGTGACCAGCCCTGGACTTATGTCCTGGCACCCCCTCTAATAAATCTACTATTTATCAAGGCTATCATTTTATTATGTGTATTGAGGTGGCTAAAGTTTGTGGAATTGTTGCCAAAGAATAAGAAAGATCTTCTGGAGCGGCCATCTCAGCTGTAAGGTACCATCTGTAGACAGACCCAGAAGTAGTTTTTTATTAACTTTGTCTATGTAATTGTAATTTCCATTTGGACTGCTGCATGAGAGGGGGTTACTTTTTAATTTTAAAGTGGTAAACAACAGATGTGGAGGGGATTCATTACATATTATATTAAAATTGCAACTTTTACATATGAGACTTGTTTATATTATCATAGGCTTATTAAATATATATTTTATTTATAGAGCACCCGAAAGGTCATCATTGTTTACAAGGGGAAGTAGAAATAATAGCAGCAATTACATAAAGCAAACCAACAACAATAAAATGAGACCGAACAAGAGGAAAAGAACATGCTGGAAGCAAACGAAAGAAACTTGTGCACTGAAGTCAAAGTACTGTATATTGTATAGTACAGTAGATAGGAAGCAATAATAGGGACAAATATGCACAGACAAACAGGTTGAGAGTAAGGAGGAAAACAAGATATTGGGTGTTCATTTGTTTCCGGATTTGCTCTCTTTGACCAGGCCAATTTATAGATGCTGATGATATCTTCAAAGGCCCCCAAAATCTGCAACAGTCCTCATGCAAATCACATACTATAAATGGGTTATGCTTGCGTACAGCATCTATTCCCCGCTGCTCTGCTAAGCAGAGCAACACGTTACAGGAGGACTCCCAACTGCCCACTCCACCACCATTACCACTTGGAGGTATGCATTTGTGTTATTACATGATGTTGTTTGAGATATACAAGGGTTCTCCCATGTTGACCTTTAAAGGATGACACAAATATCCACCTTAGTTCCAACCTTAATTATCACTTTCTCAGGATTATGTTTATGATCTTCCATTAAGAGAAGTAAACTTGGCAGGCCATAGTTTGTGGTTCTGTCTGCTCTGAACTATTCTTTAGGAGTTAAGCAAATTAGGCAATTTCAGCCAAGCCACATGTGACCACAATCTTCTAATAAGCAAGATGTACAGTATGAGAGTTGACTGGCATTCGTCCCAGAATGCAGTTCTATACGACATTTGTTTCTTAGCTATTATATGGCTGATTAATATGTTGTGCAAGATCTGATGATATATTGTTTATGTTGTTGTTAAGCCATTTATGATTAAAAAGAAGAGAACTGTTCCCAGAAGATAGAATGTTTATTAATTGAAAAAGATTTGCCTTGGCAAACCAAGGCCTAGTGTCGCAGTAAGATATGCATACAATAAGTAAGATTGTTTTGCAGCAGATCCTATGTACCTTCCATGATGTACATAACCATCATTATTTGTCTTTATTAAATGTCGTATTTATAATGTGAATATAAATTACATTGTTTTTGAGTTTCATCATCGGTGAGGTCTGGCAAGGTTAATGCTGAGGTTGTGAGTATATATATGAAGCAGTGTTCTTCCACTTTACATGCAAAGATCACTGCAACATATTGTATTGTAAGTAATGTAGTGTCAGCTATAGTGGATGCAAAGGGAATATAGATTAATTATACAAACATATATAACAGCATTTTAATACAGTATTTAATGTTGGGAAAGTGCTTTCATTATTAAATATGGAATAATGTCAGATCAGGTAAAATTAGCTGACCTTTATGTTTATTAGCATAGTTTCTCATTTGGCGGTGGATATTATTTATGTATTGCTAGGAGACGGTCTGTTGTTATTTTTAATAGAATATGTTGATAAATAGGTCAGTGGAATAGCTGTTATGAAAAGAACCCTATTCTGAAAGCACAGTTACATTTAAATATCACAAAATATGGAACCCTTGAATGTACTATAGCTGCAATTTTACAAAAAGATGGGCAAATATTATTTGGGGATTTTTATGTAGACTATAGAAACGGAAAATGTAGTGCAGTGGGGAGATAATTCCTTATTTGTCAGTGCTGGAATCTCTGGGTATTATTGAATGATTTTCTGGTCTATTGATCCCTGTCTAACATCTGATGCTGAGTGATTACTGCCTGTCCTGTCTCCTGCTCAGACTTTGTTCTTCTCTGAATCTTGTTTTTATAACTAACTGGGTGTTTTATGGTGGATTTCTTGCTTGAATCTCCTCATAATATACATAAATATTAAACAGGTGCCTTTATTTAACCCCTTCCTGACACAGCCAGTTTTTGCGTTCCTGACAGAGCCATTTTTTTTCAAATCTGACATGTATCACTTAAGTGGGTATAACTTTTTTTTGCTTTTACTTATCCCAGTGATTTTGAGATTGTTTTCTCGTGACACATTGTACTTCAAATTAGTGGTAAATTTGGGTCGATACAGTCTGTGTTTTTTTGTGAAAAATACCAAAATGTCATAAAAAATGTTAAATTTTCTGCTTGTGAGACAAATAATCATACCACTCAAAATAGTTAATAACTAGCATAGACCATATGTCTACTTTATGTTTCCATCATTATTTCAACTTCCTTTTAATTTTTTTGGACACTAGGAGGCTTTCAATATGAATAGCAAATTTTCAAATTTTCAAGAAAATTTCAAACACTGATTTTTTTAGGGACCAGTTCAGTTCTGATGTGACTTTGAGGGACTTGTATGTGAGACACCCCCATAAATGATGCCATTTCAAAAACTGCACCCCTCACAGTATTCAAAACAGCATTTTGGAAGTTTGTTAACCCTTTAGGTGTTTCACAGGAATTAAAACAAAGTGTAGGTGAAATTTCAAAATTTCATTTGTTTTTGCAGATTTGCAATTTTAATACATTTTTCTAAGGAACACAGTAGATTTTACTAGAGAAATGTGACTAAAAATTGATTCCCCCAATTCTTTTGTTTTCAAAAATATCCTATATGTGGCCCTAGTGTGCACGTTGACCAAACCACAGGCTTCATAATAGAAGGAGCACCTACTTGATTTTGGAGCCTCCTTTTTATGAGATTATTTTTTAGGCACCATGTAGGTTTCTAGGCACCATAAGATGCTAAAATTTAGGAACCCCCCCACAAGTGACCCCATTTTGCAAACTAAACCCTTCAGGGAATTCATTTAGGGGTATAGTGTACATTTCAAACCCCCAGGGGTTTCACCAATTTTGATACAACTGGGCTGTGAAAATGAAAAAATTTAATTTTTCATTTTCACAGCTCAGTTGTATCAAAATTGGTGAAACCCCTGGGGGTTTGAAATGTACACTATACCCCCTGATGAATTCCCTGAAGGGTGTAGTTTGCAAAATGGGGTCACTTGTGGGGGGGTTCCACTGTATGGGTGCTTCAGGGGTCATTCAACCAGAATCTGTGCTGCAAAATCCAAATATCACTCCTTCCCTTCTGAGTCCTGCCATGCACCCAACTGGTATTTTTTGGTCACATGTGAGGCATTGCCATACTCGGGAGAAATTGGGGCACAGATTTTGGGGTGCTTTGTCTCCTTCATTCCTTGCGAAAATGAAAAATTTTGAGCCAGATCTGCATTTTTGTGTAAAAAAATTTTATTTTTTACACAAAAATGTAGTTCTGGCTCAAAATTTTTCATTTTCGCAAGGAATGAAGGAGACAAAGCACCCCAAAATCTGTGCCCCAATTTCTCCCGAGTACGGCAATGCCTCATATGTGACCAAAAAATACCATTTGGGTGCATGGCAGGACTCAGAAGGGAAGGAGTGATATTTGGTGGTGGAATGAATGGTGGGTGCTATGTCGCATTAGCAAGACCCCCGAAGCACCAATACAGTGGAACCCCCCCACATGTGACCCCATTTTGCTCACCAGCTTTGGGAGGGGGGCTGGCGCTGCGGCTGGTGGGGGGGTGGGAGGGGTGCTGGCGCTGCGGCAGCCGGGTGGGTGGGAGGGGGGGCTGCCGGGTGGGAGGGGGGGGGGGGCTGGCGATCGGTGGTGATCGGTGCTGTACTTAACAGCACCGATCACTGTATATATATATATATATATATATATATATATATATATGTGTGTGTATATATATATATATATATATATATGTGTGTATATATATATATATATACACACATATATATATATATGTGTATATATATATATACATATATATATATATATATATATATATATATATATAGTTCATTTAATCCCATTTCACTTATAAATCATATTCTTTCTGCTGCTGTGCTGCGGCTGGCGGGGGGGTGGGAGGGGGGCTGGCGCTGCGGCTGCTGGCTGGGTGGGAGGGAGGCTGCCGGGTGGGAGGGAGGGTGGGCTGCCGATCGGTGGTGATCGGTGCTGTACTTAACAGCACCGATCACCACCGATCTCTGTGTTACCGAGCGGCTTAGCCGCCGGTAACACAGAAAACGCTGCAATTGGCTGTTCACTTTTGAACAGCCAATCGCAGCGATCGCCGACCGGGGGGGGCACCCCTGCCCCCCCTGGGCGGCGAGGGGGGATGTCTGCTGTCAGGGACAGCAGACATCTCCAAACTGTCACCGCGTCTATAGACGCGGTGACAGTTAGAACTCATGACGTACATTTATGCCATGTGTCGGGAAGTACATCCCGACCATGACGTAAATGTACGTCAAATGTCGGGAAGGGGTTAATACTTGTTGCTGATCTGAATTAACCTTGTCTATGTGGTTCTCTGCACTGGGACTTTTTTTCTATCTGGTACCCCTACTAATAGACACCTACTGTATGACTTACTGTCTGCACCAGTTCTGAGGCATTGGAGAACCAATAAGCACATCTTTGTGAGTAGGGCAAAGGGGGATGAGGAAATGGGAGGCAGACAAGGGGAAGAAGAGCTGGGAATAAGACATGGGTAAGAGGAACACGGGGAGGACCAGGGGAGATGATGTGAAGACAGGGAAAGAACTAGAGGAAATGGGAGTGAGACAAGAGAAAGACAGGAAAACCTGAGGAGGAACGGAGAGAATGAGACAGAGGGAGACGGGTGGAATACAGTAAGAAAAACAGGGAAAGACACAATGGAAATATGAAGACAGGTGAGACAGTAGGAAGACAAGGGGAAGAACAGTGGAGATGGAAGGAACAGAGTAGGAAGAACACGGGGAGATGAGAGAAAGACAGGAGAGGTGAGACACTCCTCCACATCAACAGCTGGTGACTGTCACATAACAAAAAACAAAGTTGTGGACACGTACTGGACCTCATATGGGCCATTTGCTTATGTGAACAGCGAAAACTGAGGGAATAGAAAAGGACAGGAGAAGACAGGAGATTGGGGGAACGCAAGATGAGACAAGAGAAACACAGTGGGAATAAAAGGGAGGAGGAAAAGGAATGAAAAAATATCTAATATACGTACTCAAAATAACAGGGATTGCCAGATATATATAGCCAGATATACAGTACACGATATTGAGCTGCATTATTAAACTTATGTTTTGCACCTGATTTCAAAGGTCCTGGAAGGTGGATTGTTGCAGGGTCAAGAATGTGCACTACTGTCTGATTGTGGCTCTGCATTTATTGTTGTATGGGACCCTGACTATCCAGAAACATTAATCATTGCTCAGATTCACAATGGCTGCCGCCTCCCCTGGGACCAGCCAGAAATTAGCTAGAGTACAGTATGTTTCACTATAAGCACGTTCTTCCCCTACTACCACCCATCCTCTTATCTCTATCCAAACTTCCACTCATCTCTACACAGCACCAGTAGCAGCCGAGCAGACTCCTAGTACTGCTGGGTCCTCCTAGTGCCTGGCAGTAAACTGATGGGATGACTGCATTGGCAGGGATGCTCCAGCTGCACCCTCAGGCCACAACATCCCAGACAGTAACCTTTGCAGCCACCCCTTGAACTTCCCCTATTGCTAAAATGGAAAAAGCATAGTTGAAAAATGAAATTCTTGCTAGCAAGGTCACTGTGTGTATTAGACACCACAGTACCAACATACTTGAAAGTAGAGCAAATGGTCGGGCTGATTCAAGGATGATGTCGTACACTGTGGAGCAATATTTTGACATTGTGTATGCAAACTGTGTAAGCCCCGCTGTGCATATTCCATGATGGTCTTGCAATGGCGGTCACAGTGAGGATTTATTCTCAAAATAAGTTACTAGCAGGGTGTATTTTTGGGAGGTAATGGGTGAGTGGTGATTTAAACATATGCGTGTCACCAACCATTTCTGGGGCATATCACATCATTCAACAGCGATCCTGAACACAGTTTGCTGTGGCCATGCTGTGTAATCAGAGGTTTACTAAGAAGGTTGATTTTCAACTGATGTGCATCCAATATCTGTGTCTTTGTACACAAGGGGCAGATCTTAGATGCCTCCAATGGCTGTCACAATACAATTCCTGGCGGTTGCCACATTTGCATATTTTTGCACAGTTGCTGTGTACAGACTTCATGTGGATTCATTTTTTTTCCTACTGCGCTGGATTACCTGTGCAAGATAAATAAGTTCATAGATTTGTGTGTAATTGCAAAAATCAAATATACACACTAGCCTATGCAATATTATAATGGTTATTAATAGAGATGTGCAGACTCGGATTCCAGAGATCCGAGCCCCCACGGACGTCATCATTCCGAGCCCGGTTCCGAGCAGCGCTCGGAGATTCCTGCCTGACTCGGGTCCGTCCGCGTGGTCAGAACGTCATCTCCCGGCGCCGGATTTCTCGAGGCTTTAAAAGCGGCTGCTGTGCCCGCCATCTGCACTCCAGTCTAGTAGTGGGTTGGGAGAGGGTGTGTTGGTGCTGCTGCTGGGGCTTAAACTTGAGCTTGACCTTGAGCTTGAACGTAATATTTTTCAATCGCTGGGGCTGTCTCTCAGTGCTGCTGTGTAGTCTAACTGTGTACTTGTAGTACTACTGTCTCCTCTGTGCGGTCTACCTCTGGTGTGCTGTGCTGTAATTAATTATTTTATTCGCTGGGGCTGTCTCCCTCAGTGCTGCTGTGTACTCTGTTCTCCTCTCTGCTTAGGAGAACAGTCTAACTGTGTACCTGTAGTACTACTGTCTCCTCTGTGCTGGGGCCTACCTCTGGAGCTGTGCTGCGCCTGTAATATTATATTATATATTAATAATATTAATTAATTTTATTATATATATAGTCCACTGGTGCTGCCTGCACTGAATCTGCCAGTATTATTTAGTTACTCGGTCCACTGTTGCCACTGACAGTGCTATTGCCTACCTAGTGTACCTACCTAGTACATACTAGGCTGCTATATCTAATTTCATTAAAAAAATAATACTGTACTTGTGCTGTGTGGGACTGTAAAAAATAATTCCATGCTGCTGGTGCACTGACGTGTGCCACTGAGTGCCACTGCCAAACAGTACCGTCCTAATAATAAAATGAATTATTATATAAATTCTGCTGGTGCACTGCATAAAGCTACTGGTGGTGTGTAATATTAATAACTACCTTTTGTGGTGACCACTGGCAGTGCTACTGCCTGCCTGCCTACCTACCTAGTACCTTGTAGTTTATTTTCTCTACCTACTAGGCTGCTATATTATTAATAATTAATTGAATTATATATAGTCCACTGGTGCTGCCTGTCTGCACTGAATACTGTGAATAGAGGTTGCCAGTATTATTTACTCAGTCCACTGTTGCCACTGGCAGTGTTACTGGTCTAAGTGTACCTACCTAGTAGTACAAGTACATACTAGGCTGCTATATCTAATTTAATAAAAAAAAAAAAATACTTGTGCTGTGTGGGACTGTAAAAAATAATTCCATGCTGCTTGTGCACTGACGTGTGCCACTGAGTGCCACTGCCAAGCAGTACCTAATAATAAAATTAATTATTATAAATTCTTCTGGTGCACAATACTAGTATTGCTGATGTATCTACCTGTCTTGTGCCTAGTACTGTCTTATGTACCTGTCTGGTGCCTAGTACTGCCATATCTACTGTGTGGTCTGGGGCTCACTGCCTACTACTGGCGTACCTGTGTGGTCTGGGGCTCACTGCCTAATACTGCCGTATCTACCTGTCTGGTCTGGGGCTCACTGCCTAAACTGCCGTACCTGTGTGGTCTGGGGCTCACTGCCTAATACTGCCGTGTCTACCTGTCTGGTCCTCACTGCCTAATACTGCCGTATCTACCTGTCTGGTCTGGGGCTCACTACCTAATACTGCCGTACCTGTGTGGTCTGGGACTCACTGCCTAATACTGCTGTATCTACCTGTCTGGTCTGGGGCTCACTGCCTAATACTGCCGTATCTACCTGTCTGGTCTGGGGCTCACTGCCTAATACTGCCATACCTGTGTGGTCTGGGGATCACTGCCTAATACTGCCGTATCTACCTGTCTGGTCTGGGGCTCACTGCCTAATACTGCCATGTCTACCTGTCTGGTGGTCTGGGGCTCACTGCCTAATACTGCCGTATCTACCTGTCTGGTCTGGTGCCCACTGCTGAGAGTCATTCGTATGAGGGACTTGTCTTTTCAATGCATACAACTGATTGCATTCCACTAATGAGAGTAATTGATTGCTGCACCAATCGCCCACTGCTCCTCGGCTGCACTGTGTAAATAGTGCACAATCAAGCCAGATAGGGGTCTTGGTACTTGTTTTGAGTTGGAGCAGGGGAGTGCAGCTACTCGTAACACCTTGAGCGAAGATCAGTACTTCTCTACCGGCAAAGGACATCCTCCTCGACAGAGTGCGCAGCATCACGAGGGATGCATGTGAAGCAGTGAGCAAAGGGAACACCCGCCTAGCGAGCCAGATCACCTGAATCCACCCTAGCGATCAATAGAGTTACAGAAGTCGCAGCCAGATAGAACTCTTCCAGCTGCCACCTAGTCATTGATTAGCCCCCTCCCCTCCACCCATTTAGGCAATGATTGACGAGACGAATTGTAATAAATAATAAATGAATAATTAATAATCACAAAATTAAAAATCAGATGAAATTAATTAATTATAAATAATCATAATCACAATCAAGACAGATAGGGGTCTTGTTAAATATTAAACTGACCAAAACAGATACACACTCGCAGAACAAATCAGTGTGGTACAAATGAATAATCATAAAATGAATCAAGCACATCATTTAATTTATTAATAATCAATCACAATAAAGACAGATAGGGGTCTTATTAAATATTAAACTGACCAAAACAGATACACACTCTGCACCATCGAGCAGGTGATCGCTGACATGCCAGGTGCAACTGTCTTTAGCACCCTGAATGCCAAGTGTGGGTTTTGGCAGATCCCTCTGGACAGAGCCTCTTCCTTGCTTACTGCCTTCATGACCCCTATTGGGTGCTACGTCTTCCTCCGCATGCCCTATGGCATCACCACGGGCAGCGAACTTTTCCAGCGCTGCATGGAGCAACTGTTCGCTGGCTCTCCCTGTGACATCATCGCTGTCAGCATCCTCATCTGCACAGCCGGGTCCATCAGTTACTGCCACTGCTGCAACCAATGCTAGTGATGGTTTAAATTACATTACATCT
This sequence comes from Crinia signifera, assembly GCF_055691185.1. NCBI lineage: Eukaryota > Metazoa > Chordata > Amphibia > Anura > Myobatrachidae > Crinia > Crinia signifera. The sequence continues at coordinate 236,242,716 of NC_139218.1, forward strand.
TCCATCTGCCACCTTAAAATTGATTAGCCCCCTCCCCTACACCCATTAGGCAATGATTTAAGAGACGACTGGTAATAAATTAATAATAATCACAAAATTAAACAATCAGATTACATTAATTAATCATAATCACACAATCAAGCCAGATAGGGGTCTTGTTGGATGTTAAAGTGATCAAAACAGTTACACACTTGCAGACAAACTCTGTGCTGCACAAAATGCCCACCGCTCCTTGGCTGCACATGGTAAACAGTGCACGATCAAGCAAGATAGGGGTCTTTTTTGGGCCTATTTTTTTAAACTGCCATCCTGTCTGCCGCTGCATTGCCACTCTTACATGAGCCACGTGTTTGTGCCGCACACTTGTGTGGCTTAGCATAGTTATCCAGCTACCTCGGTGCAACCTTTTGCCCTAAAAACAATATTGTAAGGTGTTAGGTGTTCAGAATAGACTGGAAATGAGTGGAAATGAATGTCATTGAGGTCAATATAGCGTAGGAGCAAAAAAAAAACACCCAAATTCTGCGATTTTAGCAGTTTTTATGCTTTAGGAGGTGTTTTGCCAAAACCCATTAGAACCCAAAACCTCAAGGTAATCAGAACCCAAAACCCAAAACCCGAAAAGTGGCCGGTGAACATCCCTAGTTATTAACCAGAATAGCCGTCTTTCATAAGGTTTTCTGTATTTCTCCAACAATATACATGGTTTGTGGCTTACATTATGACGGAACATCAAAGCTTTTTTTTCTCTGTTCATTCGCTCTACCCCACCCCTTTGCTCATTTAATAATCACGATGAGCAAGTATGTTCAGACGGGATAAAAATTGCCTTTTAAAAGCCCTCAACCAATAGCTGATGAATGATCAGTGTAATAAATATTCTTTGACAAGTAAAAACCTTTGCTCTATTGGGACATGACAAATGGACAAAAAAAGTCACATAAGGATATGTTTCAATGTGTGGAAAAAAGGTTTTGTGTTTTTCTCCAGTAACCTAATTCTGGCAGCAAAAAATGAATAAAAACAAACCAGCCAGAGCTATTGCTTTTATTATTTCATTCAGAATAAAGCACATAGACTTATTGATATTGGCACAAAAAGGTCATCTTAATAAAAGCTTCAAAACCTCCAGTTGTCAGTGTAATAGGCATGGCATTTATATGCACAATTCTTGGCTTGAAGATACTTAATGTGGAATTAATCTTTGATCCTTAATCCCTTATGGTAATGAAGACATTGATGTGAAATAAAGAAGATAGCAATGAGAGATTGGATATTAATACAGTAAATGTAAATTGAATAAATGTATGGGCCTCTGTATTTTCCAAAGCACATTTGGGCGTCTGTTTTTAAAAGGTTAAAGATTTTTATGGTAACTCATATAAGGCCAGATGTACTAAGCCTTGAAAAGGGATAAAGGGGAGAGAAATAAAGTACCAGCAAATCAGCTCCTATCTGCCATATTACAGGCTCTGTTTAAAAAATGACAGGAGCTGGTTGGTTGGTATCGCTCTCTACTTTACCAATTTTGAAAGATTAGTACATCGGGCCCATAAACGTTTGTATTTGTCATTTAAACATGGAAATAATAACTAGATGTAATGCATAAAGCCAGTAGAAAATGCTTTGATGCATTATATCAAAGCCATTTCTAAATATGGGTTTGTGTTGAATTTTGTGACAAACAGTACAGCAGCGGACATGACACTTGTTTCATTCTCCTTGCTGCTTGCAATACTATACAGTACTATGTATTGTTCATCCTCTCTGATGCTTCATATATGCTCCATACAGATGGGGCCAACCCCATCATTGCTGGCGCGTCACCAGCCACCCCGACCTGCCTGGCGCACTAGCAATCATTGCCGGGAATGTCTCCGATGCATGCCCGTCTCATTCCGTGGCGATTACCAGGAGAGCGGTTCCATCTGTATAGAGTAATATGCCCCAAACCCATTCGTTCAGGTCCAAATTTGCCTCCTTCCCAGATGTTCAGGGTCTGCACATGCATATACTTGAATATGCGCATGCGCAAAACCCGGGAGCGAACGGCTTCAGCGAGTTACACACTCGGGAATAAAAATGCTGGGTGTTCCCCTGCACACGCAAGCGTGGCAATGCCTGCTTTGGACAGGTGTCTAACATCACATGCCGTCAGTGCCCGCCCTCTTTTCACCATTTTGCGGGCATAAAAGGATTTAGTCTAGATTATTATTATCGAACAGCAGAAAAATCATTCCATGGTGAGTGACCATCGAATGATTTTTCCCGCTTGCGGCCACATGCATAAGGATGTGTCCATGTACAAATCCCCTAGCATACTAGCAAAGGGATTCAGGGGTCCAAGGGGCCAGGCGTTCAGCAGGGTGGTTTACCTGTTCGCTAGACTGCGAGTATACGCAGCCATGGGAACATGTCTGAATCAGGCCCATTGTGCAGTACCCAGCAGCTGTTGTTCTCCTGTAACTACATTCACCACATCACGTGTATGTCATTCCGCAGCTCTAGTCTCTCTTGTTTCACTCTCACCACTCAGTTGGGAATCTTTCCAAGTTTCTTTCACAGATACTTTACATTCTCCTTGTCAGTCCAGAGGAAAGATATTGATTTTCCCCCAACAGTATTCAACATGGAATTAAGAACAGTTTAAACAGTTACACTGATAGGAATCCCCTGTGATTACAGTATATGAGAAGCTAGCTGGTAGAAACAGCTATAGAAAGCTTTTAGAGCACTTGGTGGGCTGCTATGGCTGCTCTGTATGGTATCCCTTCTCTGGGTCAACAATGTCTAGGGGCCAGATTCTCTAAGTTTCAAAAGAGATCAAATGGAGAGTGATAAACAGCCAGCCAATCAGCCAATCTGACATGGTTTTGAAAAATGATTGGCTGGCTGTTTATCACTCTTCATTTTATCAATTTAGAAGCTTAGAGAATCTGGCCCTGAGTCTGCAGACACTAGGTAGACCACTAATGGTCAACAATGACCAGGGTGACACATATGAATGGTGGACACATCCTAGGTCGACAGTGACAGAAGGTTGACAAAAGCAAAAGGTCGACGTTGATACGTCAACACTGAAAAGGTCAACACAAGTCGACAGATTCTGTGTTCATTAGGTTAAACATACTTACCTACTTTGTAAGTCTCCTCTCTAGGAGCAGCCTAGAGAGGAGAAACCACAGGGCACTTTAGGGAGTGGGACCAAATGGGAAACATCCTGGGCGAGATGTACTAAGCCTTGAAAAGTGATAATCCACCAACCAATCAGCTACTGCCTGTCATTTTACAAACACAGCCTGTGACATGGCATTAAGGATCTGATTGGCTGGTGGTTTATCACTCTCCATTTTATTACTTTTCAAGCTTAGTACATTTGGCCCCCTGTCATTTAGCCACGCGTCATGGCTCCTGCAATTGTCAGAGAGCAATTAAATCCTTCTCACTTCACTAGGAAGTGGGCAGGGTGTGGGAGAGCCGCTTGCTCTTCTGGGGCTGTGGGGAACATCCCAAAAATCTTGAGCCTTCCACAGGTTCTGGGGAGGTAAGCAAGTAGGTTATTATTATTATCCCATACCTATCTATATAAGCCTATAGGATATTTCTACCTTATTTAAACAATTATTTTCATGACCTTCTCAGAATAAACATGTCCTGTCTATTTATTCCTTCATTTAATATAGAAGAAATGATCCATAGGAGCAAAACAAAAACAGTCTTAACTAATAATACATGTAAATAATACTACTAACCTGTCATCTGGAAGGCTTTCAGTCACTTGTAGATATGACATACTGTAATAGTTGTCTGCTTTTCTCCACAGGTGAATGTGTTTTGCAGATGACTTTATGCTTTTATTTGAAAGCAGGCGTGCCGTGATACCAGACATGTAGAGAAAGGAAGCAAATGCTAGGTCATTGTTAGCTGAGGGGCATAGTATATTCTATTATGAGTTAGTGATCCATGACTGCCTTAACTGCTGACTAAAGGTATCACTGTCACCTTCCCTGTCTGTTATCAGCTCACTTATCTCCACAGGCAAATTGTAAAATGTGTGTTCCGCTTGTCAGACTGTAATGTAATACTGTATGTAATACTTTTACATTGTCGGCTATGTAACTTTTTAAAGATATGTTACTCACGTGCAACAATACATTTAAATAGACTGGCAGAGCCGGCCCTAGGCATAGCCATACTAGGCAATTGCCTAGGGCTTCGGCCTATACCTAGGGGCGGCAGCCTCCCAGCCAAATCTGAGCACCACTGGCTCTGAGTCTGAGCTTCCCGACCGGCGCCGTGCCCGCCCTCTCAGCAAAGGATGCACAGCAGGAAGGCGCCGGGCAGGAGAGGCGCTCTCGCTCTCCCCACTCTGCATCCTCTCTGCTGTCCTGCTGTTATTGCTGGGCCGGCTGCTGCACTTGCCACAGCAGTGTGTATGACAGGCAGCGCCGGAAGCATGAACTCCACTCTGGAAGCAGATCTGTCCTTCACTGCAGGCAAGCTATAATAAACCTTTGACCTATTTATATTTATTTATTTGAATGAACTGTGGGAATGTATTATATTATTGAATCATAAGCACTGGTATGCATTTAAACTCCCACCATTTCTGCAGTGCGTAATGCTTTAATGCATTATTAGTGATGTAGAACCTTTAACTTTTTATAGTTTACCATTGTATTATACATTATTATTTCTGCAATTGCTGCTGATTCATGGTTGCAAATTTTGTTTACCTAATACTGGGGCAGATGTATCAACTAGCGTTAATTGGTTTTTCTGCACTTAACGCTAGTTAACTGGGAGGGATTAAGTTTGTATAAATGTACTAACCACGCACCTAATGTGCGATATGGACAGCAATCCCCCCTGTATTTAGAGGCCGCTTTGCCAGCTCAGGGCTATCATTGTCCTATTCCCACTGCAGGGACAACACTAACCAGTGGCGTAACTAGAAATTTTGCTCCCCCCTGCCAAAAAAAATTCTGGCGCCCCCCCCCCTCCCATTTTTGTTAAAAGAAAAACAGTTTCTTGACAATTAGGTTACCAGTGCGAACAGTAAAAATATGCCCTCCCTCCTCCCCCCCCCCCAAATTAAAGAAAAACACAAAAGAATTTATGAAGAACCAATTCTTATTAGACAATATGCCGTACACTGTACGCTTGCGAGCAGGGCCCTCCTCCCTCCATATCGGTTTGTATCTACCCAGTTTTTTTAATCACTGTTGTTTCCAATTGTGAAACGCAACGGAATATGCTGCGCTATATAAGAAACTATAAACAAATAAATACATTATACAACACACCATAATGACTCTTACACATTATGCCACATACTGTAATGTCCATAACACAGTTATGCCAATACACATTACGCCACAACGTAATACCCATTGCACATTATGGCGTGGGGGGCAGCACTCTGAGACTTAATACAGGCGGCGGATCAAGGTGAAACTGGGTGCATTTAATAACGTTTCGGGGAGCTAGTCCCCTTCATTAGATGGCACACAATAGTGAAGACATTACAGATATAAGGATACTCACCAATCGATGCCGGGGAAGCCGTCCATCCGTCCGCCCATCCACGCTGCCCGCCTCCATCTCCGTCCAGCGCCGATGACGTCATAATCCGGCGGCTGTATCGTGCAGGAGGTGGCTGCGTTGTCAGGGATACAGAGACTCTTCTCCCGGCATCTCCTCGGCAGCATCTAACAAGAGTGCACACATAACATGTGAATTAAAAATTGCAAAAAGCGTGTGTACAGTGCTTTAAAGAAGAGGAGCATGCATGCTCCATTTACAGTGATTATAATATAGGTAAAAAAATGTTTTGAAAAAAGACAAACTTATTACACTTAACGCTGACATTACTTGTATATCTTAATAATCATGGAAAGCACCTTGAGGGACACAGTATGATCCTATGTGGAGAACAGTTCAGAGTTATGATTTGTTTAACATATAAAACCAGTCACTGAGAACATTTTATAAACAATTATTTTATAAAAAATTACTCAGACCTAAAGACTCGTTAAGACCTCGCGGCCACAAGGTGTCTAAATGATATATCCAATGGGACTCTTAACTGTAGCAACTTTTTTGCTCTGTTTCCCCCTCTAATGCTGGGGGCACATGGTCTATGATTTTATATTTAAGCGTAGCCATGTTATGTCTAAAACTGGCACCTTGCGGCCACAAGGTCTTAACGAGGCTTTAGGTCTGAGTAATTTTTTATAAAATAATTGTTTATAAAATGTTCTCAGTGACTGGTTTTATATGTTAAACAAAAAAGGAGGAGGAGACAGCATCAGAGAGAGAGGGGGAGGAGACAGCTCCAGAGAGAGGGGAAGGAGACAGCGTCAGAGAGAGGGGGAAGGAGACAGCGTCAGAGAGAGGGGAAGGAGACAGCGTCAGAGAGAGGGGGAAGGATACAGCGTCAGAGAGAGGGGGAAGGAGACAGCGTCAGAGAGAGTGGGAAGGAGACAGCGTCAGAGAGAGGGGGAAGGAGACAGCGTCAGAGAGAGGGGGAAGGAGACAGCGTCAGAGAGAGGGGAAGGAGACAGCGTCAGAGAAGGGGGAAGGAGACAGCGTCAGAGAGAGGGGGAAGGAGACAGCGTCAGAGAGAGGGGGAAGGAGACAGCGTCAGAGAGAGGGGGGAGGAGACAGCGTCAGAGAGAGGGGGAAGGAGACAGCGTCAGAGAGAGGGGGAAGGAGACAGCGTCAGAGAGAGGGGGAAGGAGACAGCGTCAGATAAGGGGGAAGGAGACAGCGTCAGATAAGGGGGAAGGAGACAGCGTCAGAGAAGGGGGAAGGAGACAGCGTCAGAGAGAGGGGGAGGAGACAGCGTCAGAGAGAGGGGAAGGAGACAGCGTCAGAGAGAGGGGGAGGAGACAGCGTCAGAGAGAGGGGGAGGAGACAGCGTCAGAGAGAGGGGGAGGAGACAGCGTCAGAGAGAGGGGGAAGGAGACACCGTCAGAGAGAGGGGGAGGAGACAGCGTCAGAGAGAGGGGGAGGAGACAGCGTCAGAGAGAATGGGGAGGAGACAGCGTCAGAGAGAGGGGGAGGAGACAGCGTCAGAGAGAGGGGGGAGACAGCGTCAGAGAGAGGGGGAGGAGACAGCGTCAGAGAGAGGGGGAGGAGACAGCGTCAGAGAGAGGGGGAGGGGGCAGCACCAGAAAATGAGAGTGGGGGCCTAAAATACTATAATACCTATACCTATAATACCTCATTATACCAGACAGCAGCCTCGATGGGAGCACAGGTCAGCCATGGACTTCTTATGGGGGTGGGCACTTCACGGCATTAGGCCACGCCCCCTAAATGTCCGCGAATCGCGGGACTTCTGGAAGCCGGCCAGGAGGGTGAGAGGATGGACGCAGGGATGCGCTGCAGCTTGAGGGGGGCGGGCCAAGGTGAGCGGGCTCAGGCTAAGGGGAGCAGGGAGCTCAGCCAGTTCTCACTGAGTGACGCTGCTCTTTGGCGCAGCCGCAGTCAGGAGGAAATAATGAATAGTGGGCACGGAGTAAGAGGGAGCTGCCTCTGTGGCTGTCTGTGTGGGGACGCTCAGTGACCAAGTCACTGAGCACCCTCACACAGACAGACAGTCAGAGGCAGAGTAGTACAGGACGTATTGGCTGCTGCAGGCAGCCGCAGCAGCAGAGGAGAGAGCTTGCGCAGGATGCCTGCTTTCGGCTCTGAGAGTGCCGTGACACACTCACTTGTCCGGCACAAGGCGCCCACGCAGCCCCCGCTCCCCCAAGCAGTGGCGGGGGCTGCCTTACGGTATTTCCGCCACTGACACTAGCCCTGCTGCTGTCTCCAGGCTGCACAAGAGAACTCGCAATAAAAGTGAGATCTCGCGCATGCCCAGACAGCTGGCCGGGGGAGAGCAGTTTTTTTTTTTTAAATGCACATGCTCAGGGCTGCCTGGGGCGCCGATAAGGAGAGCCATTAACGCTTAGTGTAACGGCTCTCCTTGTCAGCGCTGTAGGGTTAATCATCATTATGCAGGAGAAGCGGGACCCATTATTTCATAAACTTTATGGCCCCATTGATACATCTGCCCAAATATAATTAACGCAGCACTTCAGGTGTTATAGTCTGAAGCGATGTTCACATTTAAAATTTTGTTTAGCTGTTTATGACAAGAAGAGAGGAAGAGCCAGCTCACAATTGATCACAGGGAAGACATGTAACTAAAAATAGTGGTGTGCCAAAATGATGCTTTAAAACCTTAATTGCAGTTTAAAAAATGCACTTAGAATAATGTGTACTACAGACAAAGAAGTAATATTAAAGGATAGATGAAATGTAGCCATGTGTATTCTCTAATTAGTATCATTACCCCACTATCACCTAATACAAACTAGCAATAAAAAATAAAAGCAGATCATGTCTACAGACTGGAGATTGTAGTTATGGGAATTTATCAATAATAAAATGTATCATAATGCATGTTACTACAATAGCAGATGCCAGATATCCATGGATACCTATGGAAATGTTCAAGTTTAGTTTTCTTAGTCACATAATTAACAATACAACACATTAAGTCAGATATTTGGCAGCAGTGTTCAGATTTCAAGTTTAGTTTACCTAGCCATATAATCAACAATACATTGCAAATCTTCAATTTCAAACAAATACTGTACCTGTCTGCAAACATAACTGGGCACAGGCAACAGGCAAACAATGGCATATATTCAATGCCGTGGGCGAGCGGTGACTGCGAGCAGGACTTTTTGCTCGCAGTCACCGCTCACCCTGTCAGTATTCAACTGACCCTCCTCATACGCAAATGCTCCGTTTTTTGAGCGAGGGAGAATTGGCGTATGTGCCTCCAAAAGCTGCGAGAATCGAGGCTAGTTACAGCGAGTTTGCTGCACTAGCCGCGGCTCTCGCAGTTTAGGGGAATCCTCGCAGTTCTGTGACGGCGAGGATTCCCCCGGAACATTGCATAGTGTGAGCGGCCGGCGCGGGGGTTAAACTGCGAGGATCACTGGTTTTCTGTGATCCTCTCAGTTTAACCCCCTCGCCGGCCGCTCGCACCGGCATTGAATACATGCCAATGTGTCAAGTCAAGAAATAAAAAAAGGGAGCTCAATATTTTATCATGTTTGGGAGAAAAAAAATGCTTATTGTGATATAGCTAAAAATCTTAACTTTCATAAAACAGGAAGCGGGACTCTTGACAAAGGGACATGGCCTCTGAAAAGGAGAAGTGGCTTTGCAGCAATGCTGCAATCGCGATTCATGCCCTTCTTTTTTATCACTGTCGGGGGGCAAGGACATTGCTCTATGAGCTACTGGCATACCCCCTGTCCCCTCTGGTTCTGTAAATAGATACAGTTCACATGCGCACAGCATCTATTCACTCTGCTAATACATGATTCTTCCAAGAAAATCAATAAAGTTGGTTGGAATGTACTTTAATTAATAAATATGCATTAGTCACCTGCTGTACATGTTCCTTTGTGTAGTGGTTTTTGTGACCAAGCCAAACAGTGGCAAAACAATAGCCCTGCAGACCGTGCGGCAGCGGGGAGGGACTGTGAAAGTGCGGGTGCTGGAGGTCTGCCGGGCTATTGTAGATTTACTTGTCTGCGCTGCAGTCCCGGCTCCCCTCCTGGCTCCTGCTGCTATAAAATGTCCCGCCCCCATACAGCAGACAGTACTCTGAAATTGTCTGCTGTATGTGGGTGGACATCTTGTGATGGTCTGTTTTCATTGCAGCAGAAGCCAGGAAGGGAGCCGGGACAGCACCACAGACAAAATCTGCGGGTCCCTTCTACTGCTGAGTGGAGGGGTAAGGCATAGGGGGGCATGGGCGGTGGTGGTAGTTAAAGTTTAGTAAAAAATTTTTGGTGGAGGGGCGCAGATATGATAGTTACAACACTGAAGCCAAATGTCAATCTTATAAAGGAGGATGGGCCAGTACCCAATACTTCTTAGATTTTTGTGACACTTCCAAATGTTCCAAAGCAGCATTTGTAGAAGAATATCAATTAGATGTGTATGAAGAATGGGCTGATGGATAGATTCACTCTCCATGTCACTCACAACAGTTCTTTCTGTTGTATTATTTGCATATTTGAAAGACTACAGGAATCCTATCAATATGTTCCATAAATTGCCCACAATTCAGCATATTAGTCTACATCTGTCTACAAGGGATTTTTAATGGTACTTTAGTTCTCATAGAGGCGATCCTCATTCCATCAAGCCTATCTCATAGTGTTAAAATGCCATAACATATGACCTGCATCATACAGTATGTTGTAGGATTGTCCTTAAACCACTACTCGCATTGAATAACAATGTGCTCAAAGCGTGTAGATCCCCATCCCCCAACTTTTTCAACTTAAAGAAGTAAATAACTGCTGATCTTATCCTTCTGATTCTAGATCAATTATTATTTTCCCCAGAGCCTATAAATCCTTGTCTCTTTTAAACCCATTCACACATCCCATCTTTCTCTTTTTTTTTTCTGAAATAACTTCCAAATCATGTCTCCTAGCCTCAAAATCAGGATTCTTAAATACCATTCCTATACAATTACTTATCATAAAAAGTAATGAGAAATCTGTCACAGCCTCTTTGTCTCCTCTGCTATATGGTGTAACGTGTATTTCTACTGATACTCAATAAAAGTCAGTTGATTGCCATCTGTATACCATGATCCCATAATCTGAGAACCTAGTTAATAGGGATTCCCTTTGTCCCTGTGCATATATCTATCCTGCTTATGTTACTATACTTCTCATACAGTATAATTATCATGGCCCTGGATATTCTGGAATGCTAATTAATCTATCACAAACGAGTGATAGGCTATATGATGGTTATTAGCAAAGATAATGAAGTATAATCAGCAGACTCCTGTAAATATTAGCTCTAACTTTTATAGAGGTGGAATCTAAGTGTTCTCCAGAGCCCGCTGCATTGTGGGATGGACTTGGCTGCTTTGCCTGCCAGGTCGTCTGATCTTTTAGAAGGTTATTAATGAGGAAGGTAAACAAAATAATGCAAGATGGTAAATGTAAATATAGTGTACACAGAAATAATAAAAAAAAAAAAAACCTTTGACTAAATTTCCTAGCAGAATCTAAACTTTCTGAGACTTAGCGGTCAATTTTAAAAGATTTTTTATCAAATGCAAATTGATGGAAATCGATCTAAATTGATGTTGTCTGTGTTTAAAACATATATTTTCTGTTATGCAAAAAAATGTATATTTAAAAAATATCTTAGTAATGATGTGTTTTAGCCCCTGAAATCCAACATTGCTTTAAATCAAGTTTTATAAATTTTAAATTATGAAAATCTAACCTTTAGTAAATAAACACCTTATACTACCAAATCTAAATTGAGAAAATGGGAAAATGCATGTGTCCACTCTATGGGGGTAATTCATACCTAATCATCTATTTGCTAAATTACAGTGCTCTGCGATCATATAGCCGTCAACCCCACCAGGGTAAATTCCATCTCTGTGCAAGGCTGCGCAAGGCCTGTAACAATATATCGCAGGTTGGCAATTAGCTGCAAGTCCATGTGCAATTCGCCATCTAATGCTTTTTAGACTGTGTGCAGTCTGTGCATAGCCCAGGACCTACTCGTTCAGGGTGATAAAAACAGATGGATTTTGCAGGGTGGCCTTGCACATGCTTACTGCGAGCCGGATGCCTGCACAGTCATACGATTATCGTCCGGAATGCAAATTTGCAGCTAGAGATGGGCGACGTGGCTGAACATTTGGGTTCGTTGCTGGGATTTGGATTTGGCTTTGTCGAGTGGCGGTGAAAGGCTTTGAATTTCACGGAATCTGAACTGCTCATCTCTATTCGCAGTCCAGTGATTAGGTCTAAATAACCCCCTATGTACTAAACACTGCTAATCTAAGTAATTATAATAAACAATTATTGCAATTTAACATAAGAGTAAAATTGAGGTGTTTAGCATAATTTTGGCCAATAGTATGGGCCCAGCTAATACGATATGGTGACCTCATTTGGTGGCTCCCTAACTTTCCTAAGGTTCATGTACAGAGAACAGGATCCCTATGTGAGCACAAGCCCAAGGTATAAGACTAGTGAGAGCTAGCAGTGTAACTGCTAAAAGTGCAAAGTTTTGTTTAAGGCTCGGGGAGAGGGTTTGGTTTTGCACTAGAGTGGTGCTCCTCATCCCACACAGACTTATCCCCCTTGAGTTACTCTAGTCCACTCACAGATGTCCCACCAGTTCCAAAATGTGGTACTTATATGTTAGTTGGGCGCCCACTGAGCTATTTGCTTAGTTTTCTGCATCCGCTCGCCACGATTCGGGCTCGGTGGCTCGCTGCGCTCGCCACACTATATAAAATCAACTCCCTGCCGACATGTATAGTGGGGGTATGAGCGTAGTAACTATAGTGGGCACCCAACTAACATATAAGTACCCAATATGTTAAAAAATGATGGTGCATTTTTATAATATCTCAAAAAAACATGAATGAAATCCTGCAGACTCTGACCCCAGCTCACACAAGTTTCTCTCTGGCCCCAGCCCACACAAGTGTCTCTCCATGTCCAGTTCCAAAATGTTGTTAAATTAGTGCACATTAATTATATAATTTCTCAAGCAACAGGAATGAATCAATGCAGACTCGGGCAACACAAGTGTCTCACTATCCGCTGCACTTCCCTTCTTTTATGTCTTTTTGCTGCCCACAACAATGGCTGCTCTGCTCTGCCTGTCTCAGCCGTGCTGCATGATATCATGGTGATACTCATGCTGCAATCAACTAAATAAACTGAATCAGTCCTTTTTTGTGAAAAATTGCATAAGTCAAAAAAAATCGCACTCTATTCAATCTCGCCCTGTGTGTTTTTCTGCATTTTTAGCTGTGTTTTTGAAAAAACATTGTTCTTTACCATTAGAGAGGTATACTGTACTACTCTATAACGGCATCTATATGTAATCTGAAGGTAACAAAAAATGAAACCCCCTTCTTACTAAGTTCTAAATTGAGAATACAGTATACAGCTATACATTCTCTGTTTTGATTAAATGTATTTTACCATACAGTATGCATTTCCTTTCTCCGGTTTGTGGTTTCCATTCTTGTTTCTTATTTTACCATGTACCTCTGTGTCTCAATTTCTTTCATTATGCAGTGCTCTCTCTGGGTCACGGCACACGCCCGGACTGTTCAAAAATCAATATCAGTAAAACCATGTTGGGAATTTAAATCTCCCTAAATGCATTTTTTTTACACAAGAGGGACTTCTGCATACATGGTATAGTAAATTGAATTTTTTCTTTCATTTGCCCAGTAAGAAAATATTCTCTTTGCTATAAGAGCTACAGTTCAGTAAACTATGGTCTATTTGCTATTCCAAATCACTATATACAGATTCAGCCACGCTCATCTACCCTTCTAATGGCGAGTAGATTGATACAATAGTCTTACTGCCCCTGGATGCAGGGTATCATATTATGCCGCAGTGTGGCGCATTGAGGTTTAGTGGCGTATTGAGGTTAAGTGTGGCATATAGAGTTGCCAGAGAGTGTAATGTGGGAGGTCTTCAATGAAACACAGTACGGCAATATAGTGCAAGAACTACTTTATTTTAAATGCAGTAAAAAGGTGTGGCGACAGACATGCAGTGATAACATCCTTTACAGGTGAGTGCTGGGCAGGGGCGGATTGGGACTGCAATCCAGGCCGGGAGAAAAAGTTTTGCAGCAGCCCGGGGGGGGGGGGGGGGGCGGGGTTTCTGGCGGTAGCGGCAGGTCTGAGGGGGGGTGCTGTCGGCGGGGGCAGCATGGGGGGAGGTGCTGGCAGGTGCTGGCGGCGGGGGGGTATGTAATTGGGGGGATGCTGGGGGGGGCGGCCACTGATGTAATGCTGGGGGGAGCTGGGCGGCGGCAGTGCTTCTAATGTGGGTCGGAGGGGCTCACCTGCTCCAGTCCTTTTTGCTGCCTTTCGTGGGGAACGGGAGCTGGGAGCCTGCTGCCGCCACACATGAAAGTCCATGGGAGGTGCTGTGCGCTATCGCGTTTTGGATGTGGGAAAAGTGCCCAGACAGTCCGGGGGCAGCGCGACCGGACCATTTTTATGGAGTTTTGGGCTACAGGATTGCCGACTATACTGTAGATCACGCAGAGTAACTAGAAGGACTGCCGGTCGCTTTATAATATCACTAGTATCATAACTATGAATGTCAACATAATATGGTATTTGCTGTCACTGTGCTGTTTGAGCATCCAGGGTGCACACAGTCAATGACAGTGAAAGCACACTTGGCACACAGTGGGGTAGATTTATTAACATTTGATCAGGGGAACATGCACTATCCCCGTGCGTTGAGGCAGGGGATAGCGCTCCCCTGATCTATGACACCCATTGAACGGGTGTCTGACGTGCGGTGGTGTGGGGCAGGAGGCATAGCGCAGGGACGATATTTTGTACTGCGTGCCTGCCTCCTGCCTAATGTATGAGCGGTGAGCATCGCTGACCGTTCCGCCCCCTGCAGCTATCGACTTCGACAGCTGCAGGCGGCGATGCCCTATGCCCACAGCAGGGACAGCGCTGTCCCTGCTGCTTACTCTGAGCTGTGCTGGCGATCTCGCGAGTGTAGCGAGATCCCACGCATGCGCAGTGAGCCGTCCGGGGGAAAGGAGACAGATGGGGACATAGCCGGAGGGGGAAGTTAGTGCTCCCCCGCTTCGGCGGGCAAGATATTAATACATCTTGTCGGTCTCCCCTCCTGCTTCGCCTCGCTAATGAGGCGAAGCAGGAAGTGTTATAGCAGCGCGTTCCTCGCGCCCGCTATAATAAATCTACCCCAGTATTTGGTACATGCTGTACAGCACAACTATATGGGGAAAATAAGAAACCATGAAATTTACCATGCATCACTATATCACTGCAGATGATCCTCACAAGTCTCAATGGCCATCTTGGCTTACTGTATTCACCGATGGTTACTATGCCCTATTCTTAGGGTTCCAGATTGAGACTGTAGGGCATTATTGTCTAGTGATCACACTCATCAGACACACTAATCAGACCTCCCAACTATCCCAATTTTGCTGCTCTGTGCGAATGTAGTGTCCCGTGTGGGAGAGGCAAGATTGGGACACAGTCTCAACTCTTACCCAGCATAGTATAAGCAGTAATTGTATGCAGTGGTGACTGCATGCCAAGTTCAGATCAATAGGTCGACACAAGCATTAGGTAGGGCATGAAGCATGAAATACCTCCTTTTGGCACATGTCGGCCCAAAAAAAAGTGAAAAACCCCATGTGGACCTATCCCCATGTCGACCTATCCCCATGTCGACTTAATGGTGTTGACCTAATGCTTGTCAACCAACATGCTGTAGACCAAATTACTGTATATCTTTCCGACACAGGGAAAAGAGGCATCGCCTATTCAATGCTGTCATTTCCAACAGCATTGGAGGCGGCACTCATCAAAACAGATCCAACTTTACAACCAGTTGGATCTGTTTTGTTGGAAACAGCCGTGGATTGTCAAGTTCGACAATCCACAGCCATTTTCCCACCTTTTCACTACTCGACAGATGGAACACTCTACCAAGCAAGCGAAACATTAAATTCCACCTGTTGATAAACTATCGAACTATGAGAAAACATTCCAGAATTCCAACTTTCAGGACATTCCGACAGTCAGAATCCAGGACTGAATAAACACCCCCTCCCCCCCATAGACTGGGGACATGCATTGCAGCTCAGCCATGATTTTGCAAGGTCATACCACCATAAGTACGGACTTGCTCCCAGCCTCTCGAATATTGGGAGGTATGCACTGCTAATTAAATAATAACTACTAAGGAAAAACGGGATGCAGTTAATATCCCGGCGGTCGGGATCCCGGCGTTCAGAATCCCGACGCCGGAATCCCGACCGCCGAAATGCCGACACATTCTCCCTCCTGGGGTGTCCACGACACCCCTGAAGGGAGAATAAATTAGTGTGCGAGGCACCGGGCCCGCTGCGTGGCGAGCGCAGCGAGCCCGCAAGGGGGGGGCGATCCACGTCCCCCCCTTGTCGGCATTTCGGCTGTCGGGATTCCGGCATCGGGATTCTGAACGCCGGGATCCCGACCGCCGGGATTCAATACTGAATCCGGAAAAACATATTGGACAATGTATCAAACCTTAGCTAAGCGGGCAAGTAGATTATCTGTCCATAGCAACCAATCAGCTTCTACGTATCAAGAAGCTGATGCACAACCTCTCAGCAAAGGACCCTGTGGCAGTATGGAAGGGCATGCAAAACATCACAAATTACAAGAAGGCCCAACCACAGTCTGAAACCAGCCCTGAACTTGCAGATGACCTGAACAAGTTCTACTGCAGATTTGAGCAGGCTGTACCTCCCCCACTCCATTACAAAGACCACCACACCCAGGCCCTCCATGTGGACCAAGGCGAGGTAGAAGAAGTACTCAAAAGAATAAAACCTAAGAAGGATGCAGGACCAGATGGTGTGTCGCCATCCAGTGTTAGGACCTGTGCAGCTCAGCTCTTCCTCATTTTCACAGCGATAGTCAACTCCTCCCTGGACTTGTGCAAGGTTCCTGCCTGCTTCCAATGCTCCATCATCGTCCCGATCCCTAAGAAAACACCTGCGAAGGACATAAATTACTTCAGGCCAATTGCACTAACCTCAGTGGCCATGAAAGTATTTGAAAGACTAGTACTGAAGCACCTGAGAAAAGTGACGAACTCTCACCTTGACCCCATGCAGTTCGCCTACCGGGCGAACAGAAGTGTAGAGGATGCAGTCAACCTCTGGCTGCACCATATTTTACAACACCTCGACCACCAAGGCACCTATGCCTATTTGTGGACTTCAGCTCAGCATTTAATACTATCGTTCCCGGCATCCTGCAGCCAAAACTCCTCTCCTTAGGAGTCCCAGGATCAACATGCTCATGGATAGTGGACTTTCTAATGGCAAGAGAACAGGTGGTCAAAGCCGGCGCCTTCTCGTCCAGCACCCGAACAATCAGTACTGGAGCCCCCCAAGGATGCATCCTCTCCCCTCTGCTCTTCTCTCTTTACACGAATGACTGTACATCAGCTGAGCAGTCAGTGAAAATCATAAAAGTCGCAGATGACACCACTATCATCAGCCTAATCAAGGATGTTGATGAGACCGTGTACAGGCATGCAGTGGAGAAGCGGACACAGCGGTGCAGCAGCTACAACCTCGATCTAAATCACACCAAAACAGTTGAGATGGTGGTCGACTACAGGAAAAAACTAAATGCACTAGTCCCGCTAACAATAGCCAACGCAGTGGTGTCGCGGATTGAATCCTTCAAAGTCCTAGGGACAACCATGTCCAGCGACCTAAAATGGGGATTAAACATAACCACAAACATCAAGAAGGCCCAACAGCGCCTGTTCTTCCTGAGGCAACCCAGGAAATTCAACATCCCACAGGAGCGTATTCTACACCGCCATCATGGAATCTGTCTTATGTTCCTCGATCACAATCTGGTATGGTTGCGCAAGCGAAAACGACAAACAAAAACTGCAGAGGGTGGTGAAGACTGCGGAAAGGATCATGGGGACCGACTTCCCCCTAATAAGGGATCTGTTCTCATCCAGGGTAAGGAAACGTGCTGAGAAGATCGCAAAGGACAAGCTGCATCCCGGTCACAACCTGTTAGACATCCTACCAATCGGAAGATGGTTCAGGTCCATCCCCGTCAAAACGTCCAGATCCACAAGAAGCTTCTTTCCGTTAGCCGTCCATCACCTGAACAATCCAATCAAAGCAAATGCAATCCCAATATCAACAGCCAAACAACGTGTCCCTACTTGGTGACCTGACCACCATAGTCGTAGCTAGAAATTAAATGCTTGTAATGTCTTTATGTTATATGTAATGTCTCCCCCCCCCCCTTTTCATCCTTGCTTGATGCTGCACTGTGTGCGCAAGCATACATGGCCAATAAAGTTGATTCTATTCTATTCTATTTTAGAGAATGAACTTAAAATGCTATGTAAACAAATTCTAGCTAAAATACACTCTGTAGATGATTTTAATGTCTCCCTTATTGTTTGACAATGAGTCCATTACCAGCCCATCCACCCCAATCACACTAACACACGTACACTTTTGTGCTCTTCAGAACATTATGGGGGGGAATTTACTAAGATAGTATAAATTAGACTTAGATGTTGCTATGGGAAACCAATCAGATCCTGTCTACTATCTTCTAGAGCAGGGGTGGCCAAACCGGTCCTCGAGATCTACCAACGGTCCATGTTTTCCAGATCACCTAGCTGGTGCACAGCTGTAGTCAATACTAATGGTCACATTTTCAAACCTGCTGCATTCATTCCTACTATAGATCCACAGGTTGCCTGGAAAACATGCACCGTTGGTAGATCTTGAGGACAGGTTTGGCCACACCTGTTCTAGAGGGTTCTAAATAAATATGTAGATTCTGATTGGTTGCCCATAGCAACATCACATGTGAAATCTTATTCCCATCATAGTAAATTTCCCCCTACTGTATGTGTGTAGTGGCTGGTGGGAGTGGAGTGTCAAGACATCATCTTACTCAAATGGTATGGTGTCTTCATTGCTCTGCTTCCTTGATCTGTTAAAGCAGAGGTACAGTAGCATGTCTGATTCATGGGATAATAATGTGTGCCACACAGCTCAATTATTTGATTAACTAGTTTGAATGCATGCCAAAGATATTTTTGGTATTGTGCATACCATTAGAGATGCATGGTATTTTCAAAACTGTCATATGGAATATTAATCACACTGAATATAACATGGAAATTTCACACAATTTGTAATTTGGCCTTAACCCAACTGTCTCGATATTTTTTATAACATTATTAGAAGTATCTGTATGAAGTACTGACCCATTGCACATTGATGCAAATTGAGGGGATAATAAATAATTGCAACGAAATGAAATAGAAGACAAAGATGTTTACCAGATAGAACAAGACTGAGTTTACGAACACAGGACATACAGTAATAACATTTCATGGAACAGTGTAGCAACCGTGGGACTCCAATACTGTAACATTGGAACGTTGCAACTCTGCAAAACAACCTGTTCTTATACAAAGCATTATTTGTGTGACACTTCCCTGGAATTGCATTCATCTCTGCTCAGCATGTTATACACAACGTTTTGCTCTGCATGTGTTTAGCAAAGCAAGGCATACACATTTTGTTCTCCTTAGCATCTCTCACAAACTTGGTGCATCTCACACCTCCCCTCCTTGTGTCTTCCTTCCAGATCTCTAATGAAGTGCTTAATTTCCTCTCCAGTCTAAAAAGTACCTGATATCTCAGTTGCTATAAAGGTGGCAGTTAAGTAACTATTTGTTATTTACCAGCTCCGATTGGAAATTAATTGGCTTTTGATTAATGAGCTTTAAAGAGGCACACAGAAGTCTTGGAAGGCAGTAAGAGTGAGAGAGAGCTGAAGTAAAGAGAGATGAAGGGGGAAAATAGTTAGCGCCAGATAGCAAAATCGATATTACAAAGGAAGAAACAAGAAGGTCAATAAAAAACAGAGCTGTGGAGGGATGTGATAAACATATTGAGAAAAATAAATTACGTGATGAAATACAAGAAATTGACAGAGGAAAGTCAGTATCTACACCTAGGTTTTATTCAGCAAAAAAAAATGAAAAATTGGCCCTTATTCTGGTTCACTTGCAAAGGAAAATTCCTTCTGCACATGTTACATCTGCCCCATCTGCAGTGCACATAGTATTGTCCATTTGAGAAGGAATTTGCCTTTGCGAGTGAACCAGAATAATGGCCATGGTGAGGAATATTAGATCCTTTTTCCAGACAGTATTATTAGAAAAGGCAGACTAATATTCAAAAAAAGGAGGTTGATACCAATACATTTACAGAAAAAGGTCCTAAGAGAACTCTCAAAATATCCAATGATACTAAAGGAACATAAAAGGGCCTGGTAACACTAATAACAGAATTATTCAAGCAGTCACTAGCGTTACTCCATTGTTCCACTCCACAAAATTGGAATCAAGGAAGAGGCAAGTCACTACTGTCCACTGAGCCTTATATTAGTAGTAGGAAAATTGATGGAAACAATATTAACCCCTTCATGACAGAGCCAGTTTGTGCCTTCATGACAGAGCCCTTTTTTTTCAAATCTGACATGTCTCACTTAAGTGGGGATAACTTTTTTTTGCTTTTACTTATCCCAGTGATTTTGAGATTGTTTTCTCGTGACACATTGTACTTCAAGTTAGTGGTAAATTTTGGTCGATACAGTCTGTGTTTTTTTGTGAAAAATACCAAAATATCGTGAAAAAATGGAAAATTTAGCAATATGCAAAATGTCACATTTTCTGCTTGTGAGACAAATAATCATACCACTCAAAATAGTTAATAACTAACAAAGACCATATGTCTACTTTATGTTGCAATCATTATTTCAACCCCCTTTTCATTTTTTTGGACACTAGGAGGCTTCAAATATGACTAGCAAATTCTCAAATTTTCAAGAAAATTTCAAACTCTGATTTTTTTAGGGACCAGGTCAGTTTTGATGTGACTTTGAGGGACTTGTATGTGAGACACCCCCATAAATGATGCCATTTCAAAAACTGCACCCCTCACAGTATTCAAAACAGCATTTTGGAAGTTTGTTAACCCTTTAGGTGTTTCACAGGAATTAAAACAAAGTGTAGGTGAAATTTCAAAATTTCATTTTTTTTGCAGAGTTTCAATTTTAATACATTTTTCTAACAAATACAGTACATTTTACTAGAGAAATGTGACTAAAAATTGATTCCCCCAATTCTTTGGTTTTCATAAATATCCTATATGTGGCCCTAGTGTGCACGGTGACCAAACCACAGGCTTCATAATAGAAGGAGCACCTACTTGATTTTGGAGCCTCCTTTTTATGAGATTATTTTTTAGGCACCATGTAGGTTTCTAGGCACCATAAGATGCTAAAAGTTAGGAACCCCCCCACAAGTGACCCCATTTTGCAAACTACACCCCTCAGGGAATTCATCTAGGGGTATAGAGTACATTTCAAACCCCCCGAGGTTTCACCAATTGTGGTACAACTGGGTAGTGAAAATGAAAAAAATTAATTTTTCATTTTCACAGCTCAGTTGTATCAAAATTGGTGAAACCTCGGGGGGTTTGAAATGTACTCTATACCCCTAGATGAATTCCCTGAGGGGTGTAGTTTGCAAAATGGGGTCACTTGTGGGGGGGTTCCACTGTATGGGTGTTTCGGGGGTCATTCAACCAGAATCTGTGCTGCAAAATCCAAAAATCACTCCTTCCCTTCTGAGTCCTGCCATGCACCCAACTGGTATTTTTTGGTCACATGTGAGGCATTGCCGTACCCGGGAGAAATTGGGGCACAGATTTTGGGGTGCTTTGTCTCCTTCATTCCTTGTGAAAATGAAAAATTTTGAGCCAGATCTGCATTTTTGTGTAAAAAAATTTAATTTTTTACACAAAAATGCAGTTCTGGCTCAAAATTTTTAATTTTCACAAGGAATGAAGGAGACAAAGCACCCCAAAATCTGTGCCCCAATTTCTCCCGAGTACGGCAATGCCTCACATGTGACCAAAAAATACCAGTTGGGTGCATGGCAGGACTCAGAAGGGAAGGAGTGATTTTTGGTGGTGGAATGAATGGTGGGTGCTATGTCGCATTAGCAAGACCCCCGAAGCACCAATACAGTGGAACCCCCCCACAAGTGACCCCATTTTGGTCACCAGCTTTGGGAGGGGGGCTGGCGCTGCGGCTGGCGGGGGGGTGGGAGGGGTGCTGGCGCTGCGGCAGCCGGGTGGGTGGGAGGGAGGGGGGCTGCCGGGTGGGAGGGGGGGGGGCTGGCGATCGTTGGTGATCGGTGCGGTATACACACACACACACACACACACACATATATATATATATATATATATATGTTTGTGTATATATATATATATATATATATACAGATAGCGCAGGCCTTATGCTTGCTGGCGAATCGCCAGCAGCATGCTGCTGGCGATCCGCCAGCAACACGGCGCGCCATCTGACTGAGACGCGCGTGCGTCCCCCACGCACGCGCGTCTCAGTATCCGGGCGGCGAGGCGGACACAATACTGTCCGCCTCCCGCTCGAGGGGGGCTGGGGGGACCCGAGGAGGCTGTGGGGGGGTGCGGGCGCCCGGTGTGGGCACCGGGCAACCGAGGGCAGCACCATCGGAAGGGGACGCGCGCGCACCTCGTGCGCGCGCGTCCCCTTCCGACACACAGATGGCGCGGGAGCAGGGAATGGCGATGGCGACGCCATCGCCATCCCCTGCAAAGATGAGCCCGGCCCCATCTGTATATATACATATATATACACACACACATATATATATATATATATATATATATGTGTGTGTGTATATATATATATATATATATATATATATATACATTTGCAAAACTTCTTTTTTATTTAATTTTAACTTTTGTAGCAGCATGATGCTGCTGCTGCTGCTGCTGCTGCTGCTGCGGGGGGGAGGGGGAGGAGGGCAGCGCTGCGTGCGCACCGGGGGAGCCGGGGGAGCTGCTGCCGCTGCCGGGTGAGTGCCCGGCGGGTGGGAGGGGGGTGCTGCCGCTCGGTGGTGATCGGTGCTGCACCGATCACCACCGTTTTCTGTGTTACCGAGCGGCTTAGCCGCCGGTAACACAGGAAACGCTGTGATTGACTGTTCAGATTTGAACAGCCAATCACAGCGATCGCCGACCGGGGGGGGCACCCCTGCCCCCCCTGGGCGACGAGGGGGGATGTCTGCTGTCAGGGACAGCAGACATCACCTAACTGTCACTGCGTCTCTAGACGCAGTGACAGTTAGAAGTCATGACGTATATATACGTCAACGGTCGGGAAGTACTTCCCGACCATGACGTATATATACGTCAAATGTCGTGAAGGGGTTAAAGAGTTGTACAATATCTCAAAAACAACACTTTTTAGGATCCCAAAAAGCATGGATTTACTGGGGGAGAGTAATGTTACCTAGACATTAATAAGGCTTTTTACACTGTCCCACATCCAGGGATGCATTAGGAAAGGAAGGGGTTCTTGTGCAGGCTCCAATTGGGCTCCTTTCTTTCCGGTGGTGCAGTAGACTCTGGCGTGGTTTATTAACTGGTAGAAACAGCAGGATAACACATGGTTAACAGTATAAGCATCAGACACAGGATCAGACACAATGCTAGGCATTGTATTGCATCTGACTGAACACACTCATACCCGGCAGTGGTGGAAGTGGGAGCTATATAATACATTTCAGTGGTAGCACAGTGTAGATTGTATGGCCTCCAGATAGCGGAGGACATTCAGGAGCATGTTTGTCATCAAGGATGTAGTAGGAGAAAAAAGCTCAGCAAAGCTGTACATGCACTTTTGCAGGATGGATGTCGCTCTTTAGCTACTGCTCTGGATCTTAGTGTGTGTGTAAGAGGGGGGTATAATGAGTAGAGACAGTGCTAAGCGGTACCTCCAATTAAACATGCTACCAGTGTTTCCTCACATTACTTCCAAAGCCCAATAAGGTGTGATTGTGTTGGTCATGTGATGTGCAGGTCTTACATCTGCTAGCTATCTCAGTTGTTACACAATTTATAGTAATCATTCTTGAACATTAGATTCGCTATTGTTTCTATGTACTCATTGAATACATTTAATTTGTCTTAGCAACTTTTCAGCATATATTCATCCGTCACTGTTTCTTGGCTATTCTCAACATCACTAGGTTTGTGGTGCCTTGCAAAAATCACCCTGAAGGTAAGCTTACAGTCCAAATTTATCTGGAAGGATTAGAGATGTGCAGTTTGGCGCTCCAGAAATCTGAATGAATCTGAATCTTGTGCATCCAAAGCAAACCAAAACTCAGTGTGGATGTCCTGAGGATATCTGAGTTCCAGATCAGATTCTTGCCTGCAACCTGCGTTGATTAAATTACATGTTTTGGTATAATTTTTTATGTACTTATGTACGCATTTGCACTGCGGGTGCACAACCCGCAAGACCATGCATCATCACCTCTATCTACCGCCTGCCCCCAATAGCACACACAGGGTGTATAATAGTGCACGCAGGGTGAATGACTGGACCATATTTATTATACCTTGTTGGTGATCGTTGCCCCGCCCCCTTGCAGCACTATGCAATTCACTGGTCGGTGGTGAGGGAGCAAAGCCAATATGCCATTATTCTCATAAAACACATAATATTGTCATTAGACCACACCTCTAACCCACCAAGCCACACCCTCAATTTTGGTGCAGTCCCTAATTTGAGCATGGGGGCACCAATTCCCTTTCAGGCACAGGGCACAAAAATGTCTAATTATGGCATAAAGTAAATAAAGTAATGATAATGTACAGGATATAGGATAGAACAAAATGGGTTACGGTCAGGACTAACAGTACAGCAGGCTGCCTGTACTGTATAAACCAATGGAAGTTCCTTGTATTTTGTGCTGATTTTAACATCAGTTAAACACTATTTTCATTTAATTTCCCAGAAAATATAATCTCAGATGCCATTTTGCAGTAAATTGTTCCCTCCGATGCAACGGGTTTCAAAACACTGCAAGCCAAACAATCATCCTTGATGATCTTCTAGTGCAGGCAGTGTCACTATGTCTTAGATAAGAATCTACACTGTAGCTAAATGTAATCTTCAATAATCTTAGACATGTGACATTGAACAATTGATTTGCATTATAATAATGCTGCATGTGCAGTATGCAGTCAGTTAGTAATTATGAAGCTGGTAGGGCATAAATTGCTAAATGGCTGGGTTATGCTGCTGCTGTTCTTACTGCACACGTATCATGTTTATAACTGAGCCGACCATTCCCATTTAAGATGCTGTTGTTGTTTTCAATTTTTTTTTCTTCCCTGAAAGCATTGCTAGATGAATTTTCTCCACTAGAACAGACCGGGATGTGAAGCAGCATTACAGAGCCATATGCTGTTGTTTGAGAAGTAAATGAATGCCATAAATTATCTATTTAATAATTTATAGCGAGTGTTGCCAGCTTGCTACGGTTATAACCCCACTCTAGACGTTTTTTGCATGCTGGGAGGAACAGTGTATAATCATTTGAACACCGCTTCTGGCATTTCAAAGAGAACATATGTACAGTATCATTATGATGATCATCATTATTATTTTATTATTGCCTTTACTATATTTTGTACTTATTTACATGCATGTACAATGTTTTATGGCATTTGCCAACTGCTAAATGTGCGACTTCAAAATATTTTGTGCACTCCCATACTGTTCTTTTACCATGGAAAGATTTATTGTAAATCGATATCGTTTTATATATTCTTGGTTGAATTAAGTCTAATTGCATCATTTGTTTTTATTTTAGAAGTTCTACGAATACAAGCTACAGCTCCTTGTAAAATTTGAAAAGTATATTGTATAATACCTGCGCTTAGTAATGGGTAATTGTACAGTATACATAATACATTATAGACTCAAAGAGCATAAAACAATGGAGATAGTGTAGCTTTGCTAAGATTAGATACAGACAAGAGTTAGAAAATCAATTGAGTGCATGGGAGGCACATGGGGGATTATAAAATCACACCATAGGGCTATTAACGAGACAGGGTAAGTACAGTGTAGAACATTAGATTAAGGTCACCTGGAGCGAGAGTGGTAATGACTGGTTTAGGACTCCTGTGTTGTTGAGGGCATGACAGACATGTAATTCAGATATGCATCCTAGTCCTTATTTAACACAAGAAAATAATGGGTACTTATATTGTAGCCGGATGCCCAATTAACATACGTAAGCTTGCGGAAGGAAATCGCATCGCATTGCATTGAATTTCCCATTTTAGTGCCATGCCATCGATGTGATACGATGCGATGCAATTCCACTAGTTCATACGCTAGACGTTTGTCAGTTACCGTAACTATGCTTTCTGAATAAGTTCAGCTACGGAAATAGCGTAGCGTAGCAAAGTTATCCCAAGCACTCACTCTGAGAATAGCTGACAGTGATGGATGCTTCTCAGAGTTGACCCAGTGTTACAGTGACCGGTGTGCAACGCGCAGGCATGGCAGGTGAGCAGATGTTCATGTTCACCCTGCCTACATCAGAGGAGGAGGCAGTGCTGTTTTTTCAGCAAAAGGAATTGCTGCCCGAGTGCCGGTTACCGTTCCTGACTCTGGTCCGGTTTGTGTATTGTTGGGCACAGGAGCTCACGAGTGCAGTACTGTGAGAGGGATCTGCACATGTCTATAAAGACAATGGTGCAGTATAACGCTCTCATGAGGGAGGCCCTGGCATGATGATGGAGGTCGATGAGAGCCTCTTTGTGAGGCGCAAATCCAACGCTGGGAGGATGCTGCCCCAGCAATGGGTGTTTGGCGGTATATGCAGGGAGACAGGGGCCTGCTTCTTGACCCCTGTTGAAATGCGAGATGCCACAACCCACATGGCTGCCATAAATACACATGTGGCTTCAGGGTCTGTTATCTATTCGGACTGCTTGAGGGCTTATAATACCCAGGAACTGCAGCAGGCAGGCTACAAACATTGCAGGGTGAACCACAGGTTCAATTTTGTGGACCCTGGCTCAGGGGTACACACCCAAAATATCGAGCGCGTGTGGGGGGCCTGTAAATGGCGGAATAAAAGGCAGAGAGGCACTGCAAGACACCACTTGGAATCCTATCTACAGGAGTTTATGTGGAGGAAAAGTTTGGGAGCTGAAAATCCTTTCCAAAGAATTCTGACCCTACGGCCAAAGGTTACTTCTGTGCCCTCACAGTGACTGCTTTTCATTTATTCTTTACTTTATTATTCTTATTATTGTTCATGTTATTATTCGTAATCATTATTCTTATTGTACATATATGTCATTACTTATTATCTTTAATTTATTAATCATTATTAAGTAAATTCACAGTTTAACGTTAACATGTGTCTACATTACTGTGTCAGATGTATTGTATGGCTGGTGTGAATGTGTTCCTAAAACACCCCCACTATCCACGCCACCCCAAAGCGTGGTGAGCAGCGGAACGCGTCCTCCAAACCTTTTCATACCCCCACTATCCACGTCGGCGTGGAGTTGATTTGTGAACTGTCATGAATGTCTGTTTTTGCTGATCCATGTTGGGGTCTTGGGTCCATTTGAAGATGAATTGAAGCTGGATGATTTGATTAGATTTCTGTTTATCTATAAAACACGAGGGGGTATATATAATATGGTGAGAGAATCTGGAAGTGAAGGAGTCCATGTGGAAATGTCAATATTTTTAAAGGCATAATCCTTTAAAAGGTGAAAACAACAGGGCTGGCACAGCATTATCAACATGGCAGATCACTTAGACCGAGAACTGGATAAAAGTACGGAACTGGAATCTGGAATATAGCACCTGGAAATGAGAGAGAGCTCAACCCCTGTACCTGAACCCAGAATCCTGGGTTGGCAGGCCGGTGGTTTTTTCCTACAAATATGCCAAGAACCTCGATTCTGCTCTATGGTAGATTGCAGAGGTTATTTTATTTATTCTGATTAGTCTAACGCTTGACCACGTGTACTTCATGATGTTGCTATTCAAGGTATCTGAAACAAATCACCTGCAATGTACAAAGAACAAAGTAGAAAACAAAAGTTAAAGCATGACTGCCTATAGTTGACAGGGCCTACAGTGCTATTTACAGTAGCTTAGATTGTGGATGTGAAGTGGGTTTAGATTCTACGTTATGGCCTGGGGGAAATTTTCTAAACCATTGAGTGGAACACATCTTCATATAAATGGATTTGATATGAACAGCAGGCATGTTGCACTTTAACGCCCATAATTATTTGGATAAGTATGGTGATTTTTTTAAAACAGCAGCTGTCCATTTCATATACTTATAATTTGGTTAATGAAGACGGCCTGACCTCACCACTCAGGAGGGATTTGACATCTTGGCTTCAAGCTGTACACACAAAATATTTCTACAGGAAAAGAGATGCACAAACACAGATTCTTGTGAAACTCCCTGTTGTGTTTGTATATAGTATATTCCAGCATCGTAGCAGTATTGCTGACAATGTAGCAGGTACTGTATGAGGTGAGGGAGACTGAGAATGGGGACTAGTAAGTGGGAGCAGACAAGTTGGTAATTGTTCACATTAAGAGTTTTCTACAAGGCTATAAATCTGTAGGATCTAGAGAGACAATCTTAAAGAAAAATTGATTTTCAATTTGTCATCCTTAGAACAGAAAAGAGACTCGCAGCTGACTACCTGGAATGCAGTCTGCTGGAAAAGTGAATCCTAATTAAAAAAATGTTGCCTATATCAAGTCAAGTACGGCATAGTACACCATAGCCACATATATTATTCATAGTTTCATGGTAAATTGTTACTAAAGGGTGAATTGACTAATATTATACTTCAGTGGCGTAAGTTCGTTCCAGTTGCCTGGAGGCAAGATATATATTGGTGCCCCCACAAGCACACACACACATAAACACACAAACACATCCCCCCTATATAACCTTATATAAAATATATATTTCTTTTTAGATAGATAGATAGTAGAACACATATATATTTCAGAACTCAGCCACAGAAGCAATATCGTTGGCTTTTAAATAACTGATTTAAACTTCCAGGGGGATTAGAGGTGCCCCTTGGGAGCAGGAGCCTGGCGGCAGATGACTCCATTGCCTCTCAGAGTTCTGCCTCTGTTATACTTTATATAGCAGAACCACAAAACAATGTAGACAAGCATTATTTGCCACATACTGTAATGTGTTAATGCAAATGTTATTCCTATTATTTATTCCTATTTATATTTCATTGGACAACATAATCTGTGTTCTATCATTATTCAAAAACTTTTACATTCTCTAACACTTGTTCCACTTGTCTTCCTTTTCAGGGGAAAAACACGTGTTTCCTAGAACGGCGCCCACTAAGCTAATTGCTTAGTGGGGTATTCTGTGTAGGGAAATCGCTACGCATCGAATGGGCCATTGTAGTGCCGTGCGATGCGATGCAATTTTTTCATGTAATATTAGGTATACAATAATAATATTGTATGTCAAAAACTATGTTTTACGCCCCCCACTATCCACGCCACCCCGAAGCATGGCGAGCGCAGGCGGTACGCGTCCTACAACTTTTTCATACCCCCACTATCCACGTTGGCGTGGAGTTGATTTTATATAGTGTGGCGAGCGCATCAAGCAACCGAGCCCGAAGCATGGCGAGCGCAGCAAGCCCTGCGAGGGGACGCGGAATACATGTAAAGTTATCCGCGTACCCTCGCGGGGCTCGCTGCACTCGTCACGCTTCATGCTCGGTGGCTCGCTGCGCTTGCCACACTATATAAAATCAACTCCACACCGATGTGGATAGTGGGGGTAGGAAAACGTCGGAGGACGCGTTCCGATGCCCCTCGCGGGGTGGCGTGGATAGTGGGGGGTGCGTAAAACATCATTGTATGTCATACAACCATATCATTGTATAGCTAATGTAATGGCATCGCACACCCTATAAAATCGCATGTGATTGCATGCGATTTTGCGGGAGGTGTGATGCGATCCCCTGGGGCACACAGACCAGTGAATAAATTACATTAAAAAAATCGCACAGCACTAAAATGGCCCATGCAATGCGATGCGATTTCCCTACATTTGCGTATGTAGAAAATCTTGGCGAAACAAGTACCGAAAAACATATACAGTACAGTTCAATTCCAATCTCAGTAATCAGTAATTACTGCAGATGCTTTTCACAACTCTGGAGGTTATTTTGGTTCACTCTTTCTGACCAATTCCTTCTTATATGGACAAAACCATGTGCACTGCACATTGAGTTAGAGCATGGGACAGCCCATGATCAGCCAGCAGCCAGTACTAGGGGCCTATATCAGACATGATTGCTGATCTGCACGAAAAAATCTGCAAGAGAATTGTGAAATTATCACATATCGCTATCATTCTCAATTAGTGTACACAATTCCTGAACCATCAAATAATTTTTGCAGTCTGTGAAAATGTGAGTCTTGGTGCCCACACATGGGCCCTTATTCTAGTTGTCTTAGAAGGATGTGTATTTTCGATTGCTCACACCGTCCAAATGCGGTAAGATGCCGAGCGAATGGACCACGAGTTGATGTTTAGTGTGATCAACACCCCCATCTGTGGGAACCTCCCCCATCCTCCGATGGTCGCCGACCATTGAATGATGGACCGAGTGGTCAGACAGCTCTGAGTGCTCCAGATCACTCAGGCATTTCTCTGTGTGAAAGCAGGGATATGGGCAGGCAGCTGGCATCCGGCTATGTCAGCTGTCTGCCCCCCCAACACGTGCGTCACGGCCGGATTACTGTACATACACCCACGTGGTGCATATGCATATGGTAATGAGCCCAAACAGCACTTCACGCCCCTCTCCACCCCCTGCTCGAATTTTTCCGACCGATCATTTTCTGTACGGAATTCACGGACGTGAGCGCAGCATTTGCACATGTGCAGAAACGCCTCTGCACATGCGCAAACACAATACATCGGCTGTCCGACCGAACACGCAGCCATCCAACTCAATCAGAATAAGGGCCATGGTGAGATGTGTGCTAGGTGGCATATGAGCTATACAATGTATGTCATGAAGTTTATTAGCTGTGCTATTTGAACAACATAAGATTTGAACTACTGTATATAAGATTTGGACTACAATATGTAATTTAAATATGTAATAAGTACATATAGCATGCAATCAGTGGTGTAACTAGGTCTTCGCAGCCGTAGCGGTGGCGGGGGGAGCCTGCACCACAGGGGTGCAGAACAGGGCTGCCCGACCATTACCGAGGAGAGTAGCAGCAGTGGTGGCTGAAGGCCGAGGAGAGCAGAAGCAGCAGTGGCGGCCGCGAACCAGTGAGCAGGAGAGGAGTTGCGGCCGGGGAGACCAACTGATCGAGGTGAGAATGAGACCTGCCTCCTCTCCCCTCTCCTCTTCCACCTGTCAGCTAGCCCCCATCAGCTCGCCCCCCATCAACTCACCCCCTTTTGTCCCTGTCAGCTCGCCTCACCATCACCTTGCACACCGCCATCTCATGCTCTCTTGCTCCAGTCACCTCACCCTCTCTCGCCCCTGTTAGCTTGCCCCCGTCACCTCACCTCCTGGCAACAAGCATGTAATTGCATGTAACCCCGGGCAATGAGCAACAAACCCCTGGCAATGAGCATTTAGGTAACAAAATGTTTCATTAATTTTGGGGGGGGGGGGGGGGGGGCATGGGCATAGACTTTTTTGCGATTACCTACACAGGGTGTGATTTAAACTAGACACGATGCAATGTAGTACAAAATCACCTGCCTGCACAAACTATTTTGCCATGCCATATGGACTACATGGGAGCGCCCATCGCAAGTCAAAATAAACACATTGCGATTTTAATTAGATGCGTTGCAATTGAACTAAAAAGTTCAAATCACATGCTAGAATCACACGTGTGGGCACCTTAAGTCTGGCCTTCCTCAACTCTGCGACTGAGACAGGCTGATCAAGGCCGGTAATGATGTCACAGTACTTTCCTTAATCACCTCTTCATGGTTTTGGTAGTGTATATAATTAAGGGATGAGGATCTGGTGACAGGTATCAGTCCAATGCTTACTCAGATACAACATAATTGTGGAGCAGAAAGACAGAAGCTATTGAATACAGAAACTACAATAATGGTAGAGTACAGTGTCAGACTGGTCCTTCTGGATTCAGTCTTGCCCCTCCCCTGATGGTCCCACTCACATATAATATTATAATTCAGTGGTGCAGATGCTGCCACTTCAGGTCCACAGCTCAAATGACACAGAGCTGTCGCCTCTCTTTCATATCTGAATAATAGTTGTGCTTAATTACTGTTATTTGGCTCTAAAGTCCACTCTGGTGACATCTGCATATGGCTCCTTGCCATGTCCACTTGACTGACATCTCTGCTTCTCCAGGTACATGGAGCCAGCATTAGCTTGGCTTGGGATCCAGAATTCTAGTGGCACACTGCACTACCTCACAGTCATACCTCTTTTTCTATGTGGACTCTGTTTCTTCTCTGACCTGCACAGCATGTGGATCCAGAGACCTTGGCTATGCTGTAGAGCTTCCTCAACAAAACCCACGTAAATGAAGTACAGTGAGTGTTGAGGGGATGAGAGGACAGCGGCTACCATGCATAAATATGGGGGCACAGTATCTGGAAGGGATTGCTATCAGTAGCCATACATTGATATGGGTGTACATAGGTTATGTTTTTGTTTATGTTGGGAAGAGTATAGATGTCCATCTATATTATTTGGGTGTGCAGGGAGGAGTTTTGTGAATTTTTGGGGGGTTATAATGGTATTATCTAGATCAGGTTTAGACATTAGGTTCAGTATTAGGATGCCAGACCAGAGCCTCATAAATTAGTATGTAATGGATGGGATGTTTAGGACTCATCCATCAGTATACCAGGGATATCCCTGGCAGTTCACAGTTCATGTGTGCCATGTAGTAGATCGTATATGGGTGTAAGAGGGCAATAGTTAACAGTACAAAAAAAACATCACTCTAGAAAACAAATGACTAAATCAGATGGAATGGATAAAAAAAAAAAAAAACATTTCCTATATTGCAACAGCAAAAAATCAATTCAGTCCCAAACCATGATTTCAATATAGGTAAAACAAACAAAATATGGTGCCTGGTCCTATAACCTCCTAGAAGGAATAGTCTCCCAGTACATAATAAAACACTTCCTGTGAGATAAATATATAATCATCTAGCATCTAATTTAATGTAAATCAATAATAAAACAGGATATCAGATATGCTAGATAAATTCTTCGTACAAACATGTGCCTAGAATAGTTTATTGGAAGTAGCTATAATAATATACTGCTACGCTATGTCACATTATATGGGACATTGACATATTTTATGCAAACGGTGTTAAAAAACACAAATGTAATTAGTATATCAAAGCTACAACACTAAATTTTAGTTTTCAGAATCCTTTCTTAATACGTAAATTATTCGCTCAAACTTGTCTACTTTTCTCAGTACATTTTCACACTTCCCAACTGTCCTATTTTTGGGAGAACAATCTTGACTGGATAAAAGGACAGTTGAGAGGTATCCCCTGCTAATGGATGCCCCTTCAGTTACATACTGTACATATAGTATTAAAGGCTTCTTTATTTTTAAGAACAGTGGAAGGGGGCCCAGATTGATGTGTATGCCCAAACAGGGTAGTAACTAGGTGTGTGCAAGCGGTGCCCTGGGGTGACATCTGTATATGGCTTGTAGAGTGCCTGGAATGGAACCCTGCATTATGGGTTCAGGGTGGCAGGACTGGCCTGTTATGTACAAACCATTGCTTATGTATTTACTGTATGTGAGCATACAGATGGAGCCTTCTTCGACTAGCCTTCTTTGGAGAGCCATGGCTCACCATTGCTTATTATTATTATCTATTGTTTTACTTTTTGGGGGGAAAGGGATTGTGGGAATGGACCAGTGCACAGGTTAATATTAATATATTTTAGGAAAAATATATCTATATCCACAGTGTGATGTAATTATGAGCATGAGTATACGTCTCGTCCTTTGCTTGGTAGAAATTGTGGAGGTGCTCCCTAGAGAGTAAAATAGAGTATTTTGGAGGAAGAAGGGAAAGACTCTCTTGTTGTCTGGGCACTCTTTGAAATTTACAGTAATTAATACAATATCACATGAAAAAAGGTTTCGGGAAAGGGGCTGTCAGGGTAGCCAAATTACATCAGATATCTATGAGGTAATTGTTAAATAAGTAACACACTATTGTTTTAATAGCTAGTGGTATTGTTGGGGTATTTTAAAATTCCTTTATTAATAACTTCTTAAAATTAAGCACTAGATATGGACAGACAAAAAAACACACAAAAAAACCGAAGAAATAAATCAGATAAACATGACGAGAATTAGGGCATTTTAAAGTTAGCCCTGAATATAGAAAAAATATTTTTAAGCGGTGTGATCTTCAACGTCTGTAGACAGAAACAGGCTATTGAAGTTTATGTTCAGGTACAAATGTTAGTAAATTGCATAGTTAGTGTCAAAACGGTCCTAGTAACGGTCCTGTTGTGCCACACACTATTGATACTGTATAAGTTCTGTGTTTCACTGTTAGAAACATAGCCTAAAGGGTCATGATCTGATAATAAAAAGATTCAATCCAGGTTCAAGCCAAAAGAAGCAGAAATCTAATTCAAATCCAATCCAAAGGTCCCACGGTCCAGATCTAGTGAAGGAGTACAAAGATTCCAGGGTCTGGAATCATAACAATTGTCTGCAGAGTGTCTCCTAATTCATTCCAGTTGTCCCAGGTGACTGCATTTGCTACTACTTATAACCTCAAGAAGAGAGTCATCAGGGGCATATCTTAAGCTTTGATTCCTATTTCAAAAGAACCATAAGTAGTCGGTGTGCAGAACAATTGTTTGTTTGTTTTTGTCATTTTATGTTTTTTTTTTTTTTAACGGATGTACAGATGGAGCCCCTGTCATCTTTACTCAGCACCCACTAGAACGCTCCCTCTGGCGAGCGCCAGCAGACAGGGACTCCATTAAACTGGGATGCGCGTGTGTCTCACACGTACACGCGTCCCAGTCTATCATTGCCTGGGCAGTGGGTCCCTACCCTTCGGGGAGATGGGCAGGGTTAGGGGGGGCGGCGATGAGGACCGAAGGGGAAGGCAGCGGACGGCTGTGTGGAGCTCTGATGCCACGTGCGCGCTTGCGTCTCGTGCGCGCGCTCCCTGGTGAGGGCTGGCGGAGGCTGGCGATAATTTCCGAGCCCGAAGCGTGGCGAGCGTACGCGGACAGCTGTGAAGCCCGCGAGGGGACGCGGATACCTGTGAAGGTATCCGCGTCCCCTCGCGGGGCTCGCTGCGCTCGCCACGCTTCGGGCTCGGTGGCTCGCTGCGCTCGCCACACTTTCTATTCTCAACTCCACGCCGACGTGGATAGTGGGGGTATGAAAAGGTCGTAGGACGCGTACCGCCGCCCCTCACGGGCTCGCTGCGCTCGCCACGCTTCGGGTTGACGTTGATCGTGGGGTGGCGTTAACAATTCGGGTGGCCATTATTCACTTCAGGGTGCCTATTTGGCCTCTGTGGCCCATTTAACATTGTTTCCTATGGAAAAATTGGGTCAATTGAGGCATTGAACAGGAAAATCGGGTCAATTGAGACATTTAACATTGTTCCCTATGGGAAATCTCGGGCATCTCGTCTGTCGCATCGCACCTGATTTTTTAGTGCATTCAATGCCCGAGATGGCCGAGATGGGCGCCCTTCTAAGTAAAGAGTACCGAAAACACTTTCTCCAAAAGGGACATAGAGATAGGCAAGCCCACCAAATATCTAGTGGAGAGCCTTCCCCTGAGTTGCAATGCCTTCATCTATCAGAAGCTACAGGGAACATTTTAGCAAAAAAAAATTAATCACCAATTCCAGCATGAGATCACTTTTGAGTAAATAATTGAGCTAGCAAAAGAATTAGAAAAATCTGAAGCCGATCCTGGGGGTAAGGGATATCTGTATTTTACATTCTCAACCACCTAGAAACTGAGGGGAGTTAGGGAAAGCATTTTCATTCAGGAATCTGTAGCATGATGATAGCAACAGTTGGGGTAATATGGGTGCTAGACACATATCATATCGAAAATAGTTAGTGGTCAACTTCAGTCCAATCAATCTTCCCTTCTTTGAACAAAATGCTTAAGTTGTAGATAGCACCAAATCTCTGCTGGTAGAGCCCATTTAATCTGGAGAGAATCAAAAGGCAACACCTGTCCAGAAACCACCAGCTGGCCAACCTGAGAAACACCCTGTTTTATCCAGTTACTAAGGGCCTTATTTTGGTTCATTCTTTCTGACAAAATCCTTCTTAGATGGGCAAAACCATGTGCACTGCAGGTGGGGCAGATGTAACATGTGCAGAGAGAATTAGATTTGGGTGGGCTTTTACTTCAAAGTGAGATCTATATTGCAGTGTAAAAATAAAGCAGTCAGTATTTTCCCTGCACAGAAACAAAATGACTCACCCAAATCTAATTCTCCCTGCACATGTTACATCTGCTTCCCCTGCAGTGCACATGGTTTTGTCCATCTAAGAAGGATTTTGTCAGAAAGAATGAACGAAAATAAGGCCCAAAATATGGTATAGGTGGAGCCAGGGAACAAATCGGGATTATCAAATAAAGAGGTCAGGGATAAAAAGAGGAAGAGACCCAGGGGTGTTTCTGCAACTTGTTCCATCTAGCTAAAGTAGGTGGGATGGGTTAGAACAGACACTTTGGATATCCATGAGTAAGTGTAAAGATTGGTAGATTCTCAAACTTCAGTTGAACACATTGGGGCAGATGTAATCCTGGAGAAGAGATAAACTGAAGATAAAGCCAAAGGAGATAAAGCACTAGCCAAGGAACACACAACTGTGATTTTCAAACACAGTTCATTGGCTGGTACTTTATCTCCACTTTATCTCCAGTTTATTTCTTCTCCAGGCTTAATGCATCTGCCCCACTGTCTTGTATCGCCAGGTCTCATTCATCCAATCCAATAACCAATTTAGCATGGTGGCATCATAATAAGTAGGAAAGTGTGGGAGTTGGAGACCCCCATTGTCCTTGCATCTGTATAGCATGTTTGAACCCCCCCCCCCCATCAAGCACATTACAATGATTGTTTTTGTTGTACAGCAGCCGCTACACAAGGCTTAAGCTCCAGTGCAGAGTCTCATCTACTGTATGCTGCATTTCTGGCTTTGACGTGTCTAAGAGGGACAGGGCTAATCCTTCATCTTTAAGAGATACCTGTGCCTATTATTATTATTCTTATTGTTGTGATTACAATACTCATATACTTGTTTATATTAATAGTTTGCATCGTTTTGGGGGATAGAATTCCCATCATCAAATTCTTCAAGAGAGACACATTTCTTGACTAAGCTTATTACAGTGGAACACACTGTAATTTATTAGGCCCATAGAGCAAAGGCCTCAAATGTAGATTATGAAAGGGATGGATCTGGGGGTATGAATTGGTATGAGTAGCAAGAGGGTAAAAGGACCGTAACACCACCACCATGGCAACCCTCACATCTTAGTAGTGCAGAAATGTATTCCTCCAAAATATAATGTTTGTTACTTCAATTGTTACATTTATCACAAATTCCCAATATCTTTTTTTTAATTATGTTCTGTGCATAGAAATTGTATTATTGACGTTTCACAGAAAATCTGTAATTCATATTTACAGTCCATTAAGCCTCTTTACATTTGCTGAGGACAAAATACTCCACTTTTATTCATAATCCGCTAATTGAATAGACTTCTATTGTCCAGCCATTTAATGTCAAGTAGCTTTCTCACTTTTGTAAGATATGATAAATACATATTCAAATGAATTCAACATTTGGAAATTGAGCATTTTGGAATAAATTTAGCAACTTAAGTGACAACCGATATATATTTTTTGGAGGGACACTTTTCTGCACTACTAAGATACACTTAAATATCAGCACAGATATTTCCGCATCTCCATACATTCATGACATAATTAAAATATTATAGAGGAACAAATAACTTGTAGTCTAGGAGAAAAAACAATTAATACAATAGAAATTATTCAACGTTTTATTTATATTTAAAAAAGAGCATAACAGTGTTGCTTCTTTTATGGATTTTAAAGCAGCGTTCACTGGGGGGGGGGGGGAATTCAATGCTGGCCGATATTTCCAATACTCAGTTGCGAATTGATGTTTATGCAAAACATAGATTTGCAGCACTGCAGGGAAAATCGGCGAATAGCTGGGGACGTGTGTTTTGGATGGCGGCGCTGCAAGGCTTGTAAAGCAGCAAACTAACGATAAGGGCCACCGTGTGCAGTATACTATTATCTGTCATTTTTAAACCTGTTCACCTGAACTCCCCACAGGTATGGACCATAGGGTCCACAGTTATTACATCAACAGTACCGGTCTAAATTCCCCATCCCCCTTTCCCCAATAAAAAATGACATCAACAGTGTCTAGTCAACATGCACAAGGTCAACATGAGAAAAATGTCACCGTGTGTCAATTTTTACTTGTAGCACATAGACTCCCAATTACTGTAAAGCATCTTCTTACATGGCTCATTTCACTCAGCATGCATTACTGTTTCCTGTTGTCCATGTGGATGGTAAAGTATGAAAAAGTTCCAAAAATTAAAGCATGGGAAAAACTCATGCCAACCATACAGATAGAGCCAACCTCATCTAGCCCTTTAATATGATTAAGTGAGTAATAGAATTACTCTGCTAATCCCCTACAGTATTGTTTTATGTATTGTATTGCAGCTGAGAACAAAAGGCCTTGGCTCACCATGGCTATCCAGAGAAGGCTGGCAGGGGAGGGATCCATCTGTATAATGTGTTGACCATGTCTACCTGTTTACCATATCAACATATTGAACATGCCATCATAATGCACGTAAACCAATAGTGGTTGACCTAATAAATGTAAATCTAAAGTCAAAATGCCATCAAACCACCACATACAGTTTGCCCCTCAGACCTCACCACATGACTCTTCAATGCCCAATAAACCACCTCATATGTACATTCAGTGCCCCTCAGACCTGCCAACATCCCCCTCCAACAGTGCCAAACAGGACTGCTCTGCATCATGTGCTGACCATGCTCTTGACCATATCCCCTCATTGCATCACAAAGGAGGAGGTACCACCGACAATAATAATTGCAGTATTGCCTGGAGTCAGGGAGAGGGGTGAGAGAGAGAGAGAGAGAGAGAGAGAGAGAGAGAAGGGGGAGAGAGAGATGGGCGAGAGAGATGGGTGAGAGAGATGGGTGAGAAAGAGAGGGGTGAGAGAGGGGTTTAAAGAGAGAGGGCTGAGAGAGGGCTGAGAGAGGAGAGAGATGGGGAGAGTGAGTGTGAGAGAGAGGGGTGCGAAAAAGAGGCGTGAGATAGAGAGGGTTGAGAGAGAGAGGGGTGAGAAAGAGAGGGGTGAGAGAGGGGTTAAAGTGAGGGGGGATGGGGCTAAACTGAGTTCCACCACCTCTAATGGTGAGGTGGAACATTTTAAGCTCCACATTGGCCCTGCACAGTAATTCTCATAGAGAAACATTCTAGTTTGCAGGGGGATGCCAAAAGCCCTACCACTGGCCCTGTCTCTGCCTAATAGGGGGAGGGGGAGTAATTAGGTGGTATAGAGAAATGCGTTCCCCCACCTCTGCATGACCACTTTATGCCCTGGGTGAGAGAAAGAGTGAAGGTGAAAAGAGAGGCAAGGCGGAGAGAGAGGTGAGAGGGGGTAAGAGAGGGAGGAGAGGATGAGTCTGAGAAAAAGTGAGAAAGGATTGAGAGAGAGAGGGGAGACAGTGAGTGTGAGAAAGAGGGAGAGAGGGGTGAGAGAGAGAGGGGAGACAGTAAGTGTGAGAAAGAGGGATAGTTGAGAGAATGAGAGCATGGGTACAAGTGTGCAAGAAAGCAGCATCCAGATCCACATTACCTTCTCTGTGTCACTGTGTCACTGTATCGCTGTTAAAATGGGAGTGCTCATGACAGGGGGAGGTGCCCAATGTCCCATTGAGGTGTAGCGGCTCCGAGAGGTGGCACAC
Organism: Crinia signifera; assembly: GCF_055691185.1. Classification (NCBI taxonomy): domain Eukaryota; kingdom Metazoa; phylum Chordata; class Amphibia; order Anura; family Myobatrachidae; genus Crinia; species Crinia signifera. The sequence continues at coordinate 236,282,437 of NC_139218.1, forward strand.
AGGTCGGCTGGCTGTTTAAAATAAAATAAAAATCACCTAAATGACAGAGGTGCCTTAGTGCCCACTTAAATCCGCCACTGCCTCTGTCACTCAACACAAACAGTCAAACACACACTTGTGTGTTTCACTCAAACAACACACCTGTTTCACTCTTTCGGTTAACACGAACATACACACACACATCTCTTGTTCACTTAAAAACACACACACCTCTGTCACTTAAACCCAATACCCCTGTTTCACTTAAACACACCACACACACACACCTGTTTCACTGAAAACACACATGCACGTACAGCTCTCACTTAACACACACCTCTGTCATTTATAAATCCAGGCACATAAACACAGTCTGACACCTCCTTCTGCATTTTCAGTATATGGATGTCTGTGTGCAGCTTTACAAATCCATGCATTGCTGAATCAGGCCAGTATTTGTTCATTTGAACATAAAGAACCTAAAACTGCATACTTAAGGCATACTTGCCTACCTGACCCTCTCCATGTGGGAGAAAATGCTCTGTTTCTGGACTTCCCTGGTAATGTATGATTGCCAATCATACATTTCATGGGAAGTCCAGAAACAGAGCATTTTCTCCTGCATGGAGAGGGTCAGGTAGGCAAGTATGGCTTAAGGGCATGCAATTTTCACTGCAAAAATGATTGCAGTTATTGTGATCATTTTCTTATCAGTGTGGCTAAACACACTCCAGATTCAAAATACAAATAAAAAGATGAAAAAGAAAATGTGATTATCTAGAAACATGATAAAAAGTGATTTTTTTTCATTTAAATTAATACTGTAATTATATTTAGTGTGCCTCAATTAATTAAAAAGTTTATTTTGGGGTAATCTGAGGTCATTTTTTTCCAGCCCAATAATGACAAGCAATTATTGGACCAATTAAGCTAATTAAAATCTTCCAATGGTCTAATTAGTCATTAGAGAGGACGTCCAAGGAGTTCTGAAGCAAATCCCAACATTTCTACCTTAATATAGGGATAGCTTTGCACCTGCTCTGAAGCTGCGAGAAATAAGCCACGTTAGCTCCTACTGAAATTGCCGCGGCCTAATGGATCTCTCACAGTCTATCGAATACAATAACCCTGCAGCTAAAGCAAAACCTAGCGATGCAGGAAAAAATATTTTGCTGCCAATTAAATATGCCCTTAAATGTTTATATCCAAATCTTAATGTTTTATTAGGCAAAAAAAAAACCTTAACAAAAATTACATTCTTTCATTCGATTGCTTTAAAAAAACATATTAAGAAAACACTAGATATTGAGGTGTTTACATGAACAGATACAATTGAATCTTGGAATTCATTTAACATCACAAAGACAGACCTTTCATCCATTTCCCAACTGAACAAGATTATAGGTCACTACAGATGAGTTTTTTTACACTCTGATACTGTAGATCATGTATCTTTGAGAGTATTAGGTAAAAGGGTTGCTTCTCACGAATTAGCTGACTGTTCTGAGTTGTCAATCAATGACCAAACACAGTAAAAAAAAAATAATAAATCCATGCTCAGTGGGATTGAGAAAACGTCCATAGACCCCCTCTACCACCTCCCTGGTTCACACTAATTTAGGGAAACCTTGAGCTGCCTCTCTGGCTGATACAGCAGCTAGGAAAATGCTGAGAGTTGCTTCTGTTTGCCCTTCCCCTGTCTGACCCACTGTGAATAGCACTTTAGAGAAATCGTAAAATGTAAATTTATTGGACAGTTCTTTCGAGGGATAAAATGTTTAATGAAATCTGCTGTATAAATTATGAACAAACTGTTATCTCTCTAGCATCGGTTTCAAACCTTAACCCTTCCTGCATTAAATACTCTACATATACATTTCAGATCTCAGATCTTCTACAGCAAATTAATCTGTGCAGACCATTATCCTACTGATTTCAGGATTAACATAGAATACAGCAAGACTAGCTCTGAAACGGGTTTACTTTTTTAATTAATTAGTTAATTTTCTATCACCTTTTCTAAGCCAGGACCATATGTTATAGCATGTGTGCTCTAATAAATTCATACTGATAGAGTGAAACGAAAAATACTAATACTCTAGAGACCATTGGCCAAATGTTATAGCCTCTGAATTTGGAGGCCTTGCGGGATGCTGGCTGAACTTTGAGTTTTCCTTAAAGGGGCAATCAATTACAAGGAAAAACCATGCCTTGTAGCTGAATGATCCTTTAAAAAAAAAAAAACCTCAGAAGTATGGCAGCCATAGCTCATGGACGGCAAACTCGGAGGCTATTACATTTGGCCAAATTTCTCTTTCTTTCTGGCTGTTCCTATGTCTATATATCCAGTAGTGCCACTGGTATATCTATAATGGGTGCAAGATCTGCGTTGCACACCGGCCCCTTGGACTAAAAGGGGCCTACACACTGCACACCCTGCACCCAATCAATTATAATCCCCTCTCCATTCGCCCAGCACTGCACAGCAGCAAATATCACTGGGAAAATGGCTGCTGCAGCTATCTTCCAGTGATTTGCACATAACCAATAGAGATATCCCAGCTAATGCAGCGTGGGCTCCATGTTCATGGAGACCTGAACTTAGGCAGTAGACTCTGGCACAATACCAAAGTCTGCTTTTGCACCACTGGAGAGGAGAGGGCCCACTTGGAGCCTGCACAAGGGCCCCCTCTTCTCTAAAAGTGCCTTTGCATAGTGACTTTGCTCGGTGACTGTGGACAATGATCGGGCACCCCCTTATCCCAGGCTGTTTCACAGCAAGAGCTGAGGAAGCAAATATATGGCCAAATTAAGGGGCCTACAAATTTGTTAAATAATATTTGTTAATCCCCAGAAACAACCGGTGTTCAGGTGATACAGTACCTGCAAAAATGTAATATTCCATGAATGTACCATAGAGGAACTGCAGCAAATTTCCATACCTGCTGCAGTTCCCCGATTTCATACAGCATCCAAAACCCCCCATAGGTTTCTATGGGGGTTACAAAACTGTAAGATTGGTCCCCACAGCTAACATCATCTGAATATGGCATTAGCTGCTGTAGCCTATGACATCCTCAGCAGTGCACATGCTGGCCAGCAGATCACACTTGCACAATAGCTCACAATTATTTCCTGATATAGTAGTGAAGTGACCACTGATGCAGTTCCTTAAATCCAAACACCTTGCAGGGAAAGGTTCCTATAGAAGTTCTGATATATTTGGGTGTATGAGCCTGGGGCAGAAAATGTTTAATGGCCAATTGCGAGAATCAGAGAAGTTATGACCAGTGCTGTGAGGGTTTACCCAGTACATGTGGTCTTGTACAACCTTTATACTATCAGCCCCACTGCCTCTCTAAATACATAAAAGTATAAAATGGCATCATTTAGAGAGGAAACTAAAAGTACAATGTAAAACTCTTCATTTATGGCCAATTACTTGGACAGTTGTCATATAATCATACTGCCATAAAGATGGCTCTATTTTTATGTGAGGGCCTGGAGCTGTTGTCTCATCCACCCTTTCATTAATCTGACAATAAGCAAAGAACCGAGACTTGGAGCATCGGTAACATTAAAGATTCAGCATCTTTATTGATGATTATTATTGAATTCACTACTTGGATATAAATTAAATGGTACAAGCAGAATGTAACTGTCTGGGATACTGTATGGGCCTGGAGAATCCGATCTGGAGATGTACTTTTGCTGGTCAGAGTACATCTCCAGATCAGAAAATATACAGTCAGGGCAGTAGAGAGCCAGGTACTCATCAGGGGGTGTGGCCTATTTGCAGGAAATGCGGCCATGCACTCTTAGAACAAAACACAGAAACAATTGTACTTTAAGCACTTTCATGTGGTATAATATGTAATAGGCATTATGGTGCAAGAGCAGTGGCGTAACTATAGCCCCGCAGCCCCCACGGTGGTTGGGAGCCACTGAGAAGGTGTGGGCGACGGGGGTCTGCGGGGCTATTGTTACTCACTGCCGTCTGCCCCTGCCACTGACGCTTCTGTCTGCGGGTCCCAGGTCTCCCGGCTACTGCTGCTAATGAAAAAAAGTGACACTCAGAAAATGGCTGCCCCCATATTGCAGACAGTTTTTGAGGATGCTAGAGGAGGCAGTGGCTTCCTCTAGCAACCTTAAAAATGGTCTGTTGTATGGGTCAGCCATTTTGCAGGTGTCACTTTTCATTAGCAGCGGGAGCTGCGAGAACCGTGACAAGCTGACTGATGCGGCAGGAGGTAACGGCCGCATGGGGGGGGGGTGTTGTTAACCCTATGGGGGGGGTTGTTAACCCGACTGAGGGGGGGGGGGGGCGCTGCCAAATTTTGGCGCATTATTAATAGTTAGGCCACTGTGCAAGAGGCATTACTACTACAGGCATTATGCACAGTTTTTTTCACCATGTGCCTTTGGCATGCATTGCCTCTCTGTAACATATGGGCAAAACTTTAAAGTTTGCAGGTGGGTGCAAACACCCTAGAAATGTCCCTGGCTGCGTGTGCCAGTTTCTGCCTTTAACAGCCAAGTTTATTTCAGCAGAATGTGAACTTACAAATAGAGTGTGGAATCTTTGTTTCCCATCAGTATTCTGTGTAATTCTCAAAGACAGACATTTCATGTGGGTGTAACCACAGTAACATGAGCAGATGCATCATCAGAAGTGTCAAATGAATCCAAGATATATTATGTATCAATATTTATTAAAACAAATATAAGTATTTACTATTTCAGAAGTAACCTACAGTAATATACTGAAATACAAATTTACCAAACATTACAGTGTATTGCTCTTTTTTGGGGTATTTATTTTTCCTAGAACAAATCCATTCAAATAATCTGTATAATTTTAACTGTCAGTGTCAACCGTTTTAAAGCTGATATAATAACGTAATATGCAGATACACTATGAGAGACCCTGACCTGTCTGTGCTACATAAATTTCAATTCAGTGGATTGATTTTAATTCATTATCACATGAGAAATATTCAATAAAGCTGTTAAAGGCTGACTCCATAAACTGGAATTAGATGACCTAAAATAAAATACAATGTTTTAATTGCCAGGACTTGATGTATCCAGCATTTCACATGTCCCCTTATATATGTCTAAATGTGTGTATGCAGTTGCACAGTGCGATTTTGGCTTTACAATTTTGACTATCTAATCAAAATTGAATCAAAAGTTAGTCAAAATCTCACAGTGTATTCCCCCTGCTTGCGATACCGATGTGTGTGTGTGTACACACATTTATCAGAAGATCCTCATCAGCATGCATTGCTGCATACTGTAATTCCATGGCATAATTCCACTGCATAAACCAATGTCCTTTTTTAAATCTATTTTTTAATACAAAAAGCCTCAGCCCACCATCCACCGCCCAGGGATGGTGGGGACAGTCCCTGGATTCTGTCCTGGAAAGGGTAATCCCTTCGTGGGGGTATTCCCACTCCTCCAGGTACCCCATTCAGGGCTGACCAGCCAGGGTGTTCATGTTTAGGCCAGGGGACTGTGTATAAAAAATGTTTTCTGGCTGTGGCATGACAATGCTGCCTGTTGCAGCCTGGTGCTGGTTCCAAAATAGGGGGGACCCCTACTATTTTTGTCCCCTGTATTTTAAAATCTTGGACGAGTCCAAGAACATAGTGCTGGTTTCTTAAAAATGGGGGGACCCCCATCAATTTTATCCCCCATATTTGGGATACCAGGACCGGCTCAATGAGCCTGGGGCTGGTTATGCACAGGAGGGGGGAACCCAGGCCTTTTTTTTTTCTAATTTGTATTTTTTCACACTTTTTTAGACAGAACCATGCACAAATCTCACTGATCTGTGCATGGTTCTGTCAAACTCGCCAGCCTGGACCTGGTCTATATTTTTTTGTGATCTTTGGTAATGTTTAGGATATGATTTCAATGTGATTCTATCACTAAAATCACCTTATTGTAATAATGCCCACTTAAAAACTCTATTTTGTTGAAAAATTAACTAATTACAAAAAAAAAAGTCACTTAAGAGTCCCGTCAGGATGAGTTCTGAAGCTTATGCTTCACCAGTTTCATAGTAGATCCACCCCTGACAGAACATACTCACATATTATTTATAGTCTAAAAATTGTGAATCCTCTTTCAAAGGTGACTATTCCAAAATCGAAGACAATCCTTTTTTTTTTAAACTAAACTATTTAATTAATTGCATAATTATAATACTCAATATTTGAAGGCACATGCTGTATGCCAAAGCTATCCATTATTTCACTGAAGCTTATGTGGCATATGAAGGCTTACTTGGCAGCGCGTATACACTGTATTTAACCAAGAACTCATTGTAACATAACCCACCACTCCTGGTACCAATAGACTTCCACAGTAATGATAGAACCCCACTGGCATACTCTGTCCCCCCCCCCCCCCCCAGGTGGTCGTTAGGTCACCATTGTGTTACTGCCCCCCATTTTCCAATAACAGGTGTCATCAGGTATATATTGTACGGGATGCAGTCAAAATCCCGACGGTCAAAATCCCGACGGTCAAAATACCGACAGCAATTGACAGAAAGTCAAAATCCCGACATGGTCAAAATCCCGACATTTAAAATCCCGACATGGTCAAAATACCGACAAGGTCAAAATACCGACATTTAAAATCCCGACAAGTTCAAAATACCGACACATAGAATGTAGACAGGTGAAAAAGTCAACATGACTTTCGGGCGACAGGTCGCGAGGTCGACATGGGTTTTTCACTGTTTCTTGACCCAACATGTGCCGACAGGCGGTATTTCATGCCCTACCATCCACTAGGGCGTGGTGGGAGAATAAAATAGTGTGCCGAGCGTAGCGAGGCACCGTGCCCGAAGCATTGCGAGCGCAGCGAGCTATGCGAGGGGCTGCGGTTGACTTCCAACTGTGTCCATGTCGACTGTGTCGACATTCAGGTAAAAAAACTGTGAAAAGCCCATATCGACCTCGCGAGCTGTCGCCCGAAAGTCATGTTGACTTTTTCACCTGTCTACATTCTATGTGTCGGTATTTTGAACTTCTCGGGATTTTAAATGTCGGTATTTTGACCTTGTCGGTATTTTGACCATGTCGGGATTTTAAATGTCGGGATTTTGACCATGTCGGGATTTTGACTTTCTGTCAATTGCTGTCGGTATTATGACCGTCGGGATTTTGACCGTCGGGATTTCATACCGAATCCATATTGTACACCCCCCCTCCCCTATATTGTGCATCCCAATCCAACCTCCAGTGTCTTTAGAATCCCAGTGGGCATTGCCCAACCCCCTCACCCCAATGACACCCACACACACACACACACACACACACACACACCACAAGCAGAGTTTAGCAGCACATGTAATAAGGAGGTCTGATCATCAGTCACATTACTAATAAGTGCATACGGTATTACCAGCCACCATGTGAATGCTATACTCAATAAGCATTTTATCAGCCTCTGGTTTGTTGGGGAGGGTCCGCTTTTTACTTAGTTACCTTTCTTTCTGCTTTTTTTATCTTTCTAATATATATATATATATATATATATATATATATATATATATATACAGTATACAGTACTGTAACTCATTCATTCATTTTCTTTTATTTCTCACACCATATTGTTCTCACATCTGTCACCTTACTGCATCTCCTACTCTATATACTAGCTATAGTTTATTATTTTGCTGAATGATTTACAAATTGTGTGCAGTCTTTTCAATCTCGCCACTGTTAACACTATGCCCCACTGTAGTAATGTGTCATAATTACTGTCTTTGGTTATGTTGTTACCTAGTTCTCTATACAGGGTCAAAACTAGGGCTTCTGGTGCCAGGGGCAAGGTAGTCATTGTGGTGCTCCTCCATCCTATACATACCTTCGTGCACAGGGGTGGGAGAAATACTTACAGTGGGCGAGAGTCACGGGCAGGTAAGGAGAGACTCTGCACTCAGCTGTCTCCATGCTCGGCTAGACGGGGAGGCAGATGGTGGGGATGAAGTGGCTTGGGCTGCCACCTCAGAGTACAGTGCGGCCAGGTTCCAGTGAATGGATCAGGACCCCGGAGCATATGGTACCAATAGCGGGCAGGAGGACAGGTAGAGGGAGAAGAGCGGCTTACCTCAGCAACGCCACAACTCGGCCATGGGGTTCATACTCCGGATGCAGGGAAGGCACCAGTCTGCTGCTGCACATGATGGCAGGGTTGCAACCTGCAGGGAGGGAGTACTTCATCCCCCAGCTCCGCAGCACTGTGCGCCTTGACCCAGGTGGTCCTCAGTTAGCCGGTTACATATGCCCAGAGCAACACAGGTCTCAAAAGAGCCAAAAAACACTGATACAGAGCGGGCCAAGAAAGAGCTCAAAGGAAGCATGTCTTGCTCCGGACACTGCTAGGCCATGACCCCACTGCTGTACAGTATATTTCCATTCACAACAGCAGCGCCGGGGAGGAAGAGGGGATGGGGAGAGGCTGAGCTGACACAGCTGCCAATCAATGTTTAGTGGGCCCCTTAGTGCTAGGGGTGGCCATCGAACACATCCCCCATTGATGGTTGCCATTGATGGCTTTTAAGGCTGGAACCATCGATGGCTATAAAACATTCTATCGCCAGCCATTGATGGTTCCTGCCACCGCTTAGAGGTGAGCGCATGCACAGTAGAAACTTTACCTAGATATCAATCTAATTAAAGTTTCTTTTGCGCATGCACTCTCCTCCCAGCCGCTAGGCAGACCGTAGTCCTACACATACACTACTGTCTAGCTCAGGCAGGGTCAGCCATGCTCAGTGGCTGCCATTGCACTGGAAGTCTGAATCCTCCCAGTCCACGTGATTCTGTGATACACTACAGACTGCAGTATTTGCACATCTAGGAGTAGGGGAAGTGCTTCAGACTGGACACTGACGGACAGAGGGGGGTGGGGTCTGGGATGGGGCTGGGTCCACCATCCTGGGCATATAGATTATGAACACAGCCAAGCCGAGCGGCAGCCAGCGATACTGGCTGACACTGTGCATGTACACTCACCTGGCCATAAATCATAGCTGCTGGCTGCCGACTGGCAGGGGGAGAAAAAAATCACCATCATCACCTATCGATGCTCAAAACATCAAGCACTAGGTCCCAACCATCAATGTTTTGGGAACAGCGATAGTCAATGGCCATCCCTGCTTAGTGCCCACCCCAGAGCCAGCGCCAGGGTCCCATAACCCCCTAGCTCCCCCCTAGTTATGGCCCTGCCCTTGAAATGCACATACTGTATACTTATATTTCTGAAAGGACCTGCATACATAACACTGCTCTAAGGGGGTTATTCTGGTTGGTATGGTGAAACGTACGTACGGTCCGTCACACCGTACATTTCCCTTACGCTCATGGTGAGCGTAAGTCCGCCCACAGAACAGCCGCACACGGACGGTCACAGACACCGACAATGGGGAGTGGCGTACACTTGAGTGTACGCCACCGTGTACGGACGGATCTCCCTCTTAGCCAACGATACATGGCGTACATCAGAGCGTACACCACAGTGCACGGACGGATCTCCTCCGTTTTCCCACGGACACCTTCCGTATATCTGAGTGTACGCCACATGCAAACATGTTCTAATATTGTTCAAAATAAAACTTTAGAGTGTGATAGGCAGATGTTGGGATCCTTTGTTAGAGATATGTGATTGCAATAATGTGCTTGGTGGCATCTTACATACAGAGTGTGCTATATAAAATTCATAGCAGATATGAAAGTGCATAATGTATGTTGTTGGGCAAAAATATATAGATTGTGTGCAAAATAGTGGCCATGGCCTTAGGACATTGCTCCACCATTGCAAGTAGAAATTTAGTCCAAAAACATCCTTGTTGCTCTTAGACGTGGTTTATGTGTCTTTTTCATAATTGAAAAACTGGTATGTTTGTGTTACAGTGAAAAAGTTGACACATGTCGACTCCTGTGAATTGAGTGTAGAAAAAAACACTTTCTGAATGGGTGTAGATGGTTATAAAATAACTACCTGGACATACAGTATATAACCAGGTCATAGAATGAATATTAGCTAAAATTAAACAATCCTTTACATGTTGAGAAGTGTAGAAAGATAAGCTTCCAATGTGTTTGAGGGCTGTGTGTGGCTTGCAGGTAGTGAAATAATGGTTTTCACTTAATAGCCTGCAGCATTGCTTATTACATTCAGGTGTATGTGTTTGAGTAGTAATCAGCGTTAATTAGCAGACCCAGGCGTCCGCTCTCATACAGGATCTCTAGGGGTGGTCTGGAGCTATCTTTGGCGTCCGCCTGTTTTTGGGCCAAAATGCACGGTGCGTTCGCCGATCAAGGCGGTCGTGGCACCGTGCATTTTGTGTGCACACCCCCGTGTATGCCCATGTTTACGCCGTTTTCCCTCATTATTCCGGCCGCACCCATAAAAACGCCCACATGCCGCCCACAATGACCGTGTTCTTGCGGACAAGTTTTTTTGCATGGAGAGACCCGTGAGCGGTGTGAGGTCGCCGCACATGCACATTGCGAAAGATACGCATGCGCAGATGAAAAAAACTCTGATCCGCCCATATACGGTCCCACCGTACCAAACAGAATAAGGCCCTAAGTGTCTAATTTAGATTGGATCGCTTATGAGATCCATTCAGCAGATTATTGGGAAACTGCACACGACAAGTACAATTAGATATTTCTGTAAGTTTTCCAGTATATATGTTGTTGTTGTTGTTATTATAAGTATAATTATTATTGCTACAATTACTACTACAACACTAATGGTGTGTTCACACAGTGCGAGTATCGTGCGATGCGACCCTGACGCGATCAGATCATACACCATGTATGCGATCTGCATACAACTTTGACTATATAGTGCAGATCTGCACTATATAGTCAATGCAGCCAAGACTTTCTGCTTGCCATACGTGAATGCGCATTGGGATGGCAAGGGTTAAAAACCCATGCGATCTGCATGTGATCTGCATGCGATCCCGATAAGATTTTGACTATATAGTCAAATCTCATGCACATTGTACCCGTGTGTACACATCATATGTGTGCAAATTCAAAGTCAAAATAAAGCCAAGAGGCCCCTATTAGAGAAATTCACCTATATTTTATTTAATTCATCTACAGTATCTTAAGAAACTAAGGTAAACATTATAATACTGTATAATACTGCAGATGGCACATTGACTATAATGGTAATGGAAGGTTCATACATTAACGGCTAATGGCTATGCCAACCTGTTCTATTAGTACTGTCAAAAGACTAATTCTAATACATTTGCAAAGACATACTGTAGTACAGTACATAAGCCATGGGAGTTTTTGATGAAGACACTTAGATTATATGATCATGGAGATAAGACTTGTTAGAAGACATGCTGCAAATGAGCAATGAACTTGCTAATGTCTAGTTTCCCAGATCGACTGGAAGTGCTTGGACTGCACAGCCATGACCAGCCGCTAGCTTCACTCAACAACCAAAATGTGCACAGAGCGTTTCCTCCGCTCATATTGTAGATTGATGTTACTGTAATCTCATGCAGCAGCAAGCTGAGCTTTATAAGCCTCATTTACTATATTCACTTATAGACAGTCATTCAAATATTTAGCTTTTTACTATTCTGCTTTATTCTGTCATCCTGGTAACAATTCCTTGCTAAAGGACCAGGGCTGTTCATGCAAAACAATAACCGACAGAGAAAAACAGCACTTGCAATAGGTTACTGTGTCGTTTATTTAAGAACTATCTCTGAGTGGGGGGGGGAAACATGTTTTCTCACCAATACAAGCACTCAGAATCACATTAGGGAAATATGTACTTGGAATTATATATCACAAACTGAGTCCTAAGAAAGAATTGATTTGCGAATATTCTACCAAATATAAACATCAACCATAGCACAAATTCATATTAGATCAAACTAACATTGATTGCATTACTAATATACTGTATAGACTAAAGATGGGTACACAATTTAAGATAAATCGTGTGATGTATCGTACTGAACATTATATCATACTCATCATAAGGTGTGTACCGCTATCTGTCATTCCCTGTCATCTTGCAATGAATCGCCCGATTGGATGTGCTGCATTCCCAATCTTATAATAATACATTGCTCCGTAATACAGTCGATTATGGCAGATGCTATGTATCGCTACGTTCCATTACTGTGTCCCGTCAGTGGCCTTCACCACTTTTGTGGCACACTTGACTATATTTAGAAGGGAGATGGTGCAGCATGGGTCGTCATGGGCCATGGCATTAGACTCTGCCCCCCATTGTTAAGAATTGTTCCCATTGTATAGTATATATGCACTATAAGCGCACTTCAGCGGATTATTAATTACATGCGCTATCATCCATATTTACATTTCAATCTGAGAATATTGTCAATGACCGCTGTCCTCCTGGACTTGGCCACTGACAATGTTTCTTTAGTTCTTTTGAACTATGTGCCGGATTCAGCACAAGCCAAAATTAGTGACATAAATATCTCATTACAACTCCTTCACAGTTTGACGGACAGAAAGTCAGCATTTGGGGGTGATAACATCTGTTTCCAGAGAGTATCCGAAAAAACACAGGCGTGCCCAAGTGTGATGTCAGCTCCGGCCTCGATCAGCTTGTATCAGTTGCAGAGTTGTGGAAGGGTTAGGCTTACTCACATTTGCGCAGACTGGGAAAATCATTTGATGGTGAGTGAATTGCGTATGAATGTGCGACAGGATACTGGATAACAATATATTTGCAATTCACTCACAAATTCACACAGGGAAGGTTTTCACTCTCTCTGTTTCCCTCTGAGCAGTCACCTGCAAATTTTTAGATGTACAATCATGTCTGAATCCGGCCCTATAGTAGCTGTGCTTATCTGTGCTCCCGGCACACTGCAGCGACCCACGCTGGCGCGCCAATTGAGGAGATTGGAAATGGGGCACGCAAGCTTCTCACGTAAACGTGCATCCCATTCTCATGGATCGGTACGCTCTGAGCACAGAAAAACGTGGCTCCATCTGTATATCATTTGTCAGGGAGTTCTAGGGAAATCGATAATGACATCGGGGGTGATTCAGGTTGACCCACAAAGCCCATTTGGATTGCTAATGGACAAAACTATTTGCACTGCAGGTGCAGATCTTGCACTCCAATCCAATCGGGCGACCATCGTCTGATTTCAGTAAATTGTTTCACGATCGTCGCATTATCATGGTCGTTCTGGCGTGTACCCTACATTAGAATTTTTGTTGTGGTGTGTACCTAAAACTGAGATCTATATTGCAGTGTAAAAATAAAGCAGCCAGCATTTATCTTGCATAGAAACAAAATAACTCACCCAAATCTAACTCTCTCTGCACGTTACATCTACCCGCCCCTGCAGTGCACATGGCTTTGTCCATTAGCAAATCAAATGTCCTTTGCAAGCCAACCTGAATCACCCCCATTGTATCATTTGCACACGTATAGTGTCTGCTCAGAATAAGAGCTTCTATGGTTTTTAAGTTTTCCATCTGTTTATATATTGCACCCCATATTATTATGTGGACAATTTAAACTAGCATAACCGATCATATAAACAGTTAGCAGTGCCCCAAAAAGTATATTATTTAATGTAGTTTTATTTATGTTTTTAAAATGTATTTTATTTATGTATTTTAACAGTGAACCTTAGTGGACAAACATTGAAATACATTTAAAGCTCAAGCACACCAATATTATGAAGCCTGTTGATCTTTCATTGTTGTGGAACTACAAGACCCAGCTATTTGTTGCGTATAACACGGATGTGCTTCCGATTCACGTCCAAGTGTTGGCTGTTTGTGCCTCAAGCTCTAATTACATATTTTTTTTAACATTTATATACAAAATAAATATTAATATGAAATATAATTTTACTTGCAGCAGTGCTGAAGTGCTGGAGGGGGGTAGATTACTAAAATACATGGTAATATTAAATACAATTTTCATTACTAAAGTCCAGGAGGTTTGCTTAAATAAATATTAATAGAAGCTATCATTTTATTTTCGACAGTGCTGGATCGTGGGGGGCATACTAAAATGAATATTAATATTATATATCCTTTTATTTAAATACATATACAAAAATAAATATAATGACCACAATGCATCCCAGGGCTGGTTCAATGCTGATGGGAGCCAAGCGGGCCTGACTTACAAACACACACACACACACACACATGCACATTACACACACACACAATACCTCCCAATTGTCCCAATAGTCGCTTGCAATCACTTTTTTCTGTGACTGTCTCATGTTCCACCCAAGGGAAGTAGTGTCCATCGGTGGTGGGGCACTTGGGAGTCCCCCTAAAACTCACTGTGAATAGCTGCTTTGCGCACGCACACAGCATCTATTCACAGATACAGAGGGTAGAACATGGCCAGCAGCTCTCATAGCACTGGCCATGACCCCATAGTGACAAAATTGGTGGTCCTGGAGAGGTGGTTGAAGTCAGAAGCAGCCTTTCCATTTTTTGGGTCATGCAGTCACTATGCCTCCCCTCCCTAGTGGTCAAGACACTCCAATGTTGTGTTGCCAGACCACTCCCCGTTACAGTTACTCCCTGCCCCTTATCACGCCATAAACTGTTGTCTCAATGGCGAGCCTGAAACTGTACATTTTTGCAGATTACTGATTACTGCTGTTTTTGGTCATGCTCGTTAAGCTGTTAACATCTCAGTTTACCAAGCACCTGAGATGCCACCCAACCAAATTCCTACCCCTCTGCCACCGCTGATTCCCCTTAGTAAGAAGTCCTGTGATGTCAGATGCCCCCCCCCCCCCCAGTTTTGGGCGTCCCCATGCGCCTGCCCGCGGCCCATCCCGATGCATGGGAATAGCCATCCGCAAAGGGGGGCTGCACATGCACATAATGTAGCATGCGCAGTCCCCAAAATATCAGGACGGGGCCTAACTCGCTATATTGTGTGTCAACTAAAATCACCCCATGTATATTGTGTATATTCACACCACAATCTGTAATGATGGGCAGCTGAGAACATAGTGTAATTACTGTATATACCACAGGTAGACATGTGAAAAGCCTCTGGTAAGTTCTTTAACATTGCATTTAGTAAAGAATAATTTGTTTCAATAACTAAGTAGCCACAGGGAATAGTGGTAATATGTCTGCGTGTTAATTTTAATGGCCGCACTCACATTCTCGTCTCTTAATGATTATGTTCAGCAAAGGCATAAAATGATGTTAATCTTTACAAGCTTAGTGCTTTGCTAGTATACTGTTTGTACATGTGATTTTAAAGATCTGTAAGCGTATAGCATTATAATGTGCTGTTTGTCAATATAATGACACAACTGCAAGTCATTTCTATTCTATTTAAACCACAATACAAAGAAAATGTATTTAAATGTTTACTTAATTATTTTGGATGTCATAAATGAAAATGTGTTAGTTACAAATGATTATATATATATATATTTTTTTATATATATTCTCTGTTAGGAAACATGCATTAACAAAAAGACTGCTTTGCTCATTAGAGAATATGAAGTCTCATTAGAGACTGAAAGTCATACAATATAATACTGTAGTTATATTTAGTAAAATAGCTCCATACAGAAGCATGTAGTTTTGAGGTTATGAAAGAATGACACTGACAAATCTGTTTATTTAAATCCCAAGGTAAGCCATGTGTGACCTTTTAAAATGGGCTATTATAGGTGTTTACGTCACTTGTACCTATCCACATTACATCACTCAGTAGTGTCCGTTATTCACATTACACCATATAGTAGTGCCACTTATACACATTGAGCCAGTTCAAGTGCCTCAGGCACACTGCAGCACTTACATCTCCTTAGACAAACTGCACCACGGAGAGCCCCTTAGACACACTGCACCAGGTCGAGCACCTTAGACACACTGTGCCAGGGCTAAGCACACCATAATGTCCAAATACACAATTTGCCACACACCATAATGCACATTACACATTATGCCACACACCATAATGACCAATGCACATTATGCCACAAACCTTAATGCCCATTACCTATTATATCACACACTGAAATGCCCGTTACATAATGCCTCCAGTAGTTTTAATGACACATAATGCCCCCAAAAGTGTCACTTACTGTACTTTATGCCTCAAGTATTGCTCACCTTCCAGTCCAACCCAGCATCTGCTGTCACCACTGTCGTTAAACCTGCTGCAACGGGAGAGGAAGGAGAGCAGAGCAGAGAGCACTCGAGAGCGAATCACAGCTTGCGGTTTGGCAGCCATTTGCTAACTGCCATGAGCTCTGATTGGCTGGCAGATCACCCCACATTTCAAATGTCCATCAGCTTCTCTACACTGGTGGCCCTCTACTGCTTAAGAAGGGTGACAGCACCCACCAGCCTATCAGTGCAGAATCAGCATCCCGGCTCTCCAAACAGACTCCGTCAGAGCTGGTTCCCCAAGCTGCTGCAGGGTCTGTGGGACCTTGACTACACCACTGGCAGCAGCAGCTGTACTAAGCTGCATTAGACCCATCAGCCCCTCATTGCCTGGTGGGGGCATGGCTTATGGAATGAGTCATGTGATTGTTCAATGGGAGGGAAGGGAAAGAGGGGAAGGTGAGCTGCTGCACACAATCCCATAATCCACACATGGTTTTGTTTCACAAAATAGGAGGTTGGATTTTGGGAATTGGGCAAAATGTATTGGAAGGACACAACTGTCTATCATCATGTTTGGGGGAAAAATGAATGATCTTAATTAACTAAATTGTGGTACCATTGTCAAAAGTATTGTGTCATACTGTTGCATACAAAATTTTGGGGGCCCCTCTGGTTAAATTGTTAAATAAAAAGAAATAATACAGTGACTGTGACATACAGAACGATTTGGGCCTCCTGTCAGTCAGTACTCAGTAACACTTCTTTAGGCAGAAATTGGAAGAAATTGCAAAAATGTTTCTTGCAGCCAGCTAAGAGTCTCTTTTATTGCTTTTCTCCCACTTTTTTCTTTCCGAAGTGTTCTAGCGCTGAAATATTAGGTCTTCTTGTATACACTGCATGTCTGAGGTATCCACACAGCTTTTCATAAAATAAAATAAAAAATAATCACAACTGGTTACTGTGAACTAATGCAATGGACTATTTGAGGTACAGTGAGTGTGGGCTCTCTGCCTTTCTTATATATCCAGCCTATTTCAGCTTCAGCTTTTAAAATGACTCAGTGACATTAGCCTCTAGAATTTGCTTATATTCACTGGAATCCATTTTTCCTTTCATCTGGGTAGAATTTGTAACAGGCTGGTATCCCTTATCTGTATATCCAAAACCAAAATTTTTGGTTTTCTGAATATTAAGTTTTCCCCCTCCACCCTGCACCTTTTTCTCTAATCAACTTGTCCCCTGGCATCCACAGCAGCCATCGGATTCCTCTTCAGTGGCATCCCCAGGCCCAAGGATGCATTGTGCGGGTGAGCCGCGGGGACGTTACCGGTGCACCTGTGCAATGCATCGAATAATGTCCCTATAAGGAAGTTTCTTAGATGCACAACAATAGATCTGTAAAGAGAACCTTGGCTATATGCAGGCCAGACCGCACACATATTGCCAAGGATAAATAACAATATTTAGTGCAGATGGTTTTTACTTTAATGGTGATTTGTGAAATCTTTGTACACTCACAATATCCAGCTGAAAGTTTAAGCATTCAAAAGTCTCCCACTGGCAAGAAAACAGCAACTCCTCCTTCCAGAAGGTTGATACATGTAGTGGATTAAAAGAAAGCAGCGATGGTGCAGATTAATAAAACACTGAACCTTTTAATACAAAATACACTCACATATAGGAGACATATAACAAAGTGTGTGAAACGTATTATATACAATAGAGAAGTCCACCTAGAATAATATATCCATGTACTGCATATGTAAAACAGGTTTTTCTCCCACTCCAATTAAAACAACAACAACAAAAACAACAAAAACATTTAGCTAATGTTGTTTTCTTCCACAAGGCAACACAAATGTCTTTTCAGAAATGATTATCTGATAGGGTCAAATAACTACTGCATTATCAGCAACAGCAATTGTTCTGCTTTGGTTGTTTATTAGTATACAAAAATATATTGTGATCTCATTCATGTTAGAAAAGGTTAACATATTTTATGTGTGTTTTGAATGCTTCATCTGTTTTTTTTTTCACTGTGCCATAAGTGTCTAAAGACAGTATAATTAGATTGTACTGTGCTAACTCCACCATCCTTTGACATGTGGGCATTGGGCCGTATTACTGCATTCACAAGCAGAGAGCCGTGACTAGCAGAGTATCAGGGGCAGTCGTCAGTAGGTAGTGTAAGCTTCAAAAGTATTCAAAAGAAAATGAATAAATGATCATAAAGCACTTGATTTTCTGTTCATAAATCAAAACAGAATGGTAACAATTCCACAGAGGTGTCTGTCATAGTGGGGGGGGTGAAATGTAGGTGGAGCAAGAACGCGTGAACATGTCACTGATGGATTTCCATATATCAGTATTCCTCTATTGTCAACAAGCAATGGCAACAACTGACATAACCGCATTTCTCCTGTTTAGGAATTATAGCCCAATTTCTGCAACCAGAAAACATTCCTTTTTGTAGCAGCATTAAGTCATACTTAGCAAGCAACCTGTATAAACGGCAAGACGTGATGCAGAGCAGCCATTAACATTAATGAGGCAATAGTGTGGCAAGTCATTTAATTTGGTAATGGGAGAATTTAATTAGCAGGCTATGTTTGAGGAGCATGTTTTTCTTTTTCATCCTCACTGTGGAAATCGAAATATCTTTCCTTTTGATCATATTTACTAAACTCCCTCTATCGGTCTGTGGAAGGATTTATTAGGTCATCACTGAATATGAGCACTGTTGTAGGTCCAGAATAGGGAATATTTTTTTTAGTATACTGCACATCTCCTATTTAAATATTTAGGGGGGTATATAATTAGCTACGATAACGTGATGGTGGTTAAAGTTATCATACCTATTAACTTCATTTATTGCCTAGTAAAAAAAAATTGCACAAACGGGTTTATATTGCACATCGCAATAGGGAAATCAGCCTGTAAAATGGCTAAGTACCATAGGATAACAGTATAGAAGTATATTAGAGCGCCGCCAAACGTGGAGGCTATTATCTGACCTAATATGAAAAATGACTGCAAAATGTATTTATTAAAAACAATAAAAAGATAAAAAGAAAGCTTTGGTGTAAAATAAATGCTTTCATGAAATTAGGGGTACATGAAAACGAGTATAAGAATACATATGGGTCACTTAAAGGCACTTTTAATAGCTTTGCAAAAACAACCAATTACTTCCACCTGCAAGCCTAAAAACACTTGTTCCACTTATAAAGCCCCACAAAATACCTGTCCTACACCGTGTACCCCCATTTCCATCACTTTGCACATTTTCACCCCAAAACATCACATTGTGGACTAATTAAAAACAATTAAACACTTCAATTTCCCAATTAGTCATTAAGGGAGTGGCCAAGGGGTTTTAACCCAAAACAGGGATTTTCCCCAACTTTTCACCTGCTCAGGAGGAGAAGATTATCCATATGGTGAATTATCACATGTAAGCAATTGGATAGCTGCGATGTAGCATATTGTAAAAAAAAAGCTGTGTGTTTTCTGTGCCCACAAAATTGGGTTATCACAGCTAATTGGATACCCCCCTAAGTAAGACACTACCCAAGCAGAAAGCTTTAGTAAAGATATCTCATGGATTAGGATACAGATAAATATATTTTATTTACCTGAACAATACTGGAACATCACTTTCGAATATTTACAAATTACCGTAGAACAGACGTTCCCAAAAGCAGGCCTCATGGCATCCCAACAGTCAAGGTTTTAAGTATAGTCATGGTTCAGCACAAATGGTTAAATGAAGATAACTGAGGTACTAAATAAGTCTCCTGTCGACAAATGTGGATAAATTGATAACCTGGATCTTAGGGGTGCCTTGAGGAACATTTTTGGGAACCTCTGTTCTAGAAAGGATGTACAATGTCACTGCTCATGATGGCATTAACAATTAAAAACGTTGAAGGTAGCTTGAATACTGCAAGGAAACATGTACCGTTTATTTATTATTTCGTATTTGAACCATTTAATTGTTTATTTCAGTTAGAAATGTTATAGCTTTATATATTCCAAATTAAAAGTATAACTTAATGAGCTATAAAAGACATTTATCTTATAAGTGTTATTTCCTATATTTAGGATAGCTCTATCATGCCACCTACTGGTCAGCCACAGCATTATAATGACTAACTGATAACCTGTAAATGTTTTATTGTATAAGAATTTCTGTGCTCCATAAATATGAAACAGAAAATATTCAATTGTGTTAAAACTGATGATAGAATTTGTATTCTGATCAGAGAAATACAGGGTTGTCTCCTGCATCATGTTAATAATACTTCCTCTTTAAAGCTTGTAGTAAGCTCAGATTTGGATAAAATTCTGTGGATTCAGACACCAATGCAAACTACACATAACTAGATCATGGAGTTCATCTGTTATTTGCTGCTGCACAGAAAAACCCTATGGCACATGTGTGAGTACAAAGTCACTGCGTCCCATGGGTAATATGGGATCAGAAATCGGCGATGAGAACTCCTTAAGAGGTGGCACTAAGTGCATGCAAAAAAAGTGCATGTGTCAGTTACAGCGGCTGTGTTCTCATATTTGCAGCTGCTTCCACATAGCTTATGTTCAGTTGAAGAGACCATTTTAGGGAGGTGAATGTGTTGATGGTGTACGATATTGATTTGTCCAGAAACACTGGTGGTGTAACTGCATGCCTTGGCACCAAAAGTAGTCATCTCAGGTCATTCAGGTATATGTTAGTACACAAGGGGGAGGCTGAAACCAGTATTTGCATACTAGTATGTCTGTGCAGTGGCATAGCTACATATGTGGCAGACCCCACGGCGGCTTGGGGGAGCGGCACCATCGGGGTCTGTGGTGGGTGCCGCTGGCTGAACTGACAGGTGACCCAGGCAGCAGGGAGCACTGAGCTGGTCCAACCCTGTACATATCTAATGAGCAAAGACCCAGCGCAGAGCATATTGAATGAGCAGGTCCCCACCCCGTGTATATGTAACCCTCTCATTTAATATGCACTGCGCTGGATCCCTGCTCATTAGATATGTACAGGGTGGGACCAGCTCAGCGCTCACTGCTGCCTGGGTCGCCTGTCAGCTCAGCCAGTGGCGCCTGTAGTCCATCGCTTCGCCCCTTCTGGGGGGGGGGGGTGGCACAATTATTTTTGTTGGCAGGGGGGAGAAGAATTTCTAGCTACACGCTGTGTCTGTGATTATGGCAACTGACAATAGAGAAAATGCAGCAATGTCGAGTTCTGAGCCAGGCCCTATACATGATTCGTAAGACATACCAAGAAGTAAGTATAATCTGCACTGAATTCCTTAGAGGTTTGTGAAGAAAGTGTATTCTACCATGCTAGATAATAAATACAACAAAAAACACTATTGGCCCGGCTGTTATCACTAAGACACTATACGAGTGTCTAAGCCTGGTGCCTTAGCTCAAATGTGTACCTGAAGTAGCAACATTTTCCATAACCTCCCCTATGTAGTAGAGTTTGGCTGTTCCTCATCCAGGTTTAAGCCCCCTACACAGCTGTCTCTGTTTCAGTTAATGACTGTGTCTTGACCAACCTATGAAAATGATGATCATTATCATCATCTGTGTGGTATTATTGGTTAATCATTCACCTGACTATAATATAATGTACTTTGATGCTCTTTTGAAATCTCTTTTGCATTTTGTTCATTGATACAAATAAATTATTAACACTTCTATTTTTTGAAAGAATTATTAATTTGCAGATTTTTTTCCACAGCTGCCTTAAACCATTGCACAGTATTGCGTATATACTGGTGCATCTACATGTGTATGGGTGACTCACATGGCCACCAGCCATACACTGGCTATAGAAACTGTTTACACTGACATCACAACTGTGTGAGCACAGAGGCTGATTGATAAGTGTGTATACATTACCTCACCTAATTTGCTGAGCTGTCAATGCAACTGCGGATTGGCACCTTGCAATCTACGATTGATAGAGAGATACAGATAATAGAAAGATCAATGGGCATGTTATTATGGCATGACAGGCACTTGGTGCCTAAAGAGGCCTACACACGCTGAGATTTGCTGAGTGTTCTAAGAACGCTCAGCAAGATTGCTCAGCGCACAGTGCTGCACAGCAAAGTGTCACTGAGCGATGTGTCAGGGCCAGTGTTCACCGGATATGCAGGGCCGGCGCCACCACTAGGCAGCTTTAGGCAGTTGCCTAGGGCGCCGGCCCTGGAGGGCGGCACCACACGCTGCTGGTGAATAATGCCATTTCTATTGAGATCCTCTGTTCTTTACAGAGAAGGAGCAGAGATGTCCTGGCCGCCTTAGTGTTATTATAAGCTGCCAGCGGCAGCCAAGTTACCAGCGCTGTGTGCTCCCCTCTATGCCTGGATTCCCCCGTGCAGCCTGTGCTCCTTCCGCTATTCACCCGCACATCATCCGCCCACTGTCTTCCTCTCCTCACCCTCCAATCCGCCCCCACCCCCAGCACCCGGCAGATTCCTGCAATTGATCACCCCCTCTCCTCCGCATATTCCCGCGATCGCGCACCCCCCCTCCCCCCTCACTGCGCGACCCTTCCTGCTGTTGGTCGCTGCTACTGACACGGGAGCACAGAGCAGCAGCCATGAGCCTGTCCATCAGGTGGCTGTTTGCCGACAGTCTTCCACCAGTGCTGAGGAAAAAGTTTGCAATGGACCAGGGGGGATTTCCACAGAGTGGCCGCATGCAGCCCCTCTAGACTAATACACCCCGGCTGAGGTGAGTCCCTCCTGGGTCCTGGCACCCATTGTGACTGTGTCAATTTTGCAGTCTTATATGTGCACACTGTATGCATGTGTGTGTATATGTGTATGTATATATATATATATATATATATATAATCTATATATATCTTACTGTATATATGTGTGTGTATATAATGTGTCTTGTTTCTGTCTTTCTGTCTTGTTTCTCCCTCTACATACTGTGTGCATGTATGTATGTGTATATATATATATATATATATATATATATATATATATATATATATACACACATATAGTGTGTGTATACCTGCCAAAGTACCCTTTGATGTGGCTATGTTGGAATGTTGGGGGGCTCTACAGGTATTAGTGTACTAGGCCCCAATATTTATATTTATGGCCCCACACACCCTCAGCAAGATGCCGTGTTCGCACTTTTTCACCTGATGGTCTCTATATTTTGGTTGGGGGGGGGAGTCGGGCTGACAGATTGCCTAGGGTGCCGAGAAACCTTGCACCGGCCCTGCGGATATGGCCCATACACACAAAGCGATGTAGGGGCATTTTCTAAGCGGGCTAGTGAGATTGCTTTAAAAATGCCCTGAAATCCCCCCACGTGTAGGCCCTTTAACTTTGCAACAAGAAATATAACTTCAAACGGCGCCAGAAGAGAGAAAACTGATTAACAGTCAGTTACTGAAGTACAAAACAAAATATTGAAAATATACTTCCATTGTAATGAACATTATTCCATCCTGCTCCAGAGTATTTTCTTCAAATGAATGAGAATCTAACTCAGATTAGATACACAGGAGGAGAGAAAGGCTTATAATGGTGAAGGCGGTTTTAATAAAAGTATTACACACAACATACAAAATGGATAAAATACATAAAAAATTCCAGGAGGTGGAGCAAAAGAGACAATTACCAGCAGATGTAACAGAACTGGTTTTAAGCAGTTCTATCAGTTTTGTGTTTATAGTCACCAGTCCAGTGCCCGAGAGAAAGAACTGGCACCATCGATACCGCTGCAGTGCAATATGTCCTTGAGTCCTCCCCGTCTAAATCACGGGTGCCAAAGATCCATCCAACGGCTTGGAGTCTTTATCAAGGCTCTTTAACTTTGACTGGATATCTGTATCATCTACTCTAGATACTCATTTAATTAGTCACTTACATAATATTAACATTACAAATCATTAATAGTCCTGCAACAGACAACTTATTTTCCTGGGTCGTGCTATCTGTGTTCTATCCAGCTCTGACGTCTCCATTCTCCACACAGGTCTGTATTCCACTCTGAGTCACAGGCACAGGGAGAGTGGTGTATCATAGGTCTTCTTTCTACTGCGGATGTTTCGGTACATCTTTCTGCTTGATTGCATCCCTAAAATAAATATTGTCTGACTTGCACATTTAGCCTGTCAGGCAAGCACACAGCACTAGCTCATGATCAAGGTAGGCATGCATCTGTATGAGGCAACTATCTGGTTTGCACCATTTTAGCTTCTAGTTATACCAATGATAAGAAGTTTAAGTTAAAAAAATAGATGAAAAAAATAAAATAAAATTATATATATATATATATATATATATATATATATATATATATATATATATATATATATATATATATATTAAATAAACCCTGCCTGTGGAGGGCTAAAGTGCAGTGGGAGTAATATCCTCATACAACCAAAGCTGGAGGTGAAAAGAGATCTGAAGTATTTCCAGATAATGGATCTGAGCTAGAAGACAGGACAGCAGGCAGTCAGTTTGCCGGCAGAGGGAATCACATGCCACTGAGGAGAGCACACTATATTGTACATAGTTTGCGTCCTTCTGTAATACTATTACAATCACTGATTTACTTATAAGAACCATGTCAGCCTCCGTGATATAATCTTATTTTCTGAATATATTGCATTATTTCTTCATCATGAAAAAGGGTCTGCTCTGCCAATAAAATATTGCAAAAAATAGGAAAAATACTGAGGAAGAATATTTTATATACTAGGTAGTTGGGCAGGGCAAACCTTGGTAATCTGATGGACATTCACCTTCTCGCTTTCAGTTCTTGCAGGTATAGTATGATATACACATAAAGCTAATGTTATATCATAAACCATGTTGTATTATACAGATGTAGCGCTTTTAATCTTTGCAGGGGCTGGCGGTCGGATCACCAGCCGCCAGCCCCCGGAAGGGGATGTGCACGCAGGAGAAGCATGCGCATCCCCTTCAACCGGAGCTCCCCCCGGGTCACCGCCGCCTCGTCGCCGGTACCCAACACCATCCCCCACCTCCTTGATCCCTCCCTTAACCCTGCGCGTCCCAGTCAGATGGTGCGCCAGCTCGCCAGCGGGGGCATTCTGGCGAGCCCCAGCGCTGAACGAGAGCCGTTCCATCTGTACCTACAGTATATGCAGGCTTGGCAGCTGCAGGCCCTTCTTAACACTAGCTGATTGCATTAAAAATATGTGACCGGCCAAAAACACACTTTTTGGTGCTCTCTGCATATCACCTTTTGTGTATTGAATAATCATTAATGAGCAAAAATAAGAATGAGAAACATTCTATGAAAGGGTATGTGTTTCCATCCTGTTAGGTCCCATATTTACAGCAAAGGACACAGCAGTTTTGAACCAACCATACCTTATTCTATAATATTGACACCTTTATCTCTCTTAGAAAAACTAGATACAATATACAGTAAAGTTTAAATATAAGGTCTGAATGGTAACCTTATAGATGGGAAATGAAGGCAGGTCTTATGCTCTCAATTGCTCTCCAGCATTGTCACTGTCCTTGGTGCTGAAAATTCAAATCATATACACTAAAAGTAATTGGAAAGATATTCGCATCTAGTAAGCAGATGTATTCAGAGCTACACTATGCCTATCTTTGCAACTATGCATTCAGTTTTGTGTTTAGATAGATATTATGGGAATATTGTATCATACAATATCAACCGGTTGTTTGAAACACAGGGACATGCAGGAAAATGCTTGAAGCTTTTTCAGGGTCCACACCACAGGAATGCTGAATTTGTGTTTCCTGAATAGCCAGTGACACAGTTTGGACAAACAAGAACATTGTATGATTTTATGAAAATGTGTCAAAGATTAGTCAGTAAAAGTTAAGATATTGATAGTAAAGTTCTTAAAAGAAATTATTATTGTGCAGCAACAATGAGTTTATATTAGGGTATAATAAAATGTTGATAAAATAATGTGCAGCACCTGAGTCCCTGGGCGGGATGTACTAAACTGAAAATGTGGTAAACACCGGTAACTTGTTTTTTTAATGCACTTTCAGATGCAACAAAGCTCCGCCGCCAGAGCTTAGCTGCAGGGTGTTACGCCAGCTCTAGACCCCATAGAAGCCTATAGAAGCCTATGGGCTTCTTTTATTGACCACCACTGCCCCGCAATGCCGCACTGCCCGCCCCCCCCCCCCCCCCCCCATCCCCACCTGATTTCTGGACAGCCTCTTCCTGTGCTGCCCGGACCAGTGACCTCCTTCTCCCTAGCACCAGAACATCCCCCTTCCAGGTGCGAGGATGAGGAGGAGCCCGGCAGTTGCTGCAGCCATCTGAGCAGGAGGATGACAGGCACATGAGGAGGAGGAGAGCAGCGGGACCCACTAACCCCCTGCCGGCTGCTTCACAAATGGCAGCTCTTATCGCAAGTGCTGCCCTTTGCAATACTAATCGCATATGCTAGTACATATGTGATTAGTGTCTTTGCAATGTGTGGCAGGATGTACTGCAGTTGCTTAGTACATCCCGCTCCCTGTCACTGAGGAGGAGCAAGCCTTTTGGTATCACCCCCTGGAAGAATGACACCCAGGTGTGTAGCGATATGTTTTGTGTGTATATACTGTATATATTACTATCCCTTTTGTGTTGCTCCCTTTACAATATAAGCTATCACCACCATGGCCCTCTCTCCTCATGTGCTTTTTTCTCTTAGAAATATGTATTTATTCCTTACTGCTTTCAGCGGCACCAAAGCCTAAGTCTCTGCCAGTGCTACCCTAATAATTATTTCAATGTCCTGTCCACTGATGCATCAATCTTTATTTCTGAACTTGTCCTGAATTGCATTGTACCATAAGTCATTGTTTTTTTGTCTTGGCTTATTTATTTTGTTACGCGCTGCAGAACCATTGTCGTGCCATATAAATAAACAATAATAATATTTTTGTAAAAAAAAAATCCAAACCCTTTCATTTTAGGTGTCGACATCAGAATCCTGACTGTTTAATTGCCCAACTATCGGAATCCCGACTGACAGGAGCTATTTTCTCTATCCACAACCCTCATAAATGGGGAATATAACCTGTGGTGATCACAGTGAGCCACCAAGCCTGCAAGGGGCTTCTTTGCACTCACCCCCCCGTCGGAGTACCCGCGGTCGGGATTCCAATGTCAGTATACTGACTGTCAGATTCCTGACTGTTGGTCCATCATTCCACACCCTTAATTGTCACTATTTTTAGTAACCAGGTTTTTTCATTAGTAAATTCAGACAGATCGCATTTCCCATTATAAGGATAGCATAAGTAAAGGGCTCACTGCAAATCCTGACTCCTGCACAGCATTTTCTGGCTGTTTGCAAAAACTTCTGTGCGGGGACCCAACCAGTGTGATCAGCTGTGTGTTTTCCGATGGATGACTGTGAAATGAGGTATGTCAGCTGACTGAAAAAAAAACACCTACATCCAGGGGCTGCTGATGGTGCTCCTGTGAGGGTTGGCAGTCATTGGGACCTCCTGTGCTTCTGCGTGACCACCGGTGCAGCAAAGTAATGCTGCAAAGCAGCAGCTCACTTTACAGCACTGGGGTTACACAGCAGCACATGAACTGAAGACTGTAGCCCTCCTGGATCACTAATCACCAGTCCCTGGGTGTAGCTGACTGTGACCAGCAGTTGCGGTGTCACTGTATGCGGAGGTGGGATTCTGCGGTGGCAGTACAGTGATGGCAATGTCCGCAGCAGCGTATGCACAGCACATACTATAGCAGTGCATGTGCTGCTTTAAATATAAAGTCATATTACCCTGTTTCTACATATCATAATGAGAAAAAAATTAATATACTCAATTTTCCAAATGTAAATGACGAATGAATAATGCATTAATGCAAAAATGATATCATTTAGTCACAATGCTAATGAATTAAACACTTTCCATCATCTGTGGAGTCACATTTCTATTTAGCTATGGAGTCTTTTGTAAGTGATGCAATCCAACTGAAACAGCATGTGACACAAATCATTGAAAATCACCATTGGAGCAAAAATTGTGATTTAGGGTCTAAAATGTACTGGTGATGTCCTGCGATAAATTAAAAAAAATAAAACATGAGTGTTAGTAAATATACCTAAGTAAATATACTTATTGAGAAACATTTTGTACTCTTAAGGGACATGCACATGGTGTGATTTCAGCCCCATTTGTAAGTGATCTGATTTGAGCATGGAATGCGCCGTGTGTATTCCCCTCCAGCAATGGCAATGGGCAGTCTTGTGTATCACCATCGTCCGCAGGGCTTTGCTTATTAGCATAGCATAGATCACAGCGTTTTGCCTATTAGCATAAGCAAAACACTGCTCTGCATGGATCGCTCAGTGCACATCGTGGGTGTGCAGCGATATACTGTATGCTGACTGATCCGTGCTTAAGTGCATTGCACAGCACCGGCTCCCCGTGGCTTGTGTGTACGGGGCTTTAGGGACAGATTTATTAACAATATATTTTACTAAAATAATGTGAAAAGGGGGTGTTTCAGACCCTTTTCACATTTTAACTTCACCTATATGCACTAAATGGCTTTTTGAGAAAGCTGTGTGGGAACTGGGACTGTTTGATCAGTTTTGTGTGTCTGATGGAGTCCAGGAACTCTAGTCACCGATTCTTGGGGTTGGTAAATAAGACAAGGAAAATAGCAGCTGGTACCTATTCAATGTTGTCTTTTCCAACAGCAGTGAACAGGCATCTCGGCAGAACGGACCCAACTTTAGAAGTAGTCGGGCCCGTGGATAGTCAAGCTCCCGGCCGTATCTTGACGATCCACATATCTCGCCGCCATGGCCCCTTTTCGGCATTCAGCTGGTGAGACATTGAATCCCGTCTGCCGAGACGCAGTCGAGCAGGCCGAGAACAGGATCTAGTCATGCCTGTCTGGCCGGCCCAACAGTCGTGACCCAGGATTGAATACTGCCCTAAGACTAATGAAGAGATCCAACAAACTTTCTAAAGAGTGAAAGAAGCCCTTAAAAAAAATCTAGCTTCTAGCTATCATTTCTCAAATACATTATAGAAAATGATGGTTAGAAGGTTGCTATGGGCAATTTTCCTATATATCCTTTTTTACAATTTTTGATACATCTACCTCTATGTAATGTATCAGAAGTTGTTTCATTTCATTTTAGTGATAGTGTTTTTTTTTACTAAAAAAAATATACACCTGGGATTTTTGTTTTAGTTAATTACATATTACGTTGTTACTGTTAGTGATATATTTGTTCACTAAAATAAATAGCATTTATTATACACCAAAAGGATTTTTTTGTCATGTGATTTTAAACTCTCCAGTATAATTATAATAATATAAATAGGTTGAGAGGCAATATTACTTTGTCACAACCTGGAATTTGAGGACTCTGTTGAGACCTTGATGTATGTGTTTCCTTGCCTCCGGGATCTCTTGGATAGATTATAAATTGTTATCAGCTATTATCCTTTTTGCCCTTTTATTGGTAATGGCTGCAATTGCCTATATACTCAATCTATTATGGCTGGATATTGCTACAATTCCAATAATCCAGAATCCAGTCTGTATTAAAGGTTTTAATTCAAATGATGGAGACAGTGGGAAATGTCAGTTACTACTTTGGGATTGGATTTATCAGTGATTTTTTCGGATATCCCAAGATTGCCAAATCTCCTAGTGTGTATGTTATGGGTGCAGTTTCACTGTTGTGCTGCACCGATTAATAGGAAGACAATCTTTGATGTGTTGTATTAACCAATTTATGGTCCAGTGGCTACAACTCGGGCCCTTTATTGCTACAGATTCAAATACAAGCCAATACCATTACGTGTCACCGCAGTAATGTTTGAATCGGGTGTAGTACCATATGTGATCGGTGGTTAAGGGCTAGTGAGCCTCTTAATCCGATTTGTGATGGTGTAGCCTACTATTATTAAATTCCCAACTGGCTGAACACATTCATAGAATATGAGTAGATAATTGTCCTATATTGGACTTTAAGGGACTAGGTTGACTGACAATCCACAAATCTCCTGGTGTGTATAGTAAGTGTTACTCTAGAACAATGAAGCAATCATGTAATATAGGAAGTTTTTCACTTATATTGTAACAGCGTCTTCACAGTAATTGTGGAATGGCTATTGATAGCAAGTACATCGTAGGAGAAGCAAGATACAATAACTGCCTTTAGCGCGGTCAATGCCACTGCTGAGTAGGCTATTAGCGGGAAATCCCGAGATTTGTTACAGCACCGGTGAGGTGCTGTAACAAGACCTACAGCGGACCGGGTTTTGGAAGTAACACTTAAACTAAACACACATATGTATATTAGTTAGGTTATAACATTAGAGTCCTTAAAAGGACTAGTATAAACAGACACAGGCAGGAGTACAGTAACACATGCAGAGCGACCGCATGGCTTGTTTTGCCGGCGTACACTTCGCAGATCTTCCTCAGGGCAGAGGGAAGTGGAAGACAGCATGCTATAATGCAGAGTTGGAGCAGACGCCTGCACACTGTAAAGCAGGAGAAGGACCAGGGTACTCATACTCACTGGACCGGCTGAAGAAATGCAGGTTTGTAGTAAGGCCAGCAACAGCAGGATGTAGCATAGAATATCTTTGTAGGCTGTAGCATAGAAGGTTCAATAAACTGTAGCATAGAATAACCTTTATGTTAGGCTGCTAAAAAGTAGTGATGGATGCTGTATTCAAGGTGTAGGTAACAACAGCAGGATAACTTGAATGAACCAAGAATGAGCACGCACAGCAACAGAGTAAATAATCGACATTGCTTAAGGCACTTGCTGTAAGTTTGAACATGATATTTGAACCACTTGCCTTGTGCTGATTGGCTGCAGGGTAACTGGCATGCTGGACTGAGACTTAGGGCCTTATTCTAGTTCACTCTTTCTGACAAAATCATTCTTAGATGGACAAAACAATGTGCACTGCAGGTGGGACAGATGTAACCTGTGCAGAGAGAATTAGATTTGGGTGGGGATTTACTTCAAAGTGAGATCTATATTGCAGTGTAAAAATAAAGCAGCCAGTATTTACTCTGCACAGAAACAAAATAACTCACCCAAATATAACTCTCTCTGCACATTTTACATCTGTCCCCCTGCAGTGCACATGGTTTTGTCCATCTAAAAAGGATTTTGTCAGAAAGAGTGAACTAGAATAAGGCCCTTGGTGATGTTGGAAAACATGGAGTGCAGCAAGTTTAGGAAGTATCATAGAGTGCACACAGAAGATAGACTAACCTCAGGCACGCAAATGGTTACTCACTGGTCCTAGAACACGCAGTAATCAGAACTGGTGGAGTTGGTTTGCCAGACACTGGAGCATTACAGGTGTGTAAACAGGGAAACTGCAATTCACTCACTGAAGGAGCAGATAACAGAGCAAGATGACAAGCCAGATTTGCAGGACCATGACACACTATCAGATACTGGTATGCATCAATTCAATAAATGACCAAAGTGTGATTTCTGCTCTCTCGTATGCAGTGTACAATACACTACTGATATGTTTCAGCTCTTTTCTGGGACATCGCATCAGTGAGAAGAAGTTTCCAGCTGAGAACACAGAGTGCCCTAAATAACATTGACATAAAACCCATTCATCTCTGCTGTATGTAAACAAGAAGTTTAATACTGTCCAAAGCGTGTATATCACTAGCACAAGGTTAGCGCTAAGTGCACAATGTGAAGGACATTTTGTATCACACAGTGTACAGTATATTGGTTTATTCTTATTTTTAAGATTCTCAATTCCATCCAGAAATTTATGAGCTGAGGATTTTGATATTTTATATATCAAAAGCTTCAGCTAAAGACCCATACGCAGGGCCGGCTCTACCATTAGGCAGCTTTAGGCAGCTGCCTAGGATGCCAGGATATGGGGGGCGCCACCAAGTCTGCCTATCAGAAAATCAAACATGTCTATGAGGATCCTTGTTGTACTTAGTGGAACTTCTAAGACCTCAACCCTGAACTTTCCCTTGAGGCATACTTCCCTATATTGCTTCCCTATCCTCCTTGTACTCTGTTGTGGGTGGCAAAGGGAGGCCTTCAGGGAAAACAGGAGAATTGCCCACCTTCCTAGGGGCTGGGAGGACCACCTGATTTTTGGGAGCTTCCTTGCCATTCCAGAATGTTAGGCAAGTATGCGATAAGGGGTTGGAAAGTGGGTATTGGTGGCAGTGGGGGGGAGGGGGGCAGTAAGTTGAAGTTTTGCCTAGGGTGCTGAGAAGCCTTACACCGGCCCTGCCCATACGTACCAGAATGCTGTTCTTACTAGAGGAAGCATAGGATCATGGTTTACGGCAGAGCCGGCCCTAGCCTAAATGACGCCCTAGGCAAGATTTTGTCTTGTGCCCCCTAGCACCGCCACTAGTTCCGCCTCTGACCCTGCTCCCCTTTCCCAGCACCATCAACCCTCATCATAGCAGTCATCATTTTGGTGCTCCTACCCGCAATATTTTAAATAGAAACAGTGCACACATTCGGTGCACAGCCCAAACAGGGGTGTGTTCTTGCTGGGAAGGGGCATGGCCACCCAATAGTACCCGCAATTCAAATTTTGCCAAACAGTAGTGCAACTTTATTCATATTATTAATATTGTATTTTAAGCACCTCCATGGCCACATTGCAACCCAGCACAAAGAAGTGTGTGCTGGGCAGAGGAGAAGAGCTGCAGCTGCTGCTGTCACTTAAGGGGAGGGGGCCCTGGGCCCCCACTGGGCTCTTCCATCAGACTTTGGCCTGGGTAATTTGTACCTCCTACCACTTTCTCTCGGCAGCCCTGATAATACCACACAGTAATGCCCCTTACACATGACACACATTATTAATGTACTTATAACCATAATGCCCCTTACACATTATGCCAACCTTTATTAATGCCCTTCATACACATAATGACACACATAATGCCCATTACACATATGTTGCACATTATTAATGCCCTTATACACATGACACACATAATGCCTGTTACACATATGTCGCACATTATTAAAGTATTTATACATGACACACATAATGCCCCTTAAACATATGCCGAACACTATTGCACAACCAACCCACCCAAAGACAGCACTCGCACAGCCGCTAACAGTGACCTCTGCTAGGATACAGGTGTTTCCTCATACATCTTGCCTCAATAAGCCATGCAGCTCCTGGCCAGTTCTGCTAACGTTGGGTGCCTTTTTTGCTGAAAATTCGTCATTGTTATGTGGCATGCCTATATTCTGTGTGCGACTGTGGCTGTACCTGCATACAGAATGCTATGTTACAGTGATTTCCATGAATACACTATTTCATATGCAGATACAGCCTCACACACAGAATATAGGCATGCTGCATATCATTTTAATCAACAAAAGCTGCTGATGCCCCTGGGCATTCCAAATGCCCATGGCAATTGCCTAGTTTGCCTATGCCTAAGGCCGGCTCTGGTTTACGGCATCTTTTTTCCTGACTGTGTTCTTTCTTTCTTTGGCCACTTTAACTAGTCAGTGTCTTTGTTGCCTTGTGCCAATATATGCTTAATCCAATGCATGCTCAGCAGGAGTTTTTAGATTTAACAGATGTGTAATTAGCCTGGGGGACACCTGTATCCTCAAACACATAAACTGACACGAGTTTATAGAAATAGTAGTAGTAGTAGTTCTTTTATTTATAAGGCGCCACATGGTGTCCGCAGCGCCGTACATAGCAAACAAAAACAAATTACAAGGTAACATACAGGGTGTGTTGATAAAATACAGCATAAATAGGGGTATAGCTGGTAGAACTAAAATCAGCATCAGTTCTGAAGTAGGTGTCGAAATTGTCGAGGAGATTGAAGATGAAGTAGAGGAAGGGAAGAACAGGGCAGGAGCACTGGTGAGGTAGAGAGGTAGGGTGAGTACGTGAGGAAGGAGGGCCCTACTCATAAGAGTTAACAGACTAAAAGGAGGTGGGTGGACAAACAAAAAACAATAGGATAAATAGGAACGGAGGGGAACGGATGGAGGGGTAGGGTAGGCAAGATAGGAGGAGCGAAAGAGGTTAAAAAACTTACAGCTGTATCCACGCTCATCGTGGCTACATCGCAGCCGTGGGTGCCCGTTTGGCTCAGCAAGTCACACCCCCAAGTCAGAGTGCCAGGCTGCTGGTTAATGTATTTTCAATTAGTCGTGCTGTGGTGTGTGTGTGCGTTACTCCACGGATACCACACCCACAACATGTTGAAAGATGAAGGTGGCTACATCTATAAACCAAGATAGCTTATCACCACACAAGAGGGCTTTTGCAGAGTTGTACTCACTTTGTGACCATCTCTGCATCAACCTCATGATGCAAGTCTGCATCATTGGAACCTGCATATTTAGCAGCTCATATAGTTGGGTACAAATGCATTGTGTTTCTTTTTTTCATACAACTTGCACTTTTCCAACTTCACATGCAAACTGTAGCATTGTTACACACCCATGACCATGCCAACTGTGGCACATTGCATTCTTCTGAACCCTTGCAATAAGTGAAACAAGAAGAACAAAGTACAAACTAATAGTTGAATTAATAAACTTACTAACACAGCACACAAAATAATATACAAATGTAATTCTTAATACTTAAAAAACTGTCTAATGTGTGAAATATTCTCGTGTTGTATATAAATAAACAAACAGTTGTATTTTAAAAACGGTATCTTTTTGTCTCTCTGATTAAAGTTTATATGGAGTTTCAGTCATTGGGGGAGATTCTCTAAGCGAAAAATGCGGTAAAAACCCCGTTATTGGGTTTTTTACCGCATTTTGGGATGCTGTAAGCGTTCCCTGCCGGGTTACTGCGGCAGGGGGCATCGCCAGAAAAATCTGGCGATGCCCCATAGAAGCCAATAGGCTTCTACCGCATCCCACCGCCGCCCCACAACGACCCCCCGCCGCCCCACACCGCCCCCTTCCCACTCACCTGTGTCTGGGCAGCACACATCTGTGCTGCCCGGACCTGTGACCTCCTCCCTGCACTGATCCTCTTCCGGGTGCAGGGAGGAGGAGAGCCCGGCGCAGCAGCAGCTGGGTGTGTGGCAATTATAAATGCGAAGAGAGGCGAAGGGAGGCAGAGATTCTTAGAGACTCTCCCCCATTGTTATTTATCCACCTTGAGCAGAAAACCAAAAACTGTCGAGATGGATTCGACTGTCGACAAAACAGAACAATGAATAGGCGAAAGCAATACGACTACTTGTTCTCTCGGAAAAGAAGAGGATCTCAACAAAACCACTAAATCGACCAGGATTAAATACCCCCCCTTATGCCAAGTGTCTAATGCCGTATGTTGCAAAAATGTTATGTAAATGAAGACACATCTGAACGTAATGAGATCATAATAAGTAATTTGAATACTTGCATGATCTAAATGACATGTAAAGCTGAATGATGATATAATTAATATCTATATGATCCTAATGATGATCTATGCCTTTATTTTACATAGCTCACTACAGGGGCCTGAATTATCAGTGTACGGTTATGCACAAATGCATGCCATTTATCATCTGTAGAGAGCAGTAAGTAGATTCTGAACTTATGTAATTCTGATGAATGTCACAAGAACCTGTTTGTACTGTATTATTATAACAGAGAATATTGCAATTTCTATGGCTTATTTAATTTCTCACAAAATTTGCCAAAAACCTCATGGACTATGGAAGTAGCTATGTGACAGTGACAATATTTCACACAACATCCCAATTCTCTTTTCCCAGTGCAGATTGCATACAACAGGTATTAACACCAGGTATCTTCATCCCTGGAGCTAATAAATCCTCTATTTCCATTTGAATTCATACTAAACTACTAGACTACTCAATGACTAGAACTTGCAGTTTATTTCAAACACTACAAAAAATGTCATAGCTGATCTTAGGTGTAAGAGCAAAACTATATGTCATAGCTGATCTTAGGTGTAAGAGCAAAACTATATTATATTTTAGAGTAGAGTCTATGGGCAGTATTCAATAAGAATTTTCTCCGTGCATGGCGAGAGTTTTTTCTCTCGCCATGCACTCGCCGTGTTTTTGCGGAGATTCTCCATGTTTGGAGATTCTCCGTCACGGGACTTTAGAGAGTATTCAATGTGACTGAGACTCGCCGCCCCTCACGGCGAGTCTCAGCCAATCCGGCGTCATGAGGTGACTGCCGCAGGGAGCCTGAGGACGGCGGCAGGCAGGGAGATGGAATTCTCCCTGCCTGCCCCAGAACGTATGTGGGGGGGAGGTGGGCTCCCCGGGAGCCAGGCAGCACAGGCTGCCCCCGGGAGAGCAAACAGAGGACCGGGTATTCACTGCACCCGATCGTGCATATGTAATGATCGGGTGCAGCGAATATATGAATATCTAATGCGCGGCTCTCGGCTCCCGGCCCCCTGCTGGCTGTTATGTGTAAAAAAAATATATATATATTTTTTTATATTAAATATATATTCATGTGCTATAAGCACATGAATAAAAATAGCATGCCCTTTCACAGAATAAAATTTCTGATTTTTTTACACCAAAATTTAAACAAAAAAACCTTAAATTTTAAAAGTTCACATTCCACTTCTCCATTAAAAGATGGAAAATTGCTACACGGAGAGACACGGAGAAAATCACTTAGAAAGACGTCGAGAAGTGTGTGGTGAATAGGGTTGTTCGCTTTTTGAGACCAAAATTCTCAGTCTAAAGCGAGAAAAGCACAAACTCGCCATAAAACAAATTTTTCGGCACTTCCAGACGAAAAACTGGGTCCAATACTAACGTGTTTCGCCCGACTAGGGGGCTGTCCATCAGCCAGCAGCAGCGGGTGTCAGAGACCTGTCTGCTGCCACCATCGCATGGACCGCTACGCTGCTCTCCCCTTCTCTCCACCCAGCGGACACTCCACGATACCACCACCATCAGACCACCAAGGGGGAGACTCACGTGCTAAATGCACGCAATTATTTACAAAACCCTAAAAGTATGACTTTCCTTTGGTGAGGGATCAATCCCTTATAATCTTATTGCCTGTGGCCATTTGACTCTCTTTTACAAATAGCGGGCTAAAGCCAGCTCTCCTGATCACATAAATATCTACTGGAAGTCACGTGGCCTTTCATAAATATTCTAAAATCCCAAGTGTTCTTATAGTCAGGGCCGGTGCTAGCGTGTCCGGCGCCCTCCTGCAAACCATACATTTTGCGCCCTTTCACATTGCCATTGCAACTAGTTGCAGACCGATTGTGGGAGTGTATGCAACATGCGATCCTATGGAGGATCTCGGGTGCATGTACATGTATGCATACACCATCTTAGTGCTGTGTCCGCAAAATGTTGCAGGCACTAAAGGTGCCCATACACGTTGCGAGAATCGCATACCGTATGGGCTAGATTGCATCGCACTGCATGCATGCAATGTGTGTGCGATGCGATCCGAAAGCAGTACAAAAAGTATGTGCAGCACTCGTGACTGAGGGGAGAGAAGGAGGAGATGGAAGAAGAGGGGAGGAGATAGAGGGGGCGGAGTGTTGAGCACTGGCAGCGGCACTGGCACTGCACACTGAGAAGAGGGAAGGAAGGGGAGGCGGCGCTGCTGTCTGTTCGACATTTGATTGACAGCTGACAGGCGCAGGGAGCAATGGGTAGGGGGCGGATCCGGACATGACATGTCATCCAGGCATTCACAGACAGCGCTACATGACTCAGCGCAAGTGTCCGTGAGGAAGAGGGGGCAGGTCACAGGAGGAGGACAGTGTGTGCGCGGTGCACGGAGCTGCTCAGCCTCTCCATACTGCCGCCCGCTGTCAGACAGGCACTGAGGGCAGCGTGCAGGAGGCAGTGACAGTGACAGCTTTAGCAGAGCAGGAAGGGAGACAGCGCCTTTTCAGCATGGCGCCTCCCTGCTTTGCAGGAGCTGCTGAGTGGGTAGCGCCGACCCTGCTTATAGTGTTTTTTTTTTTATTATATATATATTTTTTATTGTATTTTTTCGAATATGTTTTTGTACACAAATTGATACAATGTACTAGTACACATATTGCTATAGGTGGCCGCCTATTCTAATATTATTGTTATATATTTTATGCTGATTTAATAAAGTATTTTTTACTCCTAAAAATATAAACAGTCAACATTGTTTCTGATTATTTGAACTCATCCATGGCATAGGAGAAATTATTTTATTAAAACAGCGCAGTCTCCCATTCCTATTGGAATCAAGTACTTATCCTGAAATCTACTGTATCCCTTACTTTGGGCTAGATGCGGGCAGTAATTAAGGGCCTTATTCTGATCGGTGCGGATATTCCCGAATTCTTTCGGATGGCGTTTTTTAGCCGTCTGCGCATGCGTGGAGAACGCTACGCGCATGTGCCACGCATGGTCTCCGTACTTGTTCTCACTAATCCCGTACAGAAATGTGCACCGCAATCATTCGGCCAATATGGGTGTGTTATGGGCGTCATGCGGAATGACACAGGGGCATAGTTTCAAAGTGGGCTAAACTGGGCGGAAACATGGGCGGACACGGGGGAGTACACATATTTTGGTAGGCGTGCATTCGGACAGCATGCCGAATGCACGCGAACAAAAAGGGAAGAAATGTGCGGTGACCAAAAGGTTACTCTTGCTTTGCGGACACCACTCGGTCATGCGCTAGGCAATCGGAACGCCTAATCAGGGCGGACGCACCTCAACCAATGTCACCTGAACCCAATACAATCACATACTTTACCCATTACTTGTTAATTACACGCTTCTCACTGCTACAATTGCAAGCATTGCTGCTTAAAGGGAACTTTACATGCTGCCCTTGTCACACACTTTTACACTGCAAATAATGCACACAACTTAATATTAATAATACTAATACACATGGCACTTCTGCATGTATCAATTAATACAGACATTTGGGGGGGCAACATAACATTTATTAAAGCAACTTTGGTACAAATTTCAAAACCATAACAAAAAAAATGGTACCATACCAGGACAAAAATTACATAATATATAATAAATAGCCACAGCAGAATCATTGGGAACACATCAGGTGGCTTCACAACAAAAGTACAGCACCAACACTTCAAGTACAGCACACAGTAATGGTAGCCGAAACAGGGCAACAGGTGAACCAAACATGACATTTGAACCGCGGCCAAAAGTGGTGACCCTGGGCACGGATTTGGACACGGGATACTGACACACACAGCTCAATGGAAGATTTGGGAAGACATAACGGTGGAGATTAATGGGGACACAAGTTCATTTGCAGGCACGTTTGCCCCTGGCAGGCTCCTTGCCACATGCAGCAGCTCTTCGGCCTTGTCCACGGCCAGAGTCCGATGGTGGCTCATGTGGAGCACATGCTGGTGAGGGGGTGGATGTTCTTCCCCCTCTGGCAGCAGGGAGTGATGCTGTTGGTAATGCACCCGAAGTGGATGACATTAGGGCCCTATTGCTGTTAACTAGCTCCACCATAAGTTCATTATGGCGGAGGAGGAGGTCATTTTGCCGCAGGGCTTGATCAGCCAGCACCTGCAGGCTAGCAGCAATAGCTTGATGGCTGGTACTCATAGCTTGCTGGGTGGCACTCATAGCCTGCAGGCTCTCAGCAATACTCTGATGGCTGGTGGTCAAACCCTGCAGCACCTCCTCGGCCCTACGCACCCGCTCTGTTGCCGAGTCTCCCTGCTGCATAATACTATCCAGCACACGGCCCCACATGGACAATTCAGCCGCAGACAATCCCGGCGGCTGCTGCTGCACGGGCCTGCTACTGGGGCCAGGTGGCACAGACTCCACAACCTCCTCAAGAGAATCTGGACCAAGCGGTGGGGATGCTGTTGAACGAGAAATTACCAATTACCACACATTCCATGCCAAATCTAAAACATCTACTTATGGCCTGGCAAATAATTACCTTCAAGCGTAGAAGCCATCACTTCCGCTGGGGACTCGCTGTCTATAGTGCTCACCCCCCGGACCTCCTCCACTGCGATACAGCACTGGGCCATCTCTTCCAGGGGGGTGAGCTCCAGCTTTGACGGCATGGGGCCAGCCCCAGAGGTCTGGCTGTGTTCCCACCGCTGGGTCAACTTCTTCTTGAGGTTGCCTTTGAAGTCGTGCCACCTGCAATCAAAGTGTACATATTAATACATGTAACTACTCATGTTTGCTGTAGCACCCATTGCAATATGAAACATAATACAACATGTGGCTACTGACCCCAAACTGACATTATATTCATTTTTCAAACCAACCCTTAGAAGATACAAAAACAGTCACCCTCCAATAACTATCAATTCAATGTCATGGCCAACATGTATGTGCCTCCAAGCAACGTGAACACTAATTGGCCAACTCCATCTAATATTGAATGTATACATTACTGGACTTGTACTACTCAAATGTAACACACATGTACTTGCCTCTTCTTAACGTGCTCCGTCTGACGAACTTGTGGAGCCACTGCATTAATCTCCACCGTTATCTCCTCCCAGATCTTCCATCTCCTTGTGTGTGTCAACTTGCCCGCTGGGCACTCTATTAAATCACGTGCCCGGGTCACCAGGATGTCAAGCTCCCGTGGTTCAAATGCCATGTTTCTTGTGGCTGGTTCCTCTGTTGCCCCACTGCGGCCACGGGCACTGCCACGGGCACTGCCACAGGCACTGCCACGGCCACCGGTTGCTGTACTTGAAGTGCTGGCCTGGCTACTCTGTTGGGAAGCCACCTGCTGTGTTCCCAATGATTCTGCTGATGCTGAGGATGGCCCAGCTGCTGATTGGCCTGATGTTGATGGGCCATCTGTGGGCTCTGGGTTGAGGGGCACATAGGTGGTGTTGGCTTCCATGCGGGACAACAGATTCTGCACCACCTGGTCTTCCTCTGACTCTGAGCCTGGCATGTTTGCAACAACTGTTTGCCTTTCTAGGCCAACTTTAAATACTATTTCTGTAATTGGCGTTAATCAGCTGCAACCTGCGTTCCGTACGGCCGCGTCCCGTACGCTAGCGTCAACCGTGCGGCGCATACGGGCCGCCCCTTGGTGTTGAAAAATATTTCCACAAAACCTGGCAAACTCAGTAAGTGTGATTTATTAGATAAATGCAGATTCCAACACCAATGACCAAATACAACTGAGGTCAGACATGCAATGTCTATTTCAATGTACTTCTGTACTGTGCACTTGTTTGCTATGTAGTACAACTGACACTACTCATTCCATATGTCAATCCAGTCCACCACTTAGCCACAAGTAATCAGTGCTAGCATCCAAATCACATGTGAAAGCACTCCACATTCAGGTTAGATGCTAGCTACTTTTCATGACACCTCTGTAGTAGGGGCCAGTAGAAGGTAAGTGTACACATGGCTGCATGGGCTAATTTTGGGAAAAGGTCTGCCTTCATTATAAATTAGCTGTTTAGTACCTTGTGGAGTTAGGTGTAAGTGTCTAGAGATGCACACTATTTCACCTGTTGCTTATACCCATGTTTGGTGAATGTTGTAGATTAGATATAATATCTTTCCATCATATTTTACACTGTTTAGGATGGGTGTGCGATGCAATGGGTTAGCCGTCTGTTCGGGCGCATACACGCTGTTAGTGTAAAAATGAACAATAAAGTTAATACCAAATATCACTCTGATCAACCAATGACAGCACATGATTGTTTGATTTGTGCCACTCCTAAAATGGCGGCTTATGGCAGAGCAGCACCCTTTTCTGCAGCCGAGCTGAGGGCACTGGTCTCCGTTATGGAGACCAGGCTGGGGCGTACTGGCCCGTTCATTACAAATCGGCAGAAACGTTCTGCCTATGCGGTGGCCCGCCGGCGGATATACGCCCGCACCCATGTGCGGCGGACCATCGCTCAGCTTGAGCGGCGGTGGTCCGACCTCCGGCGCAGGGAGCCAGAGAGGCTTCAAAGCATAAGGGCCAGCATTGCTAGATGTGAGTATTTCAACAGTAAATGTGGATTTGTACATGATTGCTTACCTGACATTATTTAATCCACTAAGGTCAGCAGCCTGATCATGAGTTAAACATGCCATACAATATATGAGTGCTACTTCCTGATTGACACCCTGTAATGGTCATAAAATATGTTATTGGGGAGGATTAATGCTTGTGATGCTTACAATGGGCCAAATGTCACAGCATACCTGCCATGTTACAGGCTTTTGCATGTACAAGTATCAGTACCTCTAACCTTTGCATTTATAGGTTGATAAGGCTTAATACAAATTACCACTAATTGGCACTTTTTTCATTTTTCCCAAACACAGCATGTGCACGAGCAAGGCAGGCCCGGGAGGAGGCAGAGGCAGGCCAGGCACAGGAGGAGGCGGAGCCAGCGATGGCCGAGGACGAAGATATTGAGGAAAGGGGAGGCCGAGGAAAGTGAAGGAGTGGAGGAGGCTGAGTGGCCAGTGGAGGCAGAGGTGGCAGCCGAGGAGGAGGTCGTGGTGGCCGAGGAGGAGGTCGTGGTGGCCGAGGAGGAGGTCGTGGTGGCCGAGGAGGAGGTCGTGGTGGCCGAGGAGGAGGTCGTGGCGGCCGAGAAGGCCCAGGAAGAGGGGGAGGATGAGGAGGCCTGTGTGGTGGAGCAGGCGGCCGAAAGTGGTATGTATATATAAAGATTCGATCTTCCTTTTGTCATCCACTATTTGATATGTAGCACTGTTGATTCAAATGTGTTTGAAAATACTATAAAGGCAAACAACAAATTGGGTAGCAACAGACACACTTTGGGGTTAGATAGGGTGGCCAAACCATCCCTTTCATCCTGGACACATATTAATGACCCAGGTTGTGCGGATGGCTTTCAGGTCGAATTGAAGTGCCACTGAACCTGTGTAGTTAATCTGTATCCAGGAAGAAAGTGATGACTTGCTCATGTAAGGGTTACATGTCCCTGCTGGTTGCATACAATCTGTAGGCTCATATAGGTGAGTAGAGTTTACTGGTGAATGATCTTTGTAAACTAGATTCCGTATGGCATCAATGGAGTATGGCCAGGCGTGGCTTAGACTGGAGTAACAAGTGGTGAGTGCCCCTGGGCCCTCCTCTAGCTAACCACCCCTTGCGGTCTGCATGTATGTTTTTCACCATAATTGTGTGTGTATTTGGTGTTAGTAATGCTTTTAAGCATGGGAGTGGGTTAGTGCTGCAGCTTCCCCTAACTGGCATTCTGACAATGATTTCTGGAGCAAACCATCAGCAGCCAAGCCATGCTTGATTGCACAAATGTACTGAGCATTCCTGAGAGTTGTGTAACTCCCCTGCCAGGCTCCATCATATAACAGACACTGAACTTTGTTTGCCGATTTGTGATTGGTGCTGCGCGTGGCATGCTTCTCAGAGCTTAGTCATGGGTGGGTTTGGATTGAGAAGGAGCAGTATGACTGTGAGGTGTTCTACAGAGTAAAGGGTAGAGGGCCAAAATCAGGCTTTCCATGTAGTATGTATGCATGTATGTATAGGTGTATGTCTCATATATATAGGTAGATATGTGTGTATATATATATAGTTATATATATATATATATATATATATATATATATATATATATATATACACACACACCTCTCAGAATGCATGTTTAAAATGTAGGTTTGACTATGTTAAATGTATGCAGG
This sequence comes from Crinia signifera, assembly GCF_055691185.1. Taxonomy (NCBI): domain Eukaryota; kingdom Metazoa; phylum Chordata; class Amphibia; order Anura; family Myobatrachidae; genus Crinia; species Crinia signifera. Next base: position 236,326,251 of record NC_139218.1, read on the forward strand.
AATATCATTAGTCATTTTTCATTTTGAATTTCCTCAACAGATGAGCCTGCCCAAGCAGAGGAGGGTCGCCGTGGGGCCCTTGTAAGACTGCGAGGCCTGATGCGCCTCATGCTGGAGGAAATGGACCGCCTAATAGATGCGGAGGATTAAATTATTGTTTTGTTGGCATTTGTTTAATAATAAATCGTTATTTAAAGTTCAAAGTTGTCAGTGTTTTTTTTCTAACATGCTAAAGTATATGTGTAAGTTGTTTAAAATGTTTAAAATAAGCAAAATGTACATAGTGTATATAGATGTATGTTAGGGTCACATGCTGTAAGGGTTAATGTGTGTCATGAATGCAGGGCCGGATTAACAATGGGCCTGATGGAGCTACAGCTCCAGGCCCATTTTCCAAATAGGCCCATTTTGTAGCTGAGGGCCAGGGCTTTCCAACGAGCCCAGCCCCGTGTCGGTAGACCCCCAGGAACTGGAGATACCGCCAAGAAAACCTGGAACGTTTTCCCCATAGGATAACATGGGACCCGCTAATTCCGACCTCCACCCGGTTCCAACGGCTGCCAGTTGCCCCTCCAGCATCACAGAAGATTGAGGTTGATCTCGGTTGAACCCAAATCACTGGGCCTTCAATCTGATACCTGCTCCATATGGGTTCATTGGTTCTAGAGATATTGTGGGTAAACCAATTTTTTTTTTTCATTTCTGAAATGTATTTTCATGGCTGTTCATGTTGTTTGACTGATTTCTCTGGAACCAAACGGCCCAGTTTCACGGGACCAAAATCATTCGAAGCCTACATGTAAATGGGTCAGTTGGTTCCAAAGATATAGCTGGTTGTTTAAAGGGGGGCGGGGGCACCAGAAAATGCAGGGACTAGGCTGGTGTAAAAGGGGCCAGTGCGGGAATGTCCCTGCAGGATCCTGGGACCATATTCCCCGGTAAGTCCCTGTATTTTCTGGTGTGAAAGGGGTATTATTTCAAATAGCCAGGATATGCAGTGCTCTGAATACAGCCGGGCAGCCCTCTGCTCTCTGCCCGGCTGTCAATGGCTGTAATTTCTGCCCGGCGGTGGCTGTCCCCCAGTTACCGCAAGCATGTATTCCCCCTTGGCAATGAGCATGTAATCCCACATGGCAATGAGCATGGAACCCCTTGCAATGAGCATGGAACCCCTGGCAATGAACATGTTGGTAAGCAACACTTATGTAGCATAATTTTTAATAGGCATTATGGTGTTTGGCATAATACGTAATGGAGATTATGGTGTGTGGCTTAACATGTAATGGGCATTATGGTGTAAATTTTTAATGCGCGCCTTTGGCGCGCAATGCCCCTATTTATAAAGCATATTGTGCTCGATCTGTTTGGTATAATAATGTGTATTTTGGCTCAATCCATGTGTCAAAATGTGAATTTTGCCTTAATCTGTGTGGCATAACGTGAATTTTGACTCAATCTGTGTGCCATATTGTGAATTTTGGCTCATTCCATGTGGCACAATGTGTAAGAGGCAAGTACAGTATAAGGGGGTTACTATTGTTAAAAACAAGAAAACCAGTATCTAGAGAGAGCAGGGAACAGTCAGATTTTAACTGTTATAAAATTCTTATTTATTTGTAATATATTGCACACAAAAGAACATTAATAAAAAAAATTATATAATATACATTAATGTATAGATCCCTAAATAGTTCAATTAATACAAATGTGTAAAAAAGAAGGTAACACTTTGCCAATTACTGCCAGTTAGTGGTATACTTCAATGGACCCTATTGATCATATGCTCCAATAGCCAATTAATTAGTAACCTCTCAGATTAGTATTTCCACGGGAATATAATACTTCCGGACTTTATATTTATATTTAATTTGTAAAGGTGGAAACAGTCCAGGCAGACCTGTTTTTAGTATGAGAGAGTCGCTTGATCTGTAGCTTTATGGCTACACATGGAGAGATAATAGCCGTCAATGAATTTGAAGTTCAATATAGAAAGGCACCTGTATTGTGGGTATAACCTCCGATACCATATATGTGGGAACAGTCCGGCAAAACAGTGTAGCAGAGTACCTTAGTTAGTATATTCGCTGTTATTTCCACAAACCTGACCGCAGTATCGAGACCAGCTCACTGCGTCAGAGAGCCAACCGCACGCACTTCACTGGGGGCGGACGGGATGAACTGGATAATGTGGCTATTACAGAGACATGGTGCAATGAAAATCATGACTGGGACATAGCTATACCAGGATATACTTTATTTAGGAAGGACAGAATGGGAAAAATTGGAGGAGGGGTTGCAATATATGTGAAAAAATATATAAAGACTACCTTAATACAAAGTATTGAAGAAAAAACGGAGCCCTTTGGGTGACCATAGAAACAGGGGAGAAGGTGATTCTTCGTATAGGGGTGATCTACAGACCACCAGGTCAGGAAGAGGAACTAGACAAGAGCCTATTGCAGGACATCAATAAAATGGCATTAAAAGGAGAGGTGATAATCATGGGAGACTTTAATCTACCTGATGTAAACTGGGAGCTGCCTGTTGCAAGTTCCACCAGAAGTAGGGGCATGCTGAATTCCTTGCAAGGAGCATCCCTCCAGCAATTGGTGAGGGAGCCCACTCGTAAGGACGCAATATTAGACTTAATACTTACAAATGGTGACAGAATATCTGACATAAATGTGGGTGAAAATCTGGGATCCAGTGACCATCAAGCAGTATGGTTCAAAATAAAGACAGAGACTGACTCATCGCACACAAAAACAAAGGTGTTAGATTTTAGGAAGGCTGATTTTGTAGAGATGGGAAACTCTGTAAGGGATTCTTTGGCAGAGTGGAAGAACTTGGAAGGAGTGCAGGATAAGTGGGAAAAATTAAAAAGTGCAATTCTAAAAGCAACAGAACTTTGTGTCAAAAGAGTTAGGAAAAACACAAGAAAAAGAAAGTCATTGTGGTTTGCAAAAGAAGTAGCAAGTATTGTGAAAGCAAAAAAGTTGGCCTTTAAGAAATTTAAGCAGACGCAGAAGAATGAGGACAAAGAGGTGTATCTTGTTAGACAGAAGGAGGCTAAGAAGGTAATCAGATGTGCAAAAGCACAGGCTGAAGAGAAAATGGCCCAGTCAGTGGATAAAGGGGGGAAAACTTTTTTTAGGTATATAAGTGAAAGAAGAAAAACAAAAAGTGGAATAATTAGACTGAAGACAGAGAGTGGAAGCTTTCTTGAGGGGGACAATGTAATAGCAGATAATATTAATAATTATTTCTGCTCAGTATTCAGTGCTGAAAGAGAGGGGAAGGGACCACAGTTAAGTTGCAAGTATAGTCAGAAAACTGAGGGAGAGACAAGTACATTTACAGAGGAGAAAGTCCTCACAGAACTCTCAAAACTGAAAGTGGATAAATCAATGGAGCCAGATGGGATACATCCAAGGATACTAAAAGAGCTTAAAGGGGAGCAGGTAAAACCAATAACAGAATTATTCAACCAGTCACTAGCTACTGGAGTAATCCCAGAGGACTGGAAAACAGCTAATGTAGTCCCACTGCACAAAAGTGGAAGCAAGGAAGAGGTAAGCAACTATCGACCAGTGAGCCTTACATCAGTAGTAGGGAAATTGATGGAAACACTCTTAAAACAAAGAGTTGTAGAATATCTCAAAACCAGCAATTTACAGGATCCAAAACAGCATGGGTTTACTGGGGGAAGATCATGTCAAACAAATCTTATTGACTTTTTTGACTGGGTGACTAAAGTAATAGATCAAGGTGGGGCTGTAGATGTAGCTTATCTAGACTTTAGTAAAGCTTTTGACACTGTCCCACATCGCAGACTGTTAAATAAACTTGAAAGCTTGGGATTGGATTCTAAGATAGTTGAATGGATAAGAGCGTGGTTGCAGGACAGAAAACAGAGAGTTGTAGTAAACGTAGTACAGTCAAAGGAGGGAAAGGTTACAAGTGGAGTACCCCAGGGATCTGTACTTGGACCGGTGCTTTTTAATATCTTTATTGGTGATAGTGCAAATGGAATTGAGGGTAAAATGTGCCTTTTTGCAGATGACACAAAGGTATGCAACAGGGTAGACACACCAGGAGGGGTAAAACAAATGATTGAGGATCTAGGCAGATTAGAGAAATGGTCAAGAGAATGGCAACTACAGTTTAATGTCAAAAAATGCAAAATCATGCACTTGGGTCTCAGTAATCCAAAGACTCAATATAGTATAAATGGCACTATAATGGAAACTACTGAGTAAGAAAGGGATCTAGGTGTCACTATTTCAGAGGACTTAAAAGCAGGTAGGCAATGTAACAAAGCAATAAAGAAGGCAAGTCAGATGCTTGGTTGCATAGGGAGAGGTATCAGCAGTAGAAAGAAAGAATTAATAATGCCACTGTATAGGTCATTGGTACGACCTCACCTAGAGTATTGTGTTCAGTTCTGGAGGCCATATCTCCAGAAGGATATAAAAACATTAGAGACTGTACAAAGAAGAGCAACTAAAATGGTGCATGGCCTTCATCACAAAACATACCAGGAAAGACTAAAATATCTTAATATGTATAGGGGGGACATGATAGAAACTTTCAAATATATCAAGGGCTTTAACAAGGTACAGGTGGGAGACATTCTTCACAGGAAGAGGAGCAACAGAACACGAGGACATGCACTGAAACTAGAGGGAGGAAGATTCAGGGGAAATGTGAGGAAGATTTTTTTCACAGAAAGAGTAGTAGATAAGTGGAATAGCCTCCCAACAGAGGTGGTAGATGCAAATACAGTAGTACAATTTAAACATGCTTGGGATAAGCATATTGATATCCTTACATAAAAATAAGGATCAAATATGGTTTGAGGTAACATGTTTAAAAAAAGAGGCAGACTAGATGGGCCAAGTGGTTCTTATCTGCCGTCAAATTCGATGTTTCTATGTTTCTATGACACTGCAGGGAATCATGTGTCACAGCCATTGTAGGTATAGCTACCTATGCTCCGAACAGGTGAATGTCGGCGTTCGCCATGCTCCGCTTGTATAGCTGTAGGTCCAGTGTCCCCAGACACTTTTAAGGAGGGGTTCTAATGGTTCTTAAGGAGGTATAATAATGTGCATTTTGGCTCAATCCATGTGGCAAAATGTGAATTTTGCCTTAATCGGTGTGGCATAACGTGAATTTTGACTCAATCCGTGTGCCATAGTGTGAATTTTGGCTCATTCCATGTGGCATAATGTGTAAGAGGCAAGTACAGTATAAGGGGGTTTACTATTGTGTTGCATGCTTTGTATAAAGGGTATATGGTGTGGTAAACTTAGGTGACCACATAAAAGGTGCTGAAATGTTGTCTACCAAGTTTCGGCTTTCAGTATTATTTTTATGACTGCAGTGTCGCCTCACCCCGCAAGTATCTTAGGACATCGGCATCCTGCATGTGCACCTTTGGAGGGCACCCACCAATATATCTCCCTGCATTTTTCCTATGCCAGCCCCCTGCCTTTTCCAGGCATATATAATTAGTTGAAAGTATTTACACAAATACAGACACACCCATGAGCAGACCACCCAACCAGAACACTGGTCACGCCTCCAACATTATTAGGTGCTGGACACAACCCCTATTATTGCGCATAATAGGCCCTTGATCATTTTCAGCTCCAGGCCCATTTAGACCTTAATCTGGCTCTGCATGAATGTAGTAGGAATGTGGGTCAGTATAGATGAGCATTTAATTGATTGAAATTGCTAACAATCCCTTTTTCAGGAGGTTGCCTAATAGCCTAAGTGGGTCATGTGATCGCTGTGTGTACTCAGTACAAAAGTGTTGGATTGTGTGTAAATACTCCGCATCGGGGCGTACGGACAGCTTTCCGTACGTTCTCACGCGGTAAGACCGTGCTTGTGCGGGAAGACCGTGCAAGAATCTGTACGTTTCCCCCGCACACGCACGGTTTGTATGTCGTCCGTACACACGCCCTGTTCTTAAAGAGTGAGTCCGTCCGAATGCGGAGGACACGTGGGCGTTTCTACGGACGATGCCCGCACGCTGCCGCACAGCGATGCGTGCGGCCCGCACAGAAAGAATTCAGGAATATCCGCACCGATCAGAATAAGGCCCTAAGTGACTTTGCCTATAGGTGCCCATACACGCTGCGATTATCATATGCGTTTTGAACTTTTGAAGTCGTTTAAAGCGCGTCCCCTCGGGTACAATATTGTATAACACAAAAAGTATCTGCAGGCAGTACTTTTTGTGCTACATTGCATTGCATCACTTTTGTAGTACATGCGATGCGATGTACATTACTTAAATATAAACTAAAAAAAAAAAGGCTAAAATCGCATTGCATCGCATCGTGCCTGCACAGTAAAGTAGATCGCATCGCATCCCCCTTCAAGTGCCAAAATCGCACGGCACAAATGAAGTACAAAACGCACAGCACACATATGGGCACCTTAAGCTTACCTTTTTTGTACTCTAAAAAAGGACTATTATTGACCTGATGAAGCATGCAGTACCCTGTTTTGTCTACACCTTGGGATCCCTATTTTTAGTGACTGTATATCAACACATGGTTGCTACAGGAAATCTTTAATCTGAAAACTATACTGAAAGATATTATTTGTTCAACTATGGCAGGATCTGTTGGAAAAAATCTTTCATGACAACTTATTTCCTCTGAGACACGGCACTATCAAAGTATAGAGAGGAGTTTAATAAGCATGAAGCTATCATACAGGTTGACTGGGAAAAACAGAACAATAAAAAAAGTTCTACTAACTTTGTTACGCATTTAGTAACTCTTTTCATACAGTAAATGCAAGTAAAAATAGCATGAATCTAAAGGCCCCCATACACTGTGCGATTTGGGCCCGATTTCACCTGATTCGGATGGATCGGGCAGTGAAATCGGCCCAAATCGTATGTGCAGACATGCCATCCGACCCAATGCTCGGTCCCGTGCGCATCGGGTCGGGGTCGGGAGGTCGGACGGGCTGCACATAAGATTTGGTAAATCTTATGTGCAGCCTGGAGGCGCATTTAGAACTAAGCCTTTTTTTACACTATTATCTACATTAAAGGCACAGTAAATAGACCCCTAAGTCCATATATGCTCCTATATAGTACTATTAGGATACAAATTTGGATGACTGGTGGTTGGGATGCCAGCTTTCAGAATACCAACACTAGCATCCTGATGGAGGGAATCCTAACAAGGGTCAGGTCAGGGGCGGAACTACCGCCGGTGCAGGCGGTGCAGTGCACTGGGGCCCAAGAGGTTAAAGGGGCCCGATGCCGCCGTCTGCCCGGCATGACATTTAAACTTTTTTTTTATGTGTGCTGCGCGCGGTGCGCCGTATGTGGGGAAAGCCAGGAGACAGTGTAAGCGGGCAGCGCGGGGATCACGGGTGTCACTCACGGCTGAGTGGCAGGCAGCAGCAGCAGCTTGTTGTCTCAGTCGCCGGGGTATACAGGAATGGATGGATGCAGCAGCAGCACCCTGCCTGCACGTCATTCCGGCCCGGGACTGGTGTACTGCGGTAGCCTAGCAACAGGCAGCCAATCGCACGGCTGCCTGTTGCTGCTCTGACTCCGAGCAGAAACAGGAAGTTATTCTGCTCTGAGGCTGAGCAGCATGCAGGCGGAGTGGAGGAGCGACAGCACCAGCACCAGGACAGGCACCCAGACTCTAGGTAAGTACAATTTCGGGGGGCTGGGGGCCGCAGTGCAGCACACACATAAACGGGGGCTGGGGGGCCGCACACATAAAAAAAAAACGGGGGCTGGGGGCCGCATGACTGAGGCTGAGCACAAGCACAGATACAAACGGGCTGGGGGCTGCAGTGCCAAAGCGCACACATTATAAAAACGGGGCCCGCAAATATTATAAAAACGGGGGCCGCAAATATTATAAAAACGGGGGCTGGGGGCCGCAAATATTATAAAAACGGGGGCTGGGGGCCGCAAATATTATGAAAACGGGGGCTGGGGGCCGCAAAAATTATAAAAACGGGGGCTGGGGGCCGCACACATAAAACAAAAACAGGGGCTGGGGGCCGCACAGCTGACGGCTGAGGCTGAGCACAGATACAAACAGGGGCTGGGGGCTGCAGTGCCGCAGCGCACACATTATAAAAACGGGGGCTGGGGGCCGCACAGCTGACGCTGAGCACAGATAAACACAGGGGCTGGGGGCCGCACTGCACAAGGCTGCTGCTGAAAATATCAGGGGGCACAGAAAAAGTCATATTTATATTAATAAATCAAACCATTCCCTGTACAATTCTGTGAAAAATATATATATATACACACCAGGGCATATAGACACTGGCTGAGGGTGTGCCAGGCCGCATCCAAAATATATACACACCAGGGCCTATAGACACTGGCTGAGGGTGTGCCAGGCCGCATCCACTAATATATATATATATGGGGGGGCCCAAACCATTTTTTGCACCTGGGCCCACAACTCTCTAGTTCCGCCACTGGGTCAGGTAAGAATACTTTCCCTCCCCAGCCCACCCCTAACATTAACCCTCCCTTCCCACAGCCTAATCATAACCCTCCAACTGAACCTTCCCGCTAATGCCTGCCCCTAACCCTCGTACCCTGCCAACTAAACCTAACCCCCTGCCTCACAGCCTAACCCCCCTTTATACTTGCCTAAACCCCATACCTCACTACCTTCAGCCTAACTCTAACCTTTTTTCGACAGCCTAACCCAATTTACCCCCATAGTGAATAAACCTAAACCTTAATAAGTCGGCAAATCATGTTTGATAATAGGAGTATTTTTCTTTTCTGTGAGTGAATTTGTCCTGCGTACATTACTCACCTATTCTACTAGTTTTCCCTCCCTTATCTTTTCAGTAGCGATTGTATGGGTTTTTAGCATTTCAATGACACTTCAAAAAATGATTAGATTACTCATCACCTTGAAATTGTTCTTTATTCACAACTCTGATGAAACAATGCGTGAATAAGAGGCTTAAATGTGGCTGGGGAATTAATGGTTGAAGAATTAATAGACTTTAATTATTTTATGAAAGATAGAAGAATAATAGCAGAACATCCAGGTTTATTAAGGTCCTTTTATGTTTACTTTATTATTTTAGGCATTTAGTGGTATTTAGAAAGAATACAGCTGATGACTGCTATATTATAATCTGGGAGTACATTGTTTGTGTAATGAAAAGTACACAGCGGACAATGTTTTTCTGAATACACCGTTGTATAACAATGACTTTCCCCTCTCCTTTACATGAAATAATATTTTACTTTTCTATTAAAAAGTACTAAGCTGATCTGTAAACAAATCAAAGCTCTGTACAAGTATGGCGAGTAACTCTAAATCCAACATTGAGCTTCACAAACAAGCATTTTAAATGAGAAAGGCACATTTAGGGCAGACTGAAGCAGTGGTTCCCTCAACAAGTCCCGTTTTCCAGGTCATCGACAGGTGCACAGGTGTACTCATTAGTCACTGACACTTGTTAAAAGATTCACAGGTGGAACTAACTATTTACCTTGTGATTCTGTTAGGAGACCTGGAAAACATGCACTGTTAGCGGTCACAGAGGGCCAAGTTGGGGAACCACTGGACTAAAGAAACACAAATTTGTATTGGATAATTATTTGAATGGATGCTATTTGTACACACGCAGATGTGTGGTATTCTGTGTGTCAGCAGGCTAGTAGTAATGCTGGGATTTTAGTTGATATGCTGACAGTAGGAATCCTGGTGGTCAGAATGCTGATGTTGAGATCCCAACTGCTGACATTACCACCAGCCACAGGGTCTATTCTGCCTTGTGGGGGTCCACAGCCCCCATAGAGGGGAAATAGAACCTTTCCTGGCCACAGTGCATGCAGCATGGTGAGCACAGCCAACCCGCTAGGGGCCTTGTTGCACTCCCAGCATTCCAACGGCCAGGATCCTGCTGTCAGAATCCTGACAACAGGAATCCCAACTGTCAGGAAATTGGGAAATTCGTTTTTTATATTTTTTAACCAGAACAGGTGTTTTTCAGTGGCGTAACTATTAATTATGTGTCCCCCTGCCTAAAATTTTGCCAGCGCCCCCCCAGTAGGGTTAACAAACCTGCCCCCCATAGGGTTAACCCCCCCAGTGCAGCCAGTAACTCCTGCCGCATCTGTCTTGCGGGTCCTGGCTCTCCCGGCTCCTGCTTCTTAAAAAAAATAGTGACATTCGGAAAATGGCTGCCCCCATACTGCAGACCATTTTTAAGGTTGCTAGAGGAGGCCGCCACCTCCTCTAGCATCCTCAATAATTGTCTTTCGTATGGGGCAGCCATTTTCCAAATGTCACTTTTTTTATAAGCAGCAGGAGCCGGGAGATGTTGGTACAGAATCGCCGGCGGCAGGGGCAGATGGCAGCGGCTAACTTTAGCCCCGCAGCCTCCCTGGCACCCACACCTTCTCAGCGTTATAGCGTTATATAGTTACGCCACTGGTATTTTTTCATACTTACAGTAACTATCCAAGTGGACATAGAGGGAGAAAATAATAGTGTGCCAAGTGTGGGAGGTATTAGAAAATTAGCAAGAAGCAGTTACACCAAGCGCCTGAAATGAGGGGTGAAAGGGATTAGATCGAGGGGAACAGTACTAGGATAGATTAAAGATGAAAGAGTAACCCAAATTGAATGACACAAGTAAAGAGAGAAAGAACAAAATATAAAAAAATAAAATTAAAAATTAAATGATAATAAAAATGCAATAAAAATAAATAAAATAAAATAAAAATGGTGCAACTTCGGTTTACAACCGTCTTGGAGAGTGGTTGAGAGGGCACAGTCCAGTATGGAGGGGCTCACTAACTTTCCCTATTAAAACTACCTGGAGTCCTGTTGCAGAGGATCTCCATGCCGCAGTGTCGGGCGGCGTCTGTATTCTCCCGGCTTCTAGCGTGTGGCAGGTGACGTCACTCTATTCTCCGGCTGGTTAGCGCTGTATCGCCGGGCGGGTGGAAGCGGCAGTATTTCTTCTGGTGTCCCTCTAAGCTTGTAGGAGGTACCGTGCCCCAAGAATGGAGAGCGAAGCAAGTCATGCGAGGGGACGCGGTACACTTATATGGTGCCCATGTAGCCCCAAACTGTAAAATTCATGTCAACATTTTCCATGTCAACATATTGCTTCTGTTGACCTTTTAACCCTGTCAACCTAAGCCATGTCGACCTTTTGATGTGTCATCCTATGGCCTATCGACCAATAGTGGTTGACATATTGCATGACAAACTTAATTGGGGCAACCCTATGACCCATACCCATATACCTTACCTAATTACTGTAATTAGCAAGAAATAAGGTACTGTATGGACATAATGCAAAACATACTAAATTATTACATTCATCCTCCAGGTCTTCAAATAATGGCTAACTTGTTTCTTTTAGGGTTAAACCCAACAAAATTTGTACTGTTACACCATTACTGATAGTGAGAACTGACACAGCTAATAAACCCAGGATTTACACCTATTTGTGCATTTGGTTACTGTAGCTGTCTTGCAGAAGATATTCTAGTTTTTATGCTATCTTCTAATATTCTTTTACTTATGACATTCATAAAGATAAGCATTATACAGTACAGTATTTCTTACATTTACTAACTTCTCATTTTCTTTTCATTATGACATGAATAAAGATAAGCATTATACTGTATTTCTTAAACTGTAAGGCCTGTTAGGACCTTTTGGTAATACAAAAAGATATATGTTTAAGTGCAGGCAGTGACATAGGGCGGGATGTACTAAAGGGAAAATGCGGTAAAACAGGGGTTTTACCGCATTTTCCTATGTACCATTACCCGTCCGCCCCATCTCCGCCGGGCAGGGTATCGCCACCACTGGGTGGCGATACCCTATAGAAGCCTATGGGCTTCTATCGCCACCCGCTGCCCACCATCCACGCGACCCCACCCCTCCTGTCCTCCATTGATCTCCTCCTCCCCCAGCAGGTGTCACAGCCGGGAGGACATCCGGCTGCAGGGGGAGGTGGAGACGCCGTGGACACTGACAGCCGCCAGGATGTGATGGAGACCCCCGCACACCACATTACAGGTATCGCGGGGGTTTCCATTACCGCACCCTGATGCTAGCCGCATACAGATGTAGCGGGATTCATCTTTGCAGGGGATGGCGATGGCGACGCCAGCAGCCATCCCCTGCCCCGTGCCATCTGTATGCCGGAAGGTGATGCGCGCACACGAGGTGCGCGCGCGTCCCCTTCCGACGGTGCTGCCCTCGGTCGCCCGGTGCCCACACCAGGCGACCGCACCCCCCCGCAGTGCTCTCGGGTCCCCCCAGCCCCCTCGAGCGGGAGGCGGACAGTATTGCGTCCGCCTCGCCGCCCAGCCGCCCGGATACTGAGACGCGCGTGTGTGGGGGACGCACGTGCGTCTCAGTCAGTTGGAGCGCCGTGTTGCTGGTGGATCGCCGGCAGCATGCTGCTGGCGATTCGCCAGCAACAGTAAGGCCGGCTACATCTGTATATTAGTACATATGCGGTAGCATTGCGGTGGCTGGGCGGCGAGGCGCGGCGATGTATATTAATACATCCCGCCCATAGGCCCTTATTCTGATTCATTCACAAAGGCAAATTCCTTCTCAAATGGACAAAACCATGTGCACTGCAGGTGGGTCATATGTAAACATGTGCAGAGAGAATTAGATTTGGGTGAGTTATTTTGTATCTGTGCATGGTAAATACTGACTGCTTTATTTTTACACTGCAATATAGATCTCACTTTGAAGTAAAACCCCACCCAAATCTAACTCTCTCTGCGCATGTTACATCTGCCCCACCTGCAGTGCACATGGTTTTGTCCATTTGAGAAGGATTTTGCCTTTGCGAGTAAATCAGAATAACCCCATAATCTGGATAAAGGCAATGATTGGATCTGTGTTTGTCCTGCTTACTTAAAGGGGGGTATCTCTGCATAGTCTTACTATGCCTGATTTCAACTACTGTATATTATAATTTTGTTCATCTTGCATTTTCTGAAACATGGGCATAACTCTATACACATAAAATGAAAAATAATGAACCTTGAAAGAAAGGAAATCTGGCGCCCGCTTTTGTTTCTTTTTTTTTTTCTTACTTACTGTATATGTGTGGTTTAAAAAATATACAATAGATCTGAGGAAGAAAAATAATTATGAATGAGCAGGAAGTCTATGTAATAGCAATTCTTTCAACTGACTTTCTATTTTGCAAACCAATCATGCACGTAGATGGGCCATATAATTGCTCTCTGCAAATTGGGCTTATTTATGCACAGTGCATTAAAATGGAAGAATGGAGCAGGACAATATTATTTTCCATTTGTATGTTTCTAGCTACAGCCTAGTGTGCACCCCACATTACAGCAAATGAATAATATAGGACTGACTAACATCATTTTCAGCATTGACGTATAAAAATGCATTGCTGTTTTTAGAGTCCTAAGTGGTTATTTTTCTCGCTGTTGTGCATGTACCAGATTGCACTAAGAACATTTTTAAACATCCTGGGACACTTTGCTAATTTCATATACACTGTATCTTAACATGCCAGCATTATTGCATAGGAAGGCAGTTTGAAGCTAAACTGAAGCACAAAAATATGTTGAAAATACAAATCGAATAAATATGATTCATTAACAGAAACCCTCAGTGTATCAAATAAGGTCACATGATCATGAAAGAAGTTAATGCAACAGACGTCTTGCAAATATTAAGGTCAAATCATATATATCAGTGGCCCCATAAACTTAGGTGACACCAGATGCAGGTGGAAAGGGGGGTGGCCTGATGGATAGAGGTGTGGCCTCGGAGGTAGGAAGCGTGGCCTTATTGCCCAGACCCACGTGTTCATCAGCTTTGTAGCATCAGGGGTGGGGACCAGTGTTCCCTCTAAGCTGTGCGCGCGTGCGCGCGCACACAAGTCGACGAGCGTGCGCACAGACATTACAATAGAGCGCACAAAGCAGCAGTGGTCCCTTTTTGCAGTTGTGGACTCAATTAATGTGTGTTTCACCCATTAACTACATTCTGTGCTGTGATTTGAATGTTTAAATGTTTAATATCATTTTGAAGTAAAGTTAACGCAAAATTGAAATTTCCTTCCAAAGTTGCACAGCCAAAATCTTTTGCCGCACACTGCCTTTGTAAAATTAGAGGGAACATTGGTGGGGACCACTTAATCAAGTCCTGTGGCAGCCTCTTCCCATGTCACTGCCCCAATCTCTGTGCAATCCTCCACCAATTCTTTCTCGATGCTCATCACTCCTCCTTGAATTTGGGGTACCGGCGCCAGTCTCCCGGAAGTAGTCTCCCAATGGCATAGGCATTGTAAATGCCGGCATCTCAACCACTGAGATACTGAATGCATTGCTCATATTACACTGCACCATGAAAAAAAAAAACATTTTCATACAAATCCTAGAAGATGTGGAGAGCGCCTGGACAATTTAGTTTTAAGATCACATATTTGGAAGAGTTAGGACAATATGTGATATATGTATGCATACATTAAATTGCCTATATGAATGAGACTGGACTCTATTAAAAGGTAAATACCCATCCAGGATGGAGGGAATGGACTATCCCAGCCAAACTGTGCTTTTTGCATTTTGTTAAATAAAGTTGCAGGACAGAGAAAGAAACCAGGAAGTTGCTGAGCATGAAGAGAGCAGAGAACAGTGGGGAGCTATTGGAACAGCAGGTTATACTGGGATCTCATGTAAGTTTGTGTAAATGGACACTTTAAGAAGCTAGGCAAACAGAATTCATCTTCAAGTGACTCTCTCCCAAATCTAACCAGCCACACCAAGAAAGACTGTCATGTTGATTGACTGTATTGAATAACTACAGAATTGCTCAGTGGCAGAGGATGGAAGTATCATTGGCCCATGTGGTTACAGCTTATAGAAGAGGCAGCTTAGTTAACCAATATCCTACTGCATTGGTTTGTGTTTAATCTCTTAAAGTTGGATCCTCTTGAACAACAGACTGCTGCAGGAAAGACATTTAATATCTCACGAATTATGGCCAAAACCCAGTGGATTACAAATATTCAGTACAAGTTTATAGTCCAAAGCAGGAACTGACCCTTTGGGATCTCTGTGATAGACTCTAGACTTTTAAGGGGTGATTGAACTTTCCTCTCCAAGGATTCTATAAGGACTAACAGTGATATCATCCAGGTACAACCAGTGCACTATAAAATATGTATTATTGCGCAATAATAATTGTTTATTCTTATGCATGCAATGACATTTCTCTGGTTATCTTTGTCTATGCAATAATAATTATCTGTGTTGTTTTGATTTATGTGAATATGATGCCCAAGGTTATATTCAATTGAGAGTACCTCCTTGACAGTAGTGCAGTTAACAGTAGCAAGAAGTGAACAGCATTGATTATTTGTTTAACCTGTGTTTTGGAGAAAAGGGGACGTAGCGATCCCTGTGATCGTAGTTAGATAGCGGATGTGGTACATTATTCAACTGTCATGGTGTATTAATTACTGATATTTAAACAATTGGTTGTTTAGCATGGTGGAAATAAAGGGGGAAATTTACCAATATGAAAAACCTAGTTTTTCGTATTGGTATTTCCCCTACGACTGCATACGACTATTTTAGTCGTATGCAAAGTCGTGTTCCGGAGGGGAAATTACAAAGCAGTCATATACGACTGCTTTGTAACCCTCCGATGGTGTAACCATTCGTATTAGCGGCACATATATACGGCCGCTAATACGAATTCGTAGAGGCAGTCTGCACGGATCAGTCAGATCCGTGCAGGCTGCAGAGTGTAAAAAAATAGAAAAATTAAATAAATTTAAAAAAAAAACAGCGTGGGGTCCCCCCCACAGCTGTAACCAGCACCAGGCTGAAGGAGCCGGGGCCGGTAATTAAAAATCAGGGAACCCGACAAATAGGGGTTCCCCGATTTTTAACAACCAGCCCCAGGCTCCAGGTCCGGGGCTGGTTCCCAAAATACGGGGGACAAAATGACTAGGGGTCCCCTGTATTTTAAGAACCAGCCCCAGGCCAAACCAGCCAGCAGGGTAATGCCACAGCTGGGGGGAGACTTTTTATACAAGTCCCCCCGGCCAAAGCATTAACCCTACCGACCAGTCAGCCTGGCCAGGGGCCCTGGGGGAGTGGGGACCCCCCAATGAAGGCCCCCCCCCTCCTGGGCATCGAGCTGATAGCGGTGTAAAAAAAAGATTAAACTAATGTCTAATACTGGGGCACTATGAGTCCCAGCAAGCCTCCCCCGCAAGCTGGGACTTGGAGAACCACAAGTCCCAGCCTGCGGGGCATTAAAGGGCCCGCTGTGTCTTGTAGTGCCACAGTATTAAAAATAGTACAATAAAACACACTGACACATACTTAAAATAAAACTTTAATACATACAAAGCCCACACATACTAATACTTACCTATCTTCTTTCCGTAGGTAGCCCTGGTCCTGTGTCGTCTTCTGGTCCTGTGTCGGCGTTCTTCTTCATGTCGACGTCCTTCTTCAAGTCACTGTCGGCGATGGCGTCCGGAGTCCGGAGTCCGACGAAATCCATGTGGAAGCTGTGGAAGGAAACCATACTCACCTGTCCCAGGGCGACGTAGTCCAGGTAAGGGTCTTGGCAAAAAAACAAACCAACACCCGAAACCAGCCGGACAGCAGGAGCCGCACGGTGTTTGTGTACATCGTGCGGCTCCGCCCCCGAATGCCGCTATTGGCCGCCTTGCGGCCTAGCGGCCAATCAGGAGCCTGGACTACCTGGACTACCTGGACTACGTCGCCCTGGGACAGGTGAGTATGGTTCCTTCCACAGCTTCCACATGGATTTCGTCTGACTCCGGACTCCGGACGCCATCGCCGACAGCGACGTCGACTTGAAGAAGGACGTCGACATGAAGAAGAACGCCGACACAGGACCAGAAGACGACACAGGACCAGGGCTACCTATGGAAAGAAGATAGGTAAGTATTAGTATGTGTGGGCTTTGTATGTATTAAAGTTTTATTTTAAGTATGTGTCAGTGTGTTTTATTGTACTATTTTTAATACTGTGGCACTGCAGACTTGTGGTTCTCCAAGTCCCAGCTTGTGGGGGAGGCTTGCTGGGACTCATAGTGCCCCAGTATTAGACAATGGTTTAATTTTTTTTTTACACCGCTATCAGCTCGATGCCCACCGCCCAGGGGCATCGAGGACAGCACCAGGCTTCAGCCTGGTCAGGTAAGTCCTGGAGGGGGGGGGGACCCCTTCATTGGGGGGGTCCCCACTCCCCCAGGGCCCCTGGCCAGGCTGACTGGTCGGTAGGGTTAATGCTTTGGCCGGGGGAACTTGTATAAAAAGTCTCCCCTCGGCTGTGGCATTACCCTGCTGGCTGGTTTGGCCTGGGGCTGGTTCTAAAAATACGGGGGACCCCTAGTCATTTTGTCCCCCATATTTTGAGAACCAGCCCCGGACCTGGAGCCTGGGGCTGGTTGTTAAAAATCGGGGAACCCCTATTTGTCGGGTTCCCTAATTTTTAATTACCGGCCCCGGCTCCTTCAGCCTGGTGCTGGTTACAGCTGTGGGGGGGACCCCACGCTGTTTTTTTTATTTTTTATTTTATTTTTCTATTTTTTTACACTAAAGCCTGCACGGATCTGACTGATCTGTGCAGGCTTAAAGCAAATACGACAGGGAAAGCAAGGTGTATTTTCCTGTCGTATTTGCGTGGGTGTTTTACACCACTTAGCAGCCGTATTATTAGTACGGCTGCTTAGTACATCAGGAACCACCATTCTTTTGAATGGTGATTTCTGTCGTATTCTATCGATGGTGTAGACATTCGTATTTGTAAATACAAATACGAATGTTCCATCTTTAGGAATACGAATTGTTGTATTTTCGGGATTGTAAATCCCGAAAATACAAATTCGTAAAAAAAAAAAGGTGTATTTCTGCCTACGAATACACCTTTTTTCTACGAATCCATTTTGGTAAATGTCCCCCAAAGTGTTAAATTCTTGCCCAAGAAGAAGAAGCAGCAGCCTCCCAGTGGCAACACCGGTAAGAGAGCACAACTAACGTACACCTGTGGTTATTACAAATAGATACCCAAGAGATAAAACATCAACTATTATCATGCAAAAAATGTATTTAGTTGATATGATATTAAAACAATTTTAAGTGCATTTAGAATCAGTACAACAAGTGCATCTGTAAGGGGTGAACCTTGCTGAAGACCATTTGATACCAGAAATTTCAAAAGTCACCAAACGCGATTAGTCATTTGGGACTTCTTATGGGGTATGTACGTCACACGGTAGTACAATCTTATTCACATTACACAACACGTAGTGCCCCTGATTCTTAATACACCACAATGCCTCTTATTCACATTACACTATGTAACAGTGCCCTTCACACATATGCCTACAGTCTCACAGGTAATCTGGAATTTGCAAAGCATCCATCTAAAGGTGCTAATTATCATCTCCCACCCAATTATCACAGAAACATCATATTTTGAAATAAAGCACGGCCTGTGACACGGTCGTCAGACGAACAGAGCACTCTCCCCTCCTGACTAAGCAGTGAGGAGAGCGGCATTTGCCAATACTACTAGCATCGTGAAGCCGATTACGGCAATACAGACTGTTCTGATCACCACCGGTCACGGGTAGGACTGCTCCGTTAAAGAGCACTTGTATTCCACAAGGATTCCCCTAAACTTTATCTCTGCTCTTGCCCTAATACCATCTGGGAAGCACGCATATTTACGGAACTGGGAGCCCTATTTCTCCATCAGTGAGACACGTATTGATTTACAGCTAGCCCCGCTCTATTAAGAACTTGCACAGAGCACGTTAACACCATTGGTAAATGTGTCTGCATGTTTGTGTTGTTTTAGTTCGTTATTAGTTTTTATTTCAATGTACTATTAATGTATAGAGTGTCAATAAATTTTTATTGTGTACATACGGCGCCTACTGGTACTTTTTCTCTACCTTTGTAAACTTTTGAGGGCGGCTTCCCTCCACCATAAGGCGGCCATTTGCACACAGCATACAAACACCCTGCCCCTAGCGCTCATAACTTGTTTTCAGGTAAAATCCGCCACTGTAGTGAAGCCAGATGCAGTCTGTGAGACTGCTCTGGCTTCACTATGACTGGCTGTGACTTCCTATTCGATGTCTGACCTGCCAGTCACCCAAGGCAGTCCCATTGGGATGTGTTCCCTTCCTCCAGGACGCCTCTGCAGCAGCCCATAGAATCTGAAATCTGCGCATGCGCAGTACTCATGTCTCTACTGCGCATGTACTGGTCCCGGTGCCTGTACAGGCACCGGGAACGTGATTTCCCTTCTATGGGCTATCACTGAAACAGCCCATAGAAGCTGGCCACATGCACAGTACAGAGGTCATTACTGCACATGCGCCAGTCCCAGCGCCTGTCATCATAGTACGCAATAGAACACAATGGGGCCAGGAGAAATGGCAGCAGCAGGGGGGGAGAAACAGCAGCAGCCCCCCTTCTGCAAAAAGGTACCAACCGCCACTGCTTGTACCACCAACCCGAGGCACCCCTGCAAGTGTCCAGAGGCACACCAGGGAGCCACGTCACACAGTTTGGGAAACACTGACTTATGGGTTTTGGTTAGGGTGTTACAGACAAGGGCACAACATATAATGTAATGAGAGTTAATCAAATATAGTGCTATGAATGGATTGATGTGGGGGCCCAAACTGGTATCTTGCCTATGGCCCCATAAAGTCTAAATTTGGTTTTGACATGCATACAAAAACACACACACACTCACAAGCACAGACACACAGCCAGGGCTCCCAGCAGCAGATGCCCCTCTGACCCATCAATTCTGCTGTATCATCAGCTGAGTCCTGGAGAGCCTTTCAAGTCTCTCAGGGGTAGATTTATTAAGCTCGGTGAAGTGATGTAGTGTCTTGTCTTTACCTCAGGGATAGATGTATGAAGCAGTGATAAGGGAGGACAAGTAATAAAGTGCCTGGTACTTTATCACTGGCCAATCAGCTCCTGACTGTCCATTTTTAAACTCAGCCTGTAACTTAACAGTCAGGAGCTGATTTGCCAGTGATAAAGTACCAGGCACTTTATTACTTCTCCTCCCTTATCACTGCTTCATACATCTACCCCACAGTTCCAGAAACCCACCAGCTCCTGTGCGAGTAGCGACCTCGCCCTCCGGCCCCCCTACAATCTGACACTCATGTCCATCAGTTTGACAGGCTTTTAACATGTTGAGGTTCTAAAAGGCCTAGTTTGGGCTGGATAACATTTAACCTGTGTAGATGTTTCTTTCTGTATCTTGGAGGTTATTAAATTGAACTGCAATGTAATAGGGTGCAGAGCATATAACTTAGTGTTAATATTCCCAAATCCCCTATGTTTTATTTGTTACATACAGTCAGGGGCGTAGCTAGCGTGGAGCCAGTGGAGCTCAAGCTCCAGGCGCCAAAATTTCAAAGAGTGCTCTGCACCGCTAACGGCACCCTGCCCAGCTCTGATCGGATCACACAGGAAGGAAGCATGAGCAGCAGCAGCTCCTTTGCCGGGCACTGTGACTGATGTCTTCCTCTTCTCCTCCTCAAAGGTATTGATTACTGCTCCGTGTGTGGGGGGTGTGGGGGCCACTGGCAGTGTGTGCTACAGTATATGTATGTTTGTAGGTATGCTGCATGAGTGTATATGCTGTGTGTCTGTGTATTATATGCTGTGTGTGTATGTTATATGCTGTATGCTGTGTGTGTGTTGTGTTTTATGTGTTTTATGCATGCTGTATGTGTGTATATGATATGCTGCGTGTGGGTTTTGTGTGTATGCATGCTATTTGTATGTTTGTAGGTATGCTGTATTTATGTATGAATGTTGTGTGTCGGTGTATGTATGTATGTATGCTGTGTGTATGACTTTTATGCTGTGTGTATATATATACAGTATGTATGTATATATGTATGTAAGCTGTGTGTATATATATGTATGTAAGTATGCTGTGTGTGTATTTATCTATCTATCCTGCGTGTGTGTAAGTATGCTATGTGTGTGTATGCATACATGCTATTTGTGTTTGTGTGTATGTATGTAAGACAAGGGGGGCACCTAAAAAATTACAATGGGACGGATGTAATAACGTCTCAGTTCGGTGCTCGTGTGGAAGGCTGCCCAAACTTGGACTTTTTTTAAATGGGGTAATCATAGGCAAAACCTTGTAAATGATTGGCCCTTGAAAAAAAGTCTGACTGACCCATAGTCATTTGCCCCCCCCCTTGTCTTAAGGGCCCCATGGGGCTTTAATCCGGCTCTGCTGTGAGCAATGGCAGGTGGGGCAGGAGCCAGGACACACTCCCTCCAGGCAGGCTCCATGTCTCCGTATACATGCAAACAGCCTACCTTCTCCTCTTGGTCTCCTAGTCCTCCCTCCCTCTGCACTCCTCCCCAGCATGTATGTATTACATCACACATATGGAGGAGCTCGAGGAGAGACTAGAGTCAGAGGAGCTGTTAGTGCTGCTGCCTGAGACTGTAGCTGGCACGCAAAACAAATAATAAACATTGGGCAATAATGTAATAATTGATTACAGGAAAGTGGGGAGGCCTGCTAAAAATCAGGTGGTGGTGGGGGGGGGCGGGGTGTCCATTTGAGAAGTAATTTGCCTTTGCGAGTGAACCAGATGGCCAAAGTTCCCTGGTAAGGTAAGTACTAATGGGTCTGTGAACCCTTTCAGGAAGATACCATTTACGTGGTTGTTTAGAGCAATGTGATTACCCACAACACCTGATATTCCCTGGGGTTTCACCTCTCAGGTACTAGTCAAGCCCTCAATGGTTTTGATTGGACGAGATTGGGCCCATCCCATGGGTAGGGCGGTGGGTATATGTAGCTCACCACTTGTATCAATCCGTGTGGGATACACTCAATAATCCAGGGGGAGAATGACAGAAAAATATGAAGGAGAGAGGAGGAATAATAAATGTCCGTGTGCAGTAGTATGTGTTTATTACATGACCTGTTTTTCTGTTCACACTGATGGTTACATAGTTGTGGCAATTCCATTTGAAGCATTTATATTGTGCTTATCCCTGTAACAGTTCACACTGAAATATCTAATGGGATGTTACCGGCACCAAAGAATGTCAGACGTAGAGAATTGGTTACAACACCTTCTATTGTGAAATAGTAATGTAGCCCCTGCTGTGATTTGTTACATCTGATTCTGCCGCAGTGGATACATTTTCAGTTGTTATGGGTACAATTTGAAAGCAAGGAGAAATACGTGTGTCACTGTCAATTAGATTTTTTTGAGAGATGTTGGCATAAGTATATTAGCATAAATCACCAAGATTGGTGCAATGCCTCCCATTACCCTGGATAATTGTGCAGTTCTATCTTGCTTAGAAGCAGTGTAAAATATAATAACATATAGGGATTTGTTTTGTCAAAGATTGAGATTCGGTACTGTCACAATTTACATTAATAACATGGAAGATGCAGAACCTATTGCACAACGTAACATACAGAAAATTGTCCACACAAATAAAGCACAAAAGGTAATGTTCGGATTTCTTAAGTTATGGCTTTGAGTTGCAGATTTATTAAGCTTGGAGAAGATATAAACTGGAGATAAAGCAGAGAAAAGGTAAAAGGAGATAAAGCACAGCCAATCAGCTGTGTTTGAAAAAGACAGTTGGGAGTTGATTGGCTGGTGCTTTATCTCCTTTTACCTTTTCTCTGCTTTATCTCCAGTTTATCTCGTCTCCAAGCTTAATAAATCTGCCCCTAAGAGAGAAGTTTGGGTAATTGTTTCCTAGCACGGCCACCACGATTTCTATCGTGGTGGTCGTGTCGGAAAAAATCGCGTCGGTCGCATACCAAAACGCACACGACGCGACCGACGCGATGTACCCGATTTCTCCATAGGCTTCAATGTTAAAATAATTTAACATTGAAGCCTATGGAGAAATCGGGTCCATCGCGTCTCCATAGGCTTCAATGTTAAATTATTTTAACATTGAAACTGAGTACATTTAACATAGAAAAAAAAGGTAAATGGCCCAATATGGACTTCCGGTTCCGGCATGGTGAGGTGAGCAGCCTCTCCGTACCGCTCCGTCGCCCGCCTCAGCCTGCTCACATTTCAAGCTGTCAGCACGCAGTAGAAGTAGATCGCGGTCACCCCGCCGCCTGCAGACTACTATGGAGAAGCCTCCGGAGTCTTCACAGTCGGTGAAACTTCCTCCTGGACCGCTGCAGCAACGCCAGGACAAAAGGAAGGGGGAACACAATATGGCGCCTGACGCAGACACCGTCCGTAACTCCCCAGCAGCCAAGAAACCCATCACTGACAAGCGCATCTTGGAGGGAGACCTGGGTGTCCTGTCAGGTACGCAATCCCTTACTCAAAAAGACCTCACTACACTTATTCAAGCGGCGATGCAACCCCTATTACAGCAAGCTGTGACAGACATCACTGCCCAGCTCACTACTTTAACTACACGCTTAGACACTGCAGAGGAGCATATAAGCAATAACATGGACGACATAGTAACCCTTAAGAGCACAGTTCTCTGGCTAGAGAAAGACAATAAGCTGTTACATGAGGGGCTAGAAAATGCAGAGAATCGAGCCAGAAGGAAGAATTTAAGAATATCAGGACTACCAGAG
This sequence comes from Crinia signifera, assembly GCF_055691185.1. Classification (NCBI taxonomy): domain Eukaryota; kingdom Metazoa; phylum Chordata; class Amphibia; order Anura; family Myobatrachidae; genus Crinia; species Crinia signifera. Next base: position 236,349,952 of record NC_139218.1, read on the forward strand.
TCCCTGAAAGGACCCCAGCTGGAACACTTTGTTAGGAATACCCTCCCAGCCCTATTAGAGGTAAAAGTCCAATGTGCTGATATATCAATAGAAAGGGTACACAGACTTGGCCGTCTACACCCCCAGGAATCATCTCGTCCGAGGGTAGTAATATTCAAAGTTTTGAATTATTTACATCGCCAAGTTCTGTGGAACGCTTCAAGGAAGATTAATCCTATAATGTGGGATGGTTACACACTGCGCATTTTTCAGGACTTTTCTATGGCTCTAGCCAAATCAAGGCGCTCTTTCTCACCTATCTGTTCGTCTTTAGCTAAAGAGAACAGAAAATTCTTTCTAATGTTTCCAGCACGCCTAAGAATCTTTACAGGCTCAAGTTTTAAAGACTTTGACTCCGTAAGGGAAGCAGAAAATTTCCTGGATTCTGAAAAATCCCGCTCTGGAAGGGAAAACATTTCCGATGCATCTTATTCTCCTACTGGCTGAATTTTGAGTTTAACCTGTTAAGTCTTCTACCTAGGCTCTACAAAGATTGTTTGTTTCCTAGAACCCGACAAATTTTGCTCTGAAAGGGAAAATATCTCTGATGCTTTTTATTCTTCTAACGACCGAAATTGGCTGCTGAGACTGAAATTTCTTTGTTATTTGATGAAACTTATAATTAGGTTCTACATGGTTTGCTTATTGCCTGAAATTGGAAAAATCCTGCTCTAAAGGGGAAAACATTTCCGATGATCATTATTCTCCTAACGGCTGAAATGTGACTGTTATTAGATGACTCTGTTACCTAAGTTCTACAAAGACACGTTGTTACCTGATGGGACTTCTATTAAAGTCCTTTAAGATTTGTTTGTCTCCTGGAATTTGGAAAATCCGGTTTTGAAGAGGAAAACATTTCCGATGTTTATTATTCTCCTTACGGTTGATATTAGAAGGTTACCTATAGGGACTTCTATTTAGATTCTACAACGAGTGCTTATTTTCTGAAATTTGAAGAAAACTGTTCCGAAGGGAAAACATTTCCAATGTCAATTATTCTCCTAGCAGTTGAAATTTGACTGTTATCTGATGAGGCTTTTATTAAGGTTCTACGAGGAGTGTTAGTCTCCTGAATTTGAATAATCCTGCTCTGAAGGGGAAAACATTTCTGTAATGATGGGATATATCGCATTTGGCCCATTGTTGTGTCTTTTTTAGATTAAAGAATATTTGATACTTTGTGAAGGAGTAGAGAAGGAAGAGAAGGAAGGGAGAAGGAGAGGGGAGGGGAGAGGAGAGGAGAGAGAATGGAGAAGGAGAGGTAAGGGGAAGGATGGAGAGAAGGGAAGGGGAAGAGGAGAGAGAGAAGAAGCGGAGAAGAGAAAGAGAAACTGAATTGTCAACAAAATTGACGGCTCCTATTTTAGAACAGGAAGTACGTTGGGCCATTAAACAGCTTAAGCCAGCCAGGGACTTCTATTTAGATTCTACAACGAGTGCTTATTTTCTGAAATTTGAAGAAAACTGTTCCGAAGGGAAAACATTTCCAATGTCAATTATTCTCCTAGCAGTTGAAATTTGACTGTTATCTGATGAGGCTTTTATTAAGGTTCTACGAGGAGTGTTAGTCTCCTGAATTTGAATAATCCTGCTCTGAAGGGGAAAACATTTCTGAGGTTTATTTTTCTCCATATTGTTAAAATTTGATTATTACCTATTGGGATTTTTATTTAAGATTTACAAGGCCTGTTTATCTCCTGAAATTTGTAGAATATTGCGCTGAAAGAGAAAACATTTCAGATGTTTAATATTCTCCTAATTGCTGAACTTTGATTGCTCCCTGATAGAACTTCTATTTAGAACCTATAATGATGGGATATATCGCATTTGGCCCATTGTTGTGTCTTTTTTAGATTAAAGAATATTTGATACTTTGTGAAGGAGTAGAGAAGGAAGAGAAGGAAGGGAGAAGGAGAGGGGAGGGGAGAGGAGAGAGAATGGAGAAGGAGAGGTAAGGGGAAGGATGGAGAGAAGGGAAGGGGAAGAGGAGAGAGAGAAGAAGCGGAGAAGAGAAAGAGGAGGAGGAGAGAAAGGGAGGAAAGAAGGAAAAATAAATAAATAAAAAAAATAAAAAAAAATTCAATAAAAATAGAAAAATAGAAAAATAGAAAAATATAAAAATAAAAATAATTAAAAAAAAATATATAAAAAATAAAAAATAAGGCAGGTGGAAAAAGCCAGCTTTACAGTTTCAAAGAATATATGTATAAATTCAGGAGGGGCTGAGGTGGCAGGGCGAAGCGAGCCCGGCTTAAGTTTTCTAGATTAAAATTACCCGGATATGCCTGACTTAGCAGTTGGCATATCTTTAGTATACTGGAAGTTCATCTTTAATATAATGTTTACTGCTCATTTTTTTGTTAGATTGTATGTCTTTATTCGTCTTTTATGTCCCTTTTGTGTGTTTCCTTTCCCCTTTGATTCAGCCCCAAGCAAGGTTCCTATTTGTGCACCGTTGTATATATTTGTGTGCTATAATGTCGCTTAAGATTGGCTCTCTAAATATCAGAGGCATTCATACCCCTGCTAAAAGGAGGAAACTCCTGACGTATTTAAATAAGCAATTGGTTGATGTCATATGTCTCCAAGAATCACATTTAATGCCCCCGGAAGTGAAAAAGCTTCAAATGTTGGGTTGGGTTGTACTGGGCTCTTCACACCTTAAGTCTAAGTCCTGTGGAGTAATCACCATGGCTAAAAAGTTCTTAGGTATAAAGGTTACATCTGAATTCTCTGATCCTGGCGGTAGAGCTCTCCTTTTAGATATACTGGTAGATAATGTGAAATTGACTATCTGCAACATTTATGCCCCGACAAATTACAAAAAAACCTTTTTTACCTCACTTATAGCCAAACTTAGTACTTATGATCCTTCGACTCTAATAATATGTGGAGATTTAAATTTAATTTCGTCTAAACTATTGGATAAATCTGTTGTACCTAAAGCCTCACTTACGTTACCAAAGATAGGAGTCCCATATTTAAGTAAAACTTTAAATTTGGTGGATGCCTGGAGAATCCATAACCCGACAGAAAGAGACTTCACCTGTCTTTCTTTAACGTATAATTCATGGTCACGAATCGACTACATTTTAGTGGCGGAGCCCCTTCTGGTGAGGATATCTAAACCCTCAATAGAACCCCCGCTTTTATCTGATCATGGCCTGATCACTCTGGTCTTGGAACTCAAGGCATCCACCAATACATCGCCAAATTGGAGGTTTCCGTCCCATTTAATCCAATCAAGAGACTTGAAAGAACATCTTGAGAAAGTTTGGTCTTTATTTCAAAAAGAAAATGAGGAATATCTGGAAAAAGATCCCGCAGTCTTTTGGCAAGCCGCAAAAACAGTACTTCGAGGCGAGATTATCTCTTTTGCTTCAAATCTGAAAAAAAAAAAATATATATAACGCTACAATCAGATTTAGCAGAGGCCTTCCAATCTTTTAAAATAAACCCTAACCAGCAAAATAAAACGGCCTATCGAAACGCTCAAATACAAAGTAATGAATACCTTAACTCTATGGGAGAAAAGTACTTATTTAATGTAAATTCAAAATTTGATAAGTTCGGCAATAAAATAGGAAAGATGCTCACCAACTTATTACAGGGATCTAGGATACGCCCTACTGTCCTTCCTTTATATATGGAGAATGGCACATTGGCAACCTCGGACATTCAGATTGCTGAGGTCCTTAAATGTTACTATGAAGAACTTTATTCAGTCCCTGGGATCTCGCCGGAGGGGCCGGTGGGGTTGGTGGCGGAGTCGGTAGACTCTCCCTTAACACCGCCTGAGGCCTATTGGAACTCCCTGACATTCCCTCAAGTCCCAACTGAATTGTCAACAAAATTGACGGCTCCTATTTTAGAACAGGAAGTACGTTGGGCCATTAAACAGCTTAAGCCAGCCAAAGCTCCTGGGCCCGATGGCTTTTCTAATGAATTTTTTAAACTAATGGAATCATTTATAGTTGGGCCACTAGCCGCTAGTTATAATTATATTGTTGATAAAGGTTTGCTCCCAGCTTATTTTTCGGACGCAATAATTAAAATTATCCCCAAAAAGGACCGCGATTTAAAACTCCCTGGGTCATATAGACCTATCTCATTATTGAATATAGAATATAAGCTCTTCACAAAGATATTGGCCGAAAGGCTAAAAAGCATACTCCCACTTATAATTGGTACAGATCAAACAGGGTTTATCACCGGACGGCACTCTGTGACCAACATGAGAAGATTGATGGCAGCAATACAGCAGTCACATGCTTTCTCGGCGAACAGGGGCCCGGACAATTTAGTTCTGGCCCTGGACGCCGAGAAGGCATTTGATATGGTCCTGTGGCCGCATTTGTTTCAATCCCTCAAAAATTTTGGTTTTCCTATAGAATTTATTGAAGTAATAAAGACCCTCTATTCAAAACCAATGTCTAAAATAGCATGTAACGGACTTTTATCACAACCCTTCCAACTTAACAGAGGGACACGTCAGGGTTGCCCCTTATCCCCACTCCTTTTTGCAATTGCAGTTGAGCCCTTGGCCATAGCCATACGATCATCACCATTGATACAGGGGATTTGCATTGGGAAAACAGAAATTAAAATTGCCATCTTTGCCGACGATACTTTAATTTTCTTATCCAATCCCTCCCACTCCCTGCCGGCTGTGCTACGCCTCATCGGTTCCTTTGGCGAGATCTCAGGGTACAAAATTAATATGTCAAAGTCCGAACTTCTTCCTTTAGGTACTCCTAACTATCAACTATATCAATCTTTGAATTCCCCGATTCCTCTGTGTCATTCACATTTTAAATATTTAGGAATACAAATTAGTAATGACCTCTCAAAATTATACTCTTTAAATTATAACCCGATAATTACACATATTAAAACTAAGCTTGAAGCCTGGAAAGATCTCCCTCTCTCCTTGATTGGTAGAATGGCGATTGTCAGATCGATAATCTTACCCAAAATCCTTTACTGTATGCAGATGCTCCCCATTTCTCTGAAGGCAACAGATGTTAATCTACTAGAGTCAATATTTAATAAATTTCTTTGGAAAGGTAAAAGCCCAAAAATAGCAAAAAATAAACTTAAAGCTCAAACCCCAGATGGAGGCTTAGGATACCCTGACTTGCGATGTTATTCATTAGCTATACACTTCAGATACGTGGGGGATTGGCTTTTAAATAAGTCAACCTTTTCAGATATAGAATTAGATAGTGAAATTTTTTACCCTTATTCACCAGGAGCCTTGCTCCAGGTAAGACAGGGAGCTGTACCGCCAGAGGTCAGAGAACATATTTTGTTTAAAGACACTTATAAAGCATGGTGTCAGATGAACCGAATATGTAAGTCTAACCCCCAGGAGACTTCCTATTTACCCTTATGGGGAAACCCAGCCTTTCCACCCTCCCTATTAGACAAGAGATTTAACATCTGGAGACGAAAGGGACTAGATATGGCGAGTAGGATGTTTGATCCAGGAGGCCAACTTTTATCCTTTTCTGACCTTTCAGAAAAGTTCGACTTGGAAAAATCTCACTTATTTATGTATTATCAAGCGAAGCATTTCTCGACCCATAGCAGTCCCAATATCCCCATACAGACTCAAGTAACAATTTTCTCACAGATTCACTCGATAGACACTTTGTTGAGGTTTATCACTATAAAGAAATATAAATTGAAGTGTCTATATAATTTGTTAACTCAGAATTTGTTTTCTGATACACCATATTGGGTTGGGCTGCTCGAGAGATGGCACGCTGATTTACCATATATTACTAAGTTAGATCAGATTACCCATCTACAAATGTCCTCAATGAAAGCTTTAAAATCGGCATATTTGCAGGAAGTTTTTGTTCAAACCCTACACAGAGCTTACATTACGCCTTACCAAAGAAGACATATGACTACCGAGAAGCTGGGTCACTGCTGTAAATGTGGATCTTTTAAGGCTGATTTTGCTCACTGTATGTGGGACTGTTTCAAAATTAAAAGATTTTGGTGTAAAGTCTTGAATTATATTAATACGATGTTTTCAGTAAAGTGGCCAATGTCCCCTATAGCCTATATGGGTTTATCATTCCATGAGTGGCAATTAGAAAGGATTGATACCAGCGCTGTCCCCCTTCTTATAACTATAGTTACAACAGCCCGCAAGTGTATTTTAATTTTTTGGACTAAAAAAGCCGCACCGAATTTAGCCCATGTTCAACAGAAACTCCTGCAATTCATGTATTTCGAAAGAAAATATGCTCGTTTAGACCAACTAAATGGACTCCGCAAATTTTTCTCTAAATGGCTGTTATTTATTAATACTCTAGAAGACAAAACTAAGCAAAATATTATTTCAGAAATGAATGACTTTTGATAGCTGGCTTACTCAATTTAAAGGGATGATTCAAGCTCATCTATATCCTCTGGAATTCTTCCTTCTTGTTTATGATTTAAAAAAAAATGTATTTATATGTCTCTAATATGGATATTGATATCAACACGACAATGGCAAAAGTAATATGCACATAGGACCTTGCTTTTAGACCGGAACAACTTGCATTTCCCCAATTCCCCCCCTCCCCTCTTTTTTCCCACCCCCCTTCTGTCTTCGTGTATATGTATAGATATATATTTAGAATAGAGATTAAGGTAAAGTAATATTGTATTTTTAGTAGGGTGTGCAGTTTGAGGTTAATAACAATCTTCGCAAAGAAAAACATGTTTGGTGGGGTCGAGTTCACAGAAAAGAATCTCTCTTTATTGTATTTGTTCTTTTTAATTAGTCGCATTTATAACTCATCTCATATTAATGACCATACTGAGACTGAGAAATTGTGTTAGAGTACACTCTAATTTATTATTTTTTGTTCTGTTATATGGAAAATAATTGTCAATTGAATGTCTGGAAAAGACTTACCTGATGATGTATATTTGTGCTATATGACATATTACTTTATACATAGACTTTATGTTATATATATGCCTGAAAATTTTCAATAAACAAATTAAAAAAATAAAAAAAAAATGGCCCAATATGGGCCATTTCTTATTGGCTATGGCCAATGTAAAATGTGTGTAAAAAATAATGGCCCCCCATTGTGGCCGCCACCCCCACGATTGACGCGAACCCGAAGCGTGGCGAGCGCAACGAGCCCGCGAGGGTGGCGGTGCGCGTCCTCCGACCTTTTCATTCCCCTACTATCCACGTCGGCGTGGAGTTGAGAATATATAGGCCCTTATTCTAATTCGGACGGTACGGCCCGCGTGCGGCCGTACCGCCGATGTTTTTACTCTGCACATGCGCAGAGGTGAATCTGCGCATGTGCAGCCCCCTTCGCCGCAGACGTATTTCGTCCGCCGCAAAGGGGGCGTATAGGGGCGTGAGAGGCATCATGCCCTCATTTCCCTATGTGTACGCCCCGCGTTTCATGGGCGTTCCCATGCAAACGCGGGGCGTATGCATGGTAATGAGGCCATGACGCAACTCATGGGGGCGGAAAGCTGACGTCGCCGGATGTCAGCTTTCAGCCCCCATACAAGCTACCACACGGACGATTGTCCGTGTGGTCTCAGCTTGCGGGAGCTGCCGCGGCGTGCGGACCTGCCTTCGAGGGTCGACGACCATCGAATGCAGGGGGCAGCTCCCACCATGGTGGAGGCGTACGCCTCCACCATTTTTATGCGGATCGCCAGCCGTCCGTGTACGGACGGCCGTGGCGATCCGTAGGGTGGGCGGGGATTGGTTTGTGCGGCCGGAGCCCCGTGTGCGGCTCTGGCCGCACCAACCAGAATAAGGGCCATAGTGTGGCGAGCGGACGCGGATACCTGTCAAGCCCGCGAGCAGGTCGGAGGACGCGCACCGCCGCCCCTCGCGGGCTCGCTGCGCTCGCCACGCTTCGGGTTCGCGTCAATCGTGGGGGTGGTGGTCACAATGGGGGGCCATTATTTTTTACACACATATGCCGGGGCCATACCCAATGAGAAATGGCCCATATTGGGCCATTTCCCATTTTTACCTATGTTAAATGCACTCATTTTCAATGTTAAAATATTTTAACATTGAAGCCTATGGACAAATCGGGTCCATCGCATAGGCTTCAATCGGGGGCATCGCGTCGGACGCGCATAGGCTTCAATGTTAAAATATTTTAACATTGAAGCCTATGAGGAAATCGCGGGCATCGCAGGCATCGTGTGCCTTAAAGTTAAGGCACACGATGCCTGCGATTGTGGCCGTGCTAGCAGGGCCGGTGCTAGGGTGTCCGGCGCCCTCCTGCAAACCATAAATTTTGCGCCCTTTCACATTGCCATTGCAACAAGCTGCAGCCCGATTGTGGGAGCGTATGCAGCATGCGATCCTATGGAGGATCTCAGGTGCATGTACATTTATGCATACACCATCTCAGTGCTGTGTCCGCAAAATGTAGCAGGCACTTAAGGTACCCATACACGCTGCGAGAATCGCATACGTTATGGGCTAGATCGCATTGTACGACATGTATGCAATGTGTATGCGATGCGATTCGAAAGCAGTACAAAAAGTACGTGCAGCACATACTTTTTGTACTGTGCGATGCGATGCCCGCAGGAGCGCACATCGCATCGCACGCTGCTATTGCAGCATGTGTGGCCACACATAACCCAGGCCATTATTTAAAAAATGTCTAAATTAAAATAAAAAAAAATCTACATTTATTAAAAAATTTGTTATAAACATGTATAATAAAAGATTCACTGTTCTTTTGAGGAAGAGGTGGCAGGTCGCAGGAGGAGGACAGTGTGTGCACGTTGCAGGGGGCTCCTTAACCTCTCCATACTGCCGCCTGCTGTCAGACAGGCACTGCAGGCGGCATGCAGGCTGTGTGCACTCGCGGTGCAGGGAGAAGCTGTTTATACTGCCACCGCCCGCTGTCAGACAGGCGCTGCGGGTGGCGTGCAGGAGGCAGTGACAGTGAGGGCTGAGGCAGCTTTAGCAGAGCAGGGAGGGAGATGGCGCCTTTTCAGCAAGGCGCCTCCCTGCTTTGCAGGAGCTGCTGAGTGGGTAGCGCCGGCCCTGCGTGCTAGGAAACAAGTACCGAAGTTTGTCCTCCTGTAAGAAAAAAAGTTGTGATGCCGACATGGAAAACGCAGGATTTTTAGAGGGAGGTTTCCAAATGTAATCCAAACTCTCACTCTGCAGCGCATTGGAGTAAGTGCAGGAGACTGGCGGAGTGGTAACAGCCCTGAAAATGGGTATTTTTATACACTGGATACTGTATGGATTAAAGAATTAATATTTAACAATACATATGGTCTATAGCATAGCCTGTTTTAAACATTTCAAAAAGATAATTGGTCAGGAACATATCATAATAAATAAATACAAATAAATACACAAACATAAAAGAACCAGTACTGCACTTTCTAAGCTCACAATCTCCCACTTCATGGTATGGTTCCTGTCTCTTCCTCCTGGCAGCTGTTCTCCATTGCAATGTTGGAGGGCTCAGAACCACACACACACACAGTAAATGTGGTAGAAGAAGCTGGAACGCTAGGCATGTGCAGCAGCTCTGTTCTGTCCTATACACTGCATAATATGGTGGCAGCTCCATTGATCATATTATATACCAGTGCTATTGTTATCATCATTTAAGACACTTGCCAAGAGGAGGGGGTATACGGGCAACAAGGAACCCCGCCTGCATTTGCCTATGAAATGGTTTTGCTGCTGGGGTGTCCGTGACCTCTCTGTCTATGGCTGCCTGTTCTCTTTCTATGCTGCCATGGAAGTCTTTCCCTGTGGGGGGTTGATGCAGCGTCTCATTGTGTTGTGAGAATGCTTGATACTGAGATAAATATAGGAGTAAGGAGGAATATAAAGTAGCGCTAATGACATAAATAAATGAATCAACCTAGTTCAACCCAGCTGCTAACTAGTAGGGATTACCACTCCCAATAGATAGAAACAAACATAATAGACAAGAAAGAAAGCACTTAGATTTTAGGTACTGTCTGCTTATTAACACAATACTAACAAATTGGCTGTATCCCCACTAAGTATATGAAAGTTGCTATACCTGGATAAATAAGCAAGACCACACTGGAGTTGGAACTAAGCTTTAGAAGGAGTAATTTGAATATACCAGTACTAACTCTTTTTTTTTTTTATTCTTATTTTGGGATTTATCCATAAAATGTCATTGTTCTACTAACTGTATCCTCTAATATTAATGGTTGGTGTCGCCCGGTACCTTATGAGATTTCTTATTGCTATATGCACATTAAATTATTGTTTTCTTTGTCTATAAATACTGTGTGTGTTTTTAAAAAATTAGAAAATTCAAAACTGGCTATTGTTTTTACCTAAAACCTGAGCGCTTTCTTTCTTGTCTAAATATAGGAGTAAATGGTGAGCCTGTGAAGGGTAATATACGTCTTACCAGGAGGTCTTGGAGGATTCCTGCTCGCCGGTCAGTGAGCTACTGTAACCAGCGTCTTCTGCTGTCAGCTCCTGCAGGAGCAGATTGGCTGGTGGTTTTTCACTTTCCATTTTATCACTTTTCAAGCTTATTACATCTGACCCACAGTAACAATGTGAATAGTGAAAGGGAATCAAACACTAATGGGTACATTTACTAAAATGGGAGTTTTATTGAAGATGGGATCTCGGCCATAGCAACCAATCAGATTCTATCTAATATTTTCTAGAAGGTGCTCAATAAATAAGAAGTAGAATCTGATTGGTTGCTATGGGCAACATACCATCTTCAATAGAAAGCCCATCTTAGTTAAAGTACCCCTAAATGTGACCCCCAATGATATCTAAATAAATGAATGCAAAATAATGAAGTGGCTTATTTAAACACTGTCTTAAGCAGTGAATAGACTGAGCTTGTATTTTATGGAATGTATTTTATAAATTAAGCTCTTTGCACATTAAACATCATTTTATAAGTTGCTGATGTGTGATGAACACATAAGTGTATTTTAAGGATTGCTGAAGTGTTTCTCATTGTGGTGTAAGAGGTAGGATGGGTATATTTAGTAGAAAAATAAGTATGAATCAGCCCTCAGTGACTAACTACTGAATCTTTCTTGATATGATTCAGGAAAAGTATTTAATACTCATGTACATTATGTCAATAGTTCTGCACAGATATAAATCCACAGCAACATTTGACAGTGCTATATAACTACAAGCACCTCACTAAGTTTTGCAGACCTGCAAAGAAATAATATTGATTGTAGATTATATTTTGCCTGAAATAAACCTAAAACAGTTTCTGATTTTAGAGACAGGATATTAGGTATCAGATGTGATAAGCCTTGGAGAGTGATAAAGTGGAGAGAGCTAACAGACCAGTGTCAGACTAGGGCATGAAGAGCCCACTGGAAAAATGCAGTGGTAGGGGTGTGGCCAGTCTCCAGAAGGGGTGTGACCAACAGCGACCTTGATTTATCTAAGCATTAGAGAGAGCATAGCCTGGGTCCTTGATAAATATATATATATATATATATATATATATATATATATATACATACATACGGTCCATGGGGTCAGAATTTAACCAGGCTGGCACTCTGGAGATTTGGGACCTTATTCTGATTAATTTGGTCCTCCGTGTTTTGCGTCTGTGCATGTGCAGTTCGCTGGGTGCACGCACCCTACACGCCGAGCGGAGGAGGGTGGGGCGTGCCGGCCTGCCCCATTAGCATATGGGAACGCCCAGAGTTCCATGGGCATTCCCATGAGAACGCTGGGCGTTTCCAGACGACCATCGAATGACTTCCCTGTCTGCGAATGTAAATCATCCATTCACAGCCATGCATGGGGGGTGGGGGTACTACGTGCAAAGGGGGGTCGGCCGACACTGAGGGCAGAGGGCGGCGTCTGATGTACTTGCAAGGCTGCGAATTTCACAGCCTTGCGAGTCAATCATAATAAGGCCCTTTGACCATAAATAAAGAGACTACACCATTATGGCCTTTATTCAGATCTGATTGCAGTACAAATATGTTTGGAAAATGGGCAAAACCATTGCAGTGGGGCAGGTGTCACATGTTCAGAGAGTTATTTTGTTTCTGTGCAGGGTAAATACTGGCTGCATTCTTTTTACACTGCAATTTTCAGTTTCAACACACCCCACCCAACAGTGGCGTAACTAGAAATGTAGCTCCCCCTGCCCAAAAAAATCATGGCGCCCCCCTGGCGCCCCCCATTGGCAGAGAATGTACACACTGACAGTGCAGGTGCAGAATGAACAGAACCTGGGCTGCTTGAATCCGTCAGTGGGGCCCAGGAGAAGAGCATCCTGAATTCAGAAGCAGGGCCGGTGCTAGGGTGTCCGGCGCCCTCCTGCAAACTCTATCTTTGTGCCCTCTTTTTCCTAAAGGGACAGTGCACACAAATAAAGGGTGTGGTATCATAAGGAATAGGTATAGCTCAATTAATTGCGCAGACCAGACCACGGATTGTCAGCAGCATGTGCATCTTAATTCACCCTGCTTGGTGTGCAGCACAAAGCAAGCCAGGAGAGACAACTACTGTATAATGCAAAAAAATTGTAAAAACAAAACATTTCAAATTTGTTAGTTACAATACTTTGTATTTCTATTGAAATACACCAGATTTACCAACTTAGCGGCATACTGTATGTAGTAGCTTCCGAGTTTGCTGGAGAAGTGGGGTGCTGGCGGAACACAATCTTTTTGGCAATCATAAACAAGGAAAAACTGTGCCTTGTAAATGTATAGCACCCTAAAAAAAACATCCAAATTTAGCTGGCAAAATTGGACGCTATTACATATGCCCCCTTGTGTCTGCTAGGACATGAGCCAAGGCAGGCTATTAGCTCTATGCTTAGCTGTGAACATTTGCTGCAGCTAAGCACAATTGCTTCAGCCGAACTACACTGTACATGATCCAAAAATGTATTTAATTGTATAGAACAGATTAACACTGAGCATGTTCTAATAGTTTGCCCATCAGAAACTCACACTGATGCTAATAGAAGACGGAGCTAGACATGATTTTGTCTCTTTTTGTTCTCTATGTTAAATATGCACTTATGGGCCTAATTCAGGCCTGATCACAGGACAAATTTGTTCTCAAAATGGGAATAACCATGTGTACTGCAGGTGGGACAAATGTAATATGTGCAGAGAGAGTAAGTGGGTGGTTGTAAAATGGTGACTTATTCTTTTGGGGGTCCTTAAAGGTCCCCCAAAAATATATCAAAAATACAAATAAAATATTTAAAAAATCTTATTTTTATTATTCTAATAATTTTTATAGTCAAAACTCTGGAGTAAAAAGTCTATGGCAGGTGAGGCAGTGCCTCACCTGGCTATCTTTTCGGCACATCTCTTATCAAAACCCATGGAATCTCCAGCAGCCATTGACTACAAAGGTTGTGTGGCTTGGTGCATTGTCATGATGCAGCTTCCAATTGGCAGCAATGCCTGGCCTCACTCCATTGACCTTTTCTGTCAATCTTTACAGCACTTCCATGTAAAAAGAACCCATGATGGTCTGTCCCACAGGTACAAATTTGTGGTGGACCACACCGTTAGCATCAAAGAGGACAATGAGCAAGCTCATTCAAGCCTTTTTTTGATGAGGGGATCATGGTGTGTGCCATTCTGCACTTTGGCGTTTTGTCTCTGGGTCTTACTCAAAAACCCATGTTTCGTTGCTGGTTATCACAATGTCCAAAAACTCAGGGTCTGTTTGAACGCTCTGCAAAAGATCTTCGCAAACAAGCACGCTGTTTTGCCTTCGAACATCTGTCAAAACTTTCGGGACGAGTTTGGCACAGAATTTTCTCATTTGCAATTCCTCGGTAATGATGGTGTGCAAAGTCATTTTATCAATTTCTACATGGTTTGCGATCATTCAAACAATTAACACCGTCTGAGTTCAACACCTCACGCATATTAAAAAAAAGGGGATGGTGAAACCGCGCTTGTCTAAAACATGCAACAGGTATTGGTAAAAGTAAACAAATATTTAATAGGATGTAATAAAAGAAAATAAAATTTGAAGGATTACATATCCAATAAAAACATTGATACCACAATGCGTTACGGGAGAGTTTGTATAGTCACCCACAATGTACTGCACAGTCCCGAGTCCGTTCCTAGGTTGCCTCTGTATTGGTATCCCAATATTGGTAGCCGTATTAGGAGAAATGTGGTCTCCAATCCAGGAAGCTCCTGTTGTTGTTGGGTGCTCTACCTGGAGTTGTGTTGTCAGGTGCCAGGGAGTGCCGGATGTTGTTAGTGCTGTACCTGGTGATGGGGTGTAATGTCCCAGAAACTGCAGGCTGTGGGATAAGTTTCAGAGGCTGGTCCCTGTGACCGGACCAGCCTCTGAAACTTTTTTAAGCTTTTAAGCTTCAACCGAGCCTAGATACAAACCGCACAGAAGCTCATAGGCGAGTGACGCTCGGTGCATGTTGAAGCTGACTTCCCCATCCATCGAACCCACCTGGAGCATGCGTGCTGCAACGTACAGTCGTGTCCAAAAAAATAGGTCTCATTACTTTTTATACAAACCCTGTTTTGGACACCAGGTTCAAGGCTTTAATGATTCAAATCACATTACCAGGTCTACTGGAAACCTGCTGCCAAGGATCTTAACAAGGGGAGGACCCAAAAGCACCTATACTGTAGTTTAATACAGTGACATGTGACATGTGACTAAAATTCTAATTTAACTAAGCAAAGTATGTAGTAGTATGCCGTAACAAAATATAAGTGTACAACTGTATTTACCAAAATGTACTGTGCACAGGAAAAGTGGTGAAACACATTAGCATCAATCAGATATGACTGGCCTGTACTAGTTCAGCGTACGAAGCAAAAACATGTTGTTCCTTGCACCAGTTTCCATAAATGTCAGAAAATGCCAGTCACTTCCCGTAACCACCCAGACACAATACTACACTTTTTGTCGATTCACCACCATACATAGCAGTCATACGGGAAAGTAACATTTAAGCTTCTACCATTAATAGGTTCTCTTGAATATTGGCTTGACTTATTATTCCAATGCTTTTTGCTTGTGCATCTTACAATTGTTAGAAAATTGCTAAGTACGGAGAAAACCTGCTTTAATGTGTGTTGCTTCAAGACTTTAACAGATTCATGAGGCAGCTGTCACAAGGCTTTATCACACATACCAGCGACGAAAGCTGCAAATCTGTTTTTAGCAAACAATTTCAGATTGTGTCACGTTTTCGCTTCTTTGTGTGAACATTAAAACCATGCATCAGGAATACAATAGGCGCTGGATGCATTACTGAATGTTAACAGCAGAGAGTTCATAATGAAAGCACCACGGGACCATTTATCAATGTCTTTTAGTTGTGTAGCTGTGAGCAGCCCAATGCAAACGCTTAAATCTATCACCATACTTAAGAGAGAGAAAATGACTTTGAGATCAATAATATATTGATGCTGTTTTGACCCATTTTTGCATTATGGAGAGGGAAATAATTGAGTGAAATGTGTAACCTTATCATTCACAGTCAGACAGATGTCTTTTTGATAATCATTTCCATGCAACATACAGAAACAAAAGAAATTTAGAGAATACTGTATACCGCCATTCTTTTATTCCGCGGACCTACTTTAATTTAAAAGTTTTAATTATTTCCCTACCCTGAATATTTGACTATATTGTATAACGTAGTGTATTCTAGTCATTATTTTTTATTATGATTTTTTGATCATGTCAAGCTGTCCTTCCATTTCCAATGCAATCAAGTCATAGGCACACTTCTGTGTCACAGTTAATATTTTGTTTTCCTTATAAAATGCATTAAATAACATATATAGCCGATCCCCGTATGTATGGGTACAAATGGGATTGGCTGTATACGGCCCAAAAATGTGAATGGAGAATACAGCATATTTACTAAGCTGCTGTATTCTCCAGATTTGCATTTTCAGATGTCATAGCTGCTTGTAGCCTTTCGTATTTGGCAGTCATATATACAGCCGCCAAATACTTACGATGAGGCAGCATCGCACGGATCAGTCAGATCTGAGCAATGCTGCCCTTTATTGGAGGGGTCCCCACTCCCCCAGGGTCTCAGCCCAGGATGACCAGTCAGGGGATAATGCTTTGGGTGGGGGGGAATATATATAAAAATTTTCCCCCACGTCTGGCATTAGCCTGGTGACTGTTTGGGTCCGTTGTTTGTTTTTCAAATATGGGAGACCCCTACTCTGTTTGTCCTCTGTATTTTGGAACCAGGACTGGCCCATGAGCCTGGTGCTGGTTATAGAAATATGGGGGAACCCAATTTTTTGGCCCACTGAATATCTACAACCAAGACTGGTTCAGCTTGGGGCTGGTTGTAACCGGGCAGGGGAGACCCCACGCCATTTTTTTAAATGATTTATTTTTAAAATATTTACATGAACATGTTTTTTGGTTCGTATTTGATTGAAACCTGCATGGATCTGACTGATCCATGCAGGTTTCAATCTTCAATTTCATTACCACCAATTTGGCTATCTTCAGTTATTTACGCCAAGTCGTCCAACTTCAGTTTCATTATTAAGCCAAATGTAGTCATCAGTTACATTAAGGAGCTAAGTGGGCAATCTTCAGTTGCCAGTTTGACAAACATAGGTTAATAGAAGTCCTCCTCATAACAGTCAGTAAGCAGTTTCCTCACCATTAGCCTACGGTGCCTGCTACTTCCCTACCACCGAGATACTTCTTTGGGAGAGCCGTGACCTGCCGTGTGGACATCACAAAGTCCAAACCTCCTTGTGGAGGTCCCTGGCGAAAGCCGCCACACGGTTAGACTCCGCACCTCTGCTTGGAAGTTAAGCTATCATCTAGATCGCTCAGTCTATGCAAATGCAATAAATCCGACCAGCAACATTCAAACTAGCTGTTCAACCAGTGTCAGAACAAGCGCCCGGAGCGGTTCCTCAACCTCAGTCCGTGGTAATCTGTCGATCAGAATGAACACTATGGCTGCATCCGGCCGCATTCTATTGATAACATGGGCATTCGTAACAGCCAAATACATCTGACCCAGCTGATCACCGTGTTTGGCTGATTGTAAATCAGCCAGTCACCTTGACCTGGCTGTATATCAGATCAAATGGGTACAAATTACTGCATTCGTTTTTTAAATTTCTCAAACTTTATATACTTCATTTATTTATTTGACAAATGCAAAATACTGAGCTACAGAATGAAAAGGAACGTTTTTCCAGGGGCTGTGGTTTTCCATCTGGCTTAAAAAAATAAGAATAAAATGTTCAACATTTAAAGGTCGGAAACTGAAGTATTGATATACAGTATGTCCCCAGGTGTTGTACTAGCAGTTGTTAAACTGTAGTTTTCAAAAGTTAAAAAATTCAGAAGTTTCAAAAGACTCTATTTAGGGTCCTTAGCAAACTAGCCCCAAAAAGTAAACACATATATTTATTTATTTAAATTTTTATTTTTTCCTTAATTTATTTTTTATTTTAGTCTATTATAGCAATAAAAAATTAGGTTCTTATGTAGTATCTGGGCTGCCGATTTCTAAATCGGGTCGGATCGGGAGATCGCATCGCATCGCATGCGACCATGCGATTCGATGCGATGCGATGCGATGACCCGATTTTTCCATAGGAATCAATGTTAAAATGGACTGAGTCCATTTTAACATGGAATTCAATGGGAAAAATGGGTCCTTTTCATACCCCTACTATCCAAGTGGGCATGGAGTTGGATATAAACCTGTGGCGAGCGTAGCGAGCCACCGAGCCCGAAGCGTGGCGAGCGAAGCGAGCCCCGCGAGGGGACGAATACCGTCCCCTCGCGGGGCTCGCTTCGCTCGCCACGCTTCGGGCTCGGTGGCTCGCTACGCTCGCCACAGGTTTATATCCAACTCCATGCCCACTTGGATAGTAGGGGTATGAAAAGGACCCATTTTTCCATAGGAATCATTTTAACATTGATTCCTATGGAAAAATCGGGTCATCGCATCCGATATCGGATGCGATGCGATGCGATGCGATGCGATATCGCATCGCATCTGATTGTATGCCTTAACTTAAGGCATACAATCAAAAAATCGGCAGCCCAGATACTACATAAGTACCAAAAATTATATTCTGGGTCATGTAAAGTGTTGGTTTTCACACAACTTGTACGCTGGGTAGATGGAGTTCGAGTTATTGCTGATCTATGCATACCCAGGCGTTCTTTAATGGAACGCATGGTTTTACCTACATAGTTGAGGCCACAAGGGCACTTAAGTTGATAGACTACGAAGGATGTTGAACATGTTAAGTTGTATTTGATCGAAAATTTCTTTTCTGTATATGGGTGGCAAAAGAACATACCTGTTATCATATGGCTGCATATAGTACAGCCTATGCACTTATGACAGCCTACAAATTTTTTATTGACGAGGGTAAGTTGTTTGGTAACGTCCGTATGGACAAGCCAATTACGGATGTTCTTGCCACGCTGATAGCAATTTCTTATTTTTGATCTTTTTAAACTCTTAAATTCATTTTGTATTACTGGCCAATTGTAATTTGGGTACTTATGTAGTAACTGGGCTGCCGATTTTGAAATCGGGTCCATCGCATCGCATCGCACCCGACCATATCGCATGCGATGCGATGCGATGCGATGCGATGGACCCGATTTTTCCATAGGATTCAATGTTAAAATGGACTGAGTCCATTTTAACATAGAATTCAATGGGAAAAAGGGTCCTTTTCATACCCCTACTATCCAAGTGGGCATGGAGTTGGATATAAACCTGTGGCGAGCGTAGCGAGCCACCGAGCCCGAAGCGTGGCGAGCGTAGCGAGCCCCGCGAGGGGACACAGAATACTGTCCCCTCGCGGGGCTCGCTTCGCTCGCCACGCTTCGGGCTCGGTGGCTCGCTACGCTCGCCACAGGTTTATATCCAACTCCATGCCCACTTGGATAGTAGGGGTATGAAAAGGACCCTTTTTTCCCATTGAATTCCATGTTAAAATGGACTCAGTCCATTTTAACATTGAATCCTATGGAAAAATCGGGTCATCGCATCGCATCGCATCGCATGGTCGTATGCGATGCGATGCGATATCGCATCGCATCGCATCTGATTGTATGCCTTAACTTAAGGCATACAATCAAAAAATCGGCAGCCCAGATACTACATAAGTACCGTAATTTGTAATACTTTTGGTTGCTGTGGATATTGTATTGTATTTTTGGACCCAGTTGATGGAGTCAATTGTAGTTTAATGTACCTTAGTTTAAGGAAGTCTTCTCTGGAGATCTGATTATCCCTCATCCTTGCTGACTCTATGGTATGTTCACTGTAGCCTCTTGCCCGGAATTTTCCGGACATATCATCCAAGGTGCATTCTGATGTATTTACCTCACTGGTAATTCTCTTGGCTCTCAAAAATTTAGAGAAAGGCAGGCTGTAAGTCATAGAGATAGGATGTCAGCTCTTAATAGGGTGTTCTTGTCAGTTGGCTTTGAGAACACACTGGTGATAATTTTATTCTCCTGTAATGAGATTTTTACGTCCAAATAGTTGATACTTTCCAAGCTCATAGATGAAGTATATTTTATGGGGCAATCTGTATCGTTGATCTTACCTAACAACAACATAAACTCATCATAGTTGCGAGACCAAAATAGAATAACATCTACAGATTGAGCCGCGCTCCCTCTTGCTGGCGAATCGCCAGAACGTCACTGCTGTCGATCCGCCAGCAGCCCGGCGTCCATCTGACTGAGATGCGCGTGCGTCCCACGTGCACGCGCGTCTCAGTTTCCGGGCAGCGGGGAGACGGGTACCCTGTCCGTCTCCGCTTCAGGGAGACGGACAGGGTTAGGGGGGGTGCGGGGAGGCGGTGGGGACCCCGGGTGACTGACGACAAGCCGGCGGGGACCCGGGGGAAGCCGTCGGAAGGGGACGCGTGCGCATCTCGTGCGCACGCGTCCCCTTTCGCATATACAGATGGTGGGTGGCGGGGGATGGCGGCTGGGTATGAAGTGTATCTTTCATAGAAATCTAAAAGCCAGAAACACCTCGTGTGACAATATACTGTAGATGGGATTACCCAAGCAAAATCCAGGGATGGTGCATACCACATATAATCTATATTGTCACACAAGGAGTTTCTGGCTTTTGGATTTCTATGAAAGATACCTTTATATGCTTCATACCCGCCGTTCCTATAGTGAGTACAGTACGCACTTGGATTTCTAATACCACCACCATCTGTTTGGCACACTGATTTTGGGGATCCTGTATATCGAGATTTAAAGATACCTTTACACATACAGTATGGTCACTCTAACCTCAGTGTGAGTTTTGGTATGAGCTCTGAGGTTCCTGCTTATCATCACTTTAATTTGTATTAAATATATTGTGTTATTTACACATATATTTTTTCAAATTTCTTTTCCTATCATGAAAATTGTTCACTGAATATGGAGACGAATAAGTTCAGCGCCAACATTACATATCCATCTTTTGTTCTGGATATCTTCGAGAGGGGATTGCATAGTTATCCTCCAACTGGATTTGTGGCTGCAGGTACTGGCTGCGCCTTGGGACATTTGCACACCTTTTTGATTAGATGGATTTTTTAGTTAGATACAATTGCGCCTAGGGGCCTTAATGAACAGCATTGCTTACAAAGTTTTTTTGTAAATGTAATTATTCTCGGCTATATTTCCAACAAAATAACAGTCATCAGCTGGTTAATAAAATTGAAAATTTATACATATAATATAATTAATAATATATATGTTTATATAGATATTACCTGTTAGGAACAGGGAGATCTCGCCTACCCTAACTCCGTTGTCACCCCTAGGAATTGGCGGATGCGTGCTAAGCTAACCTTCACCAATAATAGCCGCGTTCGTGGGAGCCCGTTAGTCAGGCTCCCACCCCGATGCCACCTGGTCTTACTAGAGACAACGCAGCCGCCAAGGCCGGAGGTAAACAAGGGGAAATCTACCTAAGAAACCAAGGAGGCGAGAACCACCCTGCCCCACAGAGGGGGGTGTCAGTGTATAGCGGACTGGGCTGGGACCCGCGGTGCTAATGCTGTGGGCAGCAGGCCAGACAAAGTACCGTGGCCAAACTGACTGGTATCTCAATACACAAGGTGTACCCCGGTGCTGAGCACACGGTATGCTGACACAATCCAAGATGTTGACGGTTGTAACAATACACAATATGTTGACACAATAAGAACTGCTGACGGGTGTAACAATACACAATTAGCTGACACAATAAGAACTGCTGACGGGTGTAACAATACACAATATGCTGACGCAATATAAATAACAATAAGGGAGGCAGGGAGTGAGAGTCTCCCAACTTATCTGACACCAAGATATCAGCAGGCAGACGCAAGCAAGGTTTTCTGGAGGCAGCCAGGAACAGGGACTGGAAACCAGGAACCACGGGTGAGCAGGAGCCTGGAACCGGAAACACTCAGGACGCCAAATCAGGAGCTATAGCCGGCGTCTGAGTGTCCCAGTGTCCAAGTTTAAATAGCGCGCCAAGCGCTACGCTGACGCTGCGTGCGGCGTCATGCACACCCCTTCCTCCCTGCGGCCGCCAGGCGTCCTCCGTCGCCTTGGCAACCGCTGCGGCAGGGGAGGAAGGGGTTGTACGCCGGCAGCCTGACCGTCTGCCGGAAGCTCCCGGCTGATGACGCGACGGCGTCGCGGTAACCCGGCAACCGCCGGAAGAACAGAGGAGACTGCCGGGCGAGCGGAGGCGCTGCCCGTGCAGCTCCTAACAGTACCCCCCCCTTGAGGAGGGGTCACCGAACCCTTACAACCAGGTTTGAATGGGAAGGTCTTAAAGAACTCTGCTTTGAGCCTGGGTGCATGTAACAATCGCTCAGGCACCCAAGACCTCTCCTCTTCTCCGAACCCCTTCCAATGGACCAAAAATTTCAGTTGACCCCGAACAACCTTGGAATCCAATATCTGTTCTACTATGAATTCTTTGTGCCCTTGAATGAGGACTGGTTTGCGGTTGGAAGCAGGCCCTGATTGGGAAGCCATCGAGGCTGGTTTAAGAAGAGAGCAATGAAAGACATTATTGATCCGGAGTGCTCTGGGGAGCTGCAACCTAAATGCCACCGGATTGACTTGAGCAGTGATCAAAAATGGACCGATGAACCTGGGCCCTAATTTGGGACATCTCTGGCGAAGCTTAATGTGGCGAGTAGACAACCACACCTTTTGCCCCACTTGGAAAAAACATGGTCTCCTATGTTTGTCAAAAAAATTTTTTGAACGTGCTGAAGATTGCCTCAGAGCCAAATGAACCTTTTGCCACGACTTCCTAAGGAAGGACACTGTGGAGAAGGGCGGCCGAGAGGAATCCCTCGGAACAAAGAAGGAGTTGCACTTGGGATGGAACCCGAAATTACACAAAAAAGGCGAGCTTTTGGAGGCCGCATGATACGAGTTGTTATAAGCAAATTCAGCTAAAGGTACCAGTTCGGCCCAATTGCTCTGACATTTGGAGACGAAACAGCGTAAATATTGCTCTAATGCTTGGTTGACCCTTTCGGTCTGCCCGTTGGACTGTGGGTGATGCCCGGAGGAAAGACTGACCTGTATTCCTAAACCGGAACAAAAACTTCTCCAGAACCTGGCCACAAACTGAGATCCCCTGTCAGAAACAATATCCAAGGGAAGGCCATGGAGTCTGAAAATATGCGAGATAAAGAGTTGTGCCAACTCTTTAGCAGTGGGAAGTTTACGCAAGGGAATAAAATGTGCCATCTTGCTAAAGCGGTCGACCGTGACCCAAATGGTGGTAAAACGAGAAGAAGAAGGAAGGTCGACAATGAAGTCCATAGAAATATGGGACCATGGCCTTTCGGGAATGAACAATGGCAGAAGAGTACCCACTGGTGATGACCTGGGAGATTTATGTCGAGCACATACCGGACAAGAAGAGATAAACCGAGCAACATCCTGTTTTATGGTGGGCCACCAAACCGCCCTAGACAAGTGCTCAAGGGTCTTGGTAACGCCAGGGTGTCCAGTGACCCTACTGGAATGAAAATCCTTGAGGACCAAATTTCTGAGGTGTTTGGGAATAAACAGTCTATTATGTGGAGTCCCCTGAGGAGCAGAAGGCTGAGAAGCCAGGACACGGGAGGCCAAGTCCTGAGTCAGACCCGCAAAAATGACAGAAGACGGGACAATGGGCGTATCTTTGAGTCCAGTGCTCTGACAAGTCTGGAAACTACGAGATAAAGCATCAGCTTTGACATTTTTGGGGCCGGGTCTGAACGTAATGATAAATTGAAACCTGGTAAAGAACAACGCCCACCGGGCTTGTCGTGGGTTTAATCGCTTAGCAGATTCGATGTAGGCTAAGTTTTTATGGTCGGTAATCACAGTGATGATGTGTTTGGCCCCTTCTAACCAATGACGCCACTCCTCAAAGGCCCACTTAATGGCCAACAATTCACGATTCCCGACATCATAGTTCCTTTCAGCTGAGGAGAACTTACGGGAGAAGAAGGCGCAAGGATGAATCTTCTGATCATGAATGTCCTTCTGAGAAAGGACAGCTCCAGCCCCTACATCCGAGGCGTCAACCTCCACAATAAAAGGAATTCTGGGATCAGGGTGATGCAAGACAGGAGCTGAGCAGAAGGCCTTCTTTAATTGGTGAAAGGACTCAACGGCCTGTGGGGACCAAATTTCAGGATTGGCTCCCTTGCGAGTCAGTTCCACAATGGGGGCAACAATGTCAGAAAAGGACCGGATGAATCTCCGATAATAATTGGAGAATCCTAAGAATCTTTGGATGGCCTTGAGATTGTTAGGAAGAGCCCAGGACATGATGGCTTGAACCTTGCTGGGGTCCATGGAAAAACCCTTGGGAGAGATGACATAACCCAGAAAAGAGACTTGAGCAATTTTGAATTCACACTTTTCGAGTTTGGCATATAATTGATTTTCACGCAATTTCTGAAGAATCAGGCGGACGTGTTGCCGATGTTCAGAAAGTGACTTAGAAAAAATCAAAATGTCGTCTAAGTAAACCACAGCAAATACTCCCAGGAACGGCCGGAGTACTTCATTGATGAAATCCTGAAAAACAGCAGGAGCGTTGGCCAAGCCGAACGGCATCACAAGATATTCGTAGTGACCTGAATGTGTGTTAAAGGCTGTCTTCCACTCATCTCCCTTTCTAATCCTGATGAGGTTATATGCTCCTCTAAGATCAATCTTGGAAAACACCACCGCTTCCTGGATTTGATCAAACAAAACAGAGATGAGTGGTAACGGATAGGAATTTTTTACAGTAATTTTGTTCAAGGCCCTATAGTCTATGCAGGGACGCAAAGATCCATCTTTCTTTTCAACAAAAAAAAACCCTGCACCTACAGGAGATTTAGAAGGACGGATGAATCCCTTCTCGAGACTCTCTTTTATGTATGAATCCATGGCCTGGGATTCAGGTTCTGAGAGGGCATATAGACGTCCCTTGGGCAATCTGGCATTGGGAACTAAGTCTATAGTACAATCAAAGGGACGGTGAGGGGGCAACGTATCAGCTTCCTTCTTGGAAAACACATCGGCAAAGTCTCTGTAGGGTATGGGTAAAGAAGAAAAAACGGGAAGGACAAGACGAAGAGGAAGAGAGAGACAGTGATCAGAACAGGAAGAGCCCCAACGTACAATTTCTCCTGTGGTCCAGTCGATACTGGGATTGTGCTTCCTAAGCCATGTTAACCCTAGGACGAGTGGCGTGAGCGGACAGTGGAACAACAAAAAAGAAATCTCTTCGGAATGAAGAGCCCCCACCGAAAGCTGGAGAGAAGGGGTGCACGCGGTAACACTGCCGTTGGCGAGTGGCTGACCATCCAGGCCACAAACCGACAACGAATTGACCAGGGAAATGGGTCTGAGCCCCAAAGAACAAACCAACCCCCTGTCAATAAAATTGCCGGCTGCACCGCAATCAACAAAGGCAGTGGTAGCGACAGTGCAGTTATTATAAGTGACAGAAACCTGAATAATGATCGAGTCTAGGGGAGAAAAACAAGATAGGCCCAAGTGAGTTTCCCCAACCTCACCTAGGCCCTGTCTTTTCCCGCCTTCAACGGACAGACCACTGCACGGTGACCCTGACCACCACAATACAGACAGAGACCCTTCAGCCTCCTACGATTCTTTTCTGCGGCAGATAAACGTGTGGCCCCAATTTGCATGGGTTCGTCACCGACAACCTCCGAGGTCTCCCCCAGTGATGTGGAGGGATATACCCCGGACACCCTCTCCCTCTGGCGTTCCCGGAACCTCCGATCTACCTTTATGGCTAACTCCATAATTTCATCCAGGGAGGTCGGAGTAGGGTAGTGGACCAATGCATCTTTTAACGTCTCAGATAACCCAATGCGAAATTGGCTACGGAGTGCTGGGTCATTCCAACCAGAATCAATGGCCCACCTCCTGAATTGGGTACAATAAGCCTCTGCGTTACTCTGACCCTGCCGTAGTGCCCTCAGGTTGGCTTCAGCTGAGGCAGCACGGTCTGGGTCGTCGTAAAGCAACCCCATGGCAGAAAAAAAAGCATTCACAGAGGTAAGGGCCTCGGACCCTGCGGGAAGGCCAAACGCCCAGGTCTGGGGGTCTCCTTGTAGCAGGGAGATGACCATTCCCACACGCTGGGATTCCACGCCGGAGGAGGCCGGGCGGAGTTTGAAATAAAGTTTACACGACTCTCTAAAGTTAAAAAACTGGGAACGTTCCCCGGAAAACCGGTCCGGGAGACTCAGCTTGGGTTCGGGGTTTCTAGATGAGGATAAGACCCCTTGTACCCGTTCCTCTTGTGAGTTTACCCGGAGGGTCAATTTCTGAAGCTCTTGAGTAAGAGTATGCATCTGCCCTGCCAGAGCGTGATTAGCAGCCTGCTGGGCCGGATCCATAATGGCTGACTGGAGGTTCAGGTGAAGTACTGGCCGGCTATAATGTTAGGAACAGGGAGATCTCGCCTACCCTAACTCCGTTGTCACCCCTAGGAATTGGCGGATGCGTGCTAAGCTAACCTTCACCAATAATAGCCGCGTTCGTGGGAGCCCGTTAGTCAGGCTCCCACCCCGATGCCACCTGGTCTTACTAGAGACAACGCAGCCGCCAAGGCCGGAGGTAAACAAGGGGAAATCTACCTAAGAAACCAAGGAGGCGAGAACCACCCTGCCCCACAGAGGGGGGTGTCAGTGGATAGCGGACTGGGCTGGGACCCGCGGTGCTAATGCTGTGGGCAGCAGGCCAGACAAAGTACCGTGGCCAAACTGACTGGTATCTCAATACACAAGGTGTACCCCGGTGCTGAGCACACGGTATGCTGACACAATCCAAGATGTTGACGGTTGTAACAATACACAATATGTTGACACAATAAGAACTGCTGACGGGTGTAACAATACACAATTAGCTGACACAATAAGAACTGCTGACGGGTGTAACAATACACAATATGCTGACGCAATATAAATAACAATAAGGGAGGCAGGGAGTGAGAGTCTCCCAACTTATCTGACACCAAGATATCAGCAGGCAGACGCAAGCAAGGTTTTCTGGAGGCAGCCAGGAACAGGGACTGGAAACCAGGAACCACGGGTGAGCAGGAGCCTGGAACCGGAAACACTCAGGACGCCAAATCAGGAGCTATAGCCGGCGTCTGAGTGTCCCAGTGTCCAAGTTTAAATAGCGCGCCAAGCGCTACGCTGACGCTGCGTGCGGCGTCATGCACACCCCTTCCTCCCTGCGGCCGCCAGGCGTCCTCCGTCGCCTTGGCAACCGCTGCGGCAGGGGAGGAAGGGGTTGTACGCCGGCAGCCGGACCGTCTGCCGGAAGCTCCCGGCTGATGACGCGACGGCGTCGCGGTAACCCGGCAACCGCCGGAAGAACAGAGGAGACTGCCGGGCGAGCGGAGGCGCTGCCCGTGCAGCTCCTAACATTACCTGAATTTTGCACTGTTTTTAAATTTTTCTTATTTTATATGTTAGTATTTCTTTAAAAATGTTTTCACGTGTTTTACTTGGCCTATATTTGGCCTCTTATATGGCTTATAGTAAGCCTCTAATTAGATTGCTTTGTTAGCACATTGTTAGCACAATGTAAAATTATGTTTTTTTACTTTATTATTGTAGTTGTTTTGGTTCTAATGCAAATCACTGAGAGCGGCATCCAGATTGAGGCTTGGAACCCCGGAAGTCTAGGGCACTGTGCGGTGCACAGGGAAGACGTCAGAAGAGGTAGCCAGAAGAGATGGTGTCCGCTGACCGGCATCTCCAGTATTGTGCCTCGACGCCTCAATGGCGGAGGGGGGAGAGGCCGACACGGAGGCCGCGGGTAAGTGTTTGCTTGTGGGGCAGCATCGGAAGGGGGGCGTTTTTTTCTTGTAGTACACAGTACAAAGTTTGTTCACAGTGTGAATGTAATTGATCCCTGAGGACGGGCAGTAGCCCGAAACATGTTGGATTGAAATAAATTGCACTTTTTTTTTGCACAAAGAATCCGAGAGTGCCGCCTGATCAATCCAGTCTACATATATATATATATATATATATATATATATATATATATATATATATATATATAGTCCATGAATCAGATGTAAAAACCAAGGTGTCCACAAATGATGGGACCAGCACATCCATAAAGTGAACAATTAGGTTTTAATTAAGCAGGCAAATAATCAGAGTTATACTCATCTACAGGCAGTAGCAGCTATGAGACCACGGGCATATCGCTCTCAGTGGTAGCAGCAAACATGAAGCCTAAGAGCCATACATGTACCCTGACGGGCCGTTTCGTCGCTTCTGCGCCTTTTTCAAAGGGTAACCAGAGTATAGCAGCATAAATGCCCATGATAAAGCAGTGGGATATACCACACTTACCTATTGCAGGGGTTCAAATGCCGCCATTGCGGTCGCGCCGCACTCCTCAATGCCTCCCACAACACTCCAGCGTCAATGGTCCGCTCCCAGAAGTCCCGGAACCCAGATACTGGAAGTGGAACTATATAGCACGGACTTCATGTGTGGGGAGCAGTTCAGGGTGCCGCGCCAGCCGGAAGTGGTCAGCAGTTTACTCCGGTTGCCATGGTAGCACGGTATTCCTAT
The DNA here is from genome assembly GCF_055691185.1 of Crinia signifera. Taxonomy (NCBI): domain Eukaryota; kingdom Metazoa; phylum Chordata; class Amphibia; order Anura; family Myobatrachidae; genus Crinia; species Crinia signifera. The sequence continues at coordinate 236,378,140 of NC_139218.1, forward strand.
TACCCTCATCATTGACTGAACAAATACAACAAACATGACGTGATCTGTGATATATACAAGGTATACTAAAGCCAGTGCCCATTAATGCAAGTAATTATTTTATCCATACTAGGCAATGTGCCATATAAAGCACAACAGAAGATGCTTTTATCAAAAAAATGCCATTATATTTACTGGCATCATGGCTTCTAGTATACCCTGTATCAAATATGCAAACAGCATTACATAAAATATAACTAACAAAAGATAAAAAAAATCATAAAAATAAAAAAGGTAAAGTAAACTTATGAAAAAACTATTAAAGGCACCATAGAGACAGCATGTGTCAGCATTGCATGCAATAAGTAGCGGTCATACAGCCAAATATACCCACTGGAAAGTCCCACCCCTCACACAACACATCCCCTTCTCATTACCTTCACATGTGGTCTTCAATGGCTACGCCTAGCCTTCTTAGCCCGCTCGCCCCTGGGGACACAAGTGAAGCCACTTGTGCTACCAAACTTTCAGTATTACAGCTACCTTTAACTAATGATAATAGGTAAGGCCCTATTCATCACTCACATCTGAGACTTGGTACAGCAGCTGCTGTATTTGGCATTTTGCCAAATACACAAAATTGAGTTTTCCCAAGAAGTTTTAAAAGGGAGTTGACCATTCCATCCAATATTCTATTTTCCCTTACGTCATATGTTTCTTTACTGTACATCGTGTCCTACAAGCTAGAGATAAGCGGTACATATTCTGTTGGGATCGTTGAAAATAACTTTATTGGTAAATACCAATGCAACATGTGTAATATTCCATATTATATTTAATTAGTGGTTTGTGCCATTGCTTTGGGAGCTAAAGTGTACCAAAACGATAGTATCTAGAACGTCCTCATTTTTGGAAGATTTACAAATATAACAACCCATCCTGGTGAGGGGACTTTGACAAGGAACAATAGTAAGTGATCTAGAAGTTCCTATTCCTACAGCTAAATGTTATCTTGCCTCTGGCTTCATTGCACAATTAAGTATAGATGGCATTCATTGTGTCAGCGTTTGCACTAAAAGCTTCAGCATGTTTTTTACTACAGAAAAATAATGTAGGAAAGGGAAAAAAAGGTCATATATTAAACTGCTGTCATATTACTGTGGTGACAAGAAATACTGACTGATGGGAGATGTTGGAGAAGATGGATGGACAGTGACAGAGATAAGCAGCAGCACTTATGAGTGTTGTGTATGATGTGTATGTGATCATCAGCTCTATGCCACTGCTTATAAACTCATTTTGAATTCCATCTAGAACAATTTACAACTTATTCTAAATTCCAAGAATGTCTCATTGTTGAGGACATTTTATCCAATTCCCCTTCTACCACACCGGTTCTGTAATGCAGTGTTTTAACTTGTCAATTACCATGTAGTGAAGAGTGTTTATTGGATGATTGCACACACAGAAATGAGGAACTGTGGGGCTGCTCTCATCTTTCTGTTTTAAAGCACTTGTGTATTTAATCATCCTCATTTTAAGCGTGCAATTAGCCTTTCTTACACATCCCAAACCACAGTGGCACTTGAGGAGATATATTACATCTGTATTATTGTATGCCAAGTATTCTTTGATGCAATATTTCTCTGCAGTGTATGAACATGTAAGTAATTCCCCTTAGATCAAATGGCTGTGCATAAATGTGTGCTAAGAATATTAACATTTATTCCTGAGGTTAAATTCACAGCCATCACAATATAACTGATTCCTCTGTGCCCGCAGCAGGCTGTGTGTAGACTATAGCAAGCATAGGTCTCCACAGAATGGTTTAAATGCTGTTACTTGGCCTTCAATTATACCAGTCTGCTTTTAAAATATGTCATTCTTCTTGGTGCTGAAGTTTATAAGGGACCCCAAGGACAAGGATGTTTCTCAGGTCAGGAGTATTATTCATACTGTTGTTAACATTTTGTGTCCATTGATGATAAGTTTGTATTTTTAACTGTCATCTTATTCAGTCTTAATGATGAAGTCTAGGAATTGCACTTTCACCTGGTGTGTACTTAACAAAGCCTGGAAAATGGAATAATCAGTTCAGTGACAAATAGCGGGTAAGATAGGTTTACTACTGTTTGTTATATACCGCCTGGAGGCCATGAACTCTTTAGTGAGTGCTAAAGGGGTTATGCCTCGTTCTTAATTGGTGCCCTTAGTGACTTCTTTGTGTAACCTAGTATATTACACATTGTTTTTTCAGTACAGATAAAGCTTTCTTTTAGTAGCATAGCAACTGAATAATATTTGAGTTTGAATTTGCACTACCATAAATATACTGTAGTGAGTATTTTCTTCAAAAATGAAACTGGCCAGAACCCTGGGTTATAAGGAACAATCAGAAGCCACAATGCCCACTCATACATCCTCCACAGTTGCATAATGTCTCAGTTTTCAGCAGGACCTATGGCAATGTCCACTCCTTCTCTAGGTGGTCATATAGTTCTAAGTGTACTAAACAGGTTAAGTGATAATTGATTTTCCTATCATTCAGAAAAGCTTCATATGAGTAGAGCAGTATAAAATTTAACATGAAAGTATATTTCTTAAACTAGTAGTAGAGAAATCAAATATATTTAATATGTATATACAGCAAGTATGGTTATGTATATACAGTTGCTTCCGGGAGTGCTATTGCCAAGAGGCTTGGGGGGGGGGGGGGGGATATGAGTTTTGGGTTCCTAACTAAACTGCATCCATGTCATAAAGTTGTCTTCTAGACAACATGTTTCCCAGCATCAACAGTAAACTGACTATTTCTCAACACTCATAACTATGCTTCTTCCAGCGCATCATTCTCTTTTTAGCTCAGCCACCTTATCAATCCCACCTACATCCCGAATTACCTCTAGTCTAGAGGTACTATCTGTGAGTGAGTTTTTAACCAATGGTTGAATGGTGGAATCCAGATACTGAAATGGGCTCTGAGAAAGAACCTCGTGCTGACACTATCTGTCAACCCAGGGGCGGGGTGATCCACTTGTGTATTTTGTGCAAAGAGTAGGTTAATGGGGTGACTGGACATTCTGGCAGCAAAACTGGTAACATGTCCTGATGTATGATATCATCAGCCACACCAAAGTTCCACTAGTAAGGTTTTTAATTCCTAAAACCAGTTGTAGGATAATTTTTCAAATTCTGCTACACAAGTTGTCGATAGATCTCAGCCTTGTAGTCCACTAAGTCAGCCTTTATCAGCTGGGCGTATTATTAGATATTTATTATCTGCCAGGCTTTTGATGGCTTCCTACTGGATTGAGATTGATGCATTGTATCCGGTTCCAGGGAAATAAGCATCACGTCAATTATCTGCATGATGCTTGGATTACTAGTTTGGGGATCTTCCGTTTCATG